>NW_021703770.1:66822927-67040030 GCF_005190385.1 Monodon monoceros | reverse complement strand
TTAGTTCCTTTATCCATATATTTGTAGACCTTTCATGGATTTTCATCATGAGTGCTATGTTAAGGTGTAAATAGATTATTATTACTCTGGTACTCCTATGTACTCATTCAATTATGTCAAAAGACATGATGTGGTCTGATGTAGCTCAGGCTCTTATAAATATGTGCTGATAACCTGGCTACATATCCTTCTTTCCAAGATAGACAAAATTAATTTCCTTGTTGTGTTTTCAAATAATTTTTAGATACCAAGAAACAAGTCATGTTAGTGGTTCACAGTTGACTCTGTCTCTTCTGGAGTTTGACTTACATCATTTTCTACAGCTCTGAAATAATTCCTTTGATGACTATAATAAATCAAAGATATCTTTTCCAATAATTTGCTGCCTCATAATCCTGATAAGATTGTTAATCTTTATTATTGCCTGTCTAGACTCTCACATCTAGGGGTTGATTATGACAAATCTGAATTGTGCATTAATCCCTCTCTAGTTTTTTTTCAAGCTTATTAACTGAAATTTATAAACCAATTTATGTTTACACGCCTCTGGAACAAGAATATGATGCTGGATTGTTTCAGAGGCTCCATGTACATAGTAACTGTTGATCAAGAAAGATTCTTTTAAAAAATTTTTTTTCCTACTTACTTACTTACTTAATGAATTTCTTTTTGGCTGTGTTGGGTCTTCGTTGCTGCGTGTGGGCTTTCTCTAGTTGCGGCGAGTGAGGGCTACTCTTCGTCGTGGTGCGTGGGCTTCTCACTGCGGTGGCTTCCCTTGTTGAGGAGCACGGGCTCTAGGCGCACGTGCTTCAGTAGTTGTGGCACGCGAGTTCAGTAGTTGTGGCTCGCAGGCTTAGTTGCTCCGAGGCATGTGGGATCTTCCCGGACCAGGGATCGAACCCATGTGCCTTGCATTGGCAGGCGGATTCTTAAACACTGCGTCACCAGGGAAGCCCAAGAAAAGATTCTTTAAGTGATTTAGCTGTTTAACTGTTTTGGGGGCCAAGTGGACTACGGGATGAACTACATGGCAGACGGAAGGGTGCTGAGGCCTGATAATCACGCTTACTGTGAGTGAGAGACACTCAAAGGTGAGAATCATGTCCGTGTGCTCTGATCTCTTCCTTCTCCTTGTTGCAGAGAACCATGCACTCTCTGCATTATATTAAGGCAAGTTTTTAGTATTTCCCTTATTACTACTGGTTTCTCCAAGGTGGACACGATGTTTCTTGAAAATAAAAATTATGTCTTTACTTATTGATTTCTGACCAATCTTTATCACCCAGCCCATGAGCCACACAAGCATACATATGACACTTAATGAAAGTTGATGTGTGGGCTTGGAGGGTTGAGCCAGGCCAGGTGGTCCTGGGTGAGGTTATGCAGTTGCTGGTTGTGCTACATCAATACGATTAAACCTCTCATGCAGTTTTCCTGCTACCAAAGCGTCTTAACACAGAGATAACAAACTAAGGCTAAACATCTGAGTCAAGTCCTTTCGGAAACCAGATGTGATGAGTCAATGTTCGCTCTGGAAGAACAGGGAGGCCTGGTGGGGGGAAGGGGGCAGCAAATTACCTCTCTGAGGGCATAGCAGTGGGGTAACAGCTGGATGTCCAGATGGTGCCCTCTTCTGCTTCAGGATGCTCAGACAGGTGGCGAATTACCAGAATCAGAACGTCCCTCTACACTGGTCACTGGGAGCAGTACCTTCGGCTGAGAGCTCTGCCCTTTAAGGAAGTAGTTTAAAAGGGTAGGTTGAATTCAGTGGCTGTTTCCCATTTCCCCCATGTTTGAGTGTGGATTCCTTATAGTCTTGGCTATTTGAGAATACCAAGAAATATTTGCCTTTCAAGAGGCCGGAGTCACAGTACAAGGAGTAGTTACGAAGAAACTCCTCCTAAGTGTTTACACGGGAAGGGTAGAAAGTTGGCGATCGGTTTGCACTTTAGGTAGAAACTGACTGAAAATTTAGGGTTAGAGTCCAAACAAGAAGTCTGCTTTCTCCTTGAGTCTCGTCTGTGTTGCCATTTAGGACAGAAATGCTAGTAATTGCTACCATTAATTATACGCTTATAATATCCATAGTGAATCCGCACAACAAAACTGAAAGATAAATGCAATTGTCCCCATTTTGCAGATGAGAAAATGAGGTACAGAGCATATAGAGCAACTATGTTATTTACCAAAAGTCACTTAGCTAATAAGTAGCAGTACCTGGTACAGCTTGAATCTACGGCAATAGAACTCAAAACCCCATGAACTGTTAAAAACTCTATATTATGCTAAAAAAAGAACATGAAGCGGCTTTTACAGAGACTATTCCTCATTGTTTTGGGGTTGTATTCATAGGCAGGGACCTTGCTCTGTACAGTAATTAATAATCCACAACAGAACATGTTTGAAGAATTTCTTTGGGCATATCAAAAATATAAATGGGCATTTTTACAGGTAATTATCTAAATCCCTACTTGCACTTGCTTTATGGCAAGATATTTACATCTGCAACAGCATACCCATATTGGTCGAGTTCAAATTGTTGTTTCTATACAGGTAGTTTTAATTTTAAAATTATTGTAGAGAACCACTTTGGCCACCAGATGGCAGCAATGCAGGATTTTGAAAGCCTTTCAAATAAAATCTCAGAGAATATATATTTAAATTTTACTAATTCAGCTTGTGCTCTACTGAAATATACCTTTACATTATCTTGAGAGACAGGTATATTTCATTTTGGCATAGGGAAAATAAGATTAAACTCTGAATTACTGGAAGCCTGGATTAATGAGGTTTTAATATATAGACATGTTTACAATAATTAGCAGGATAGATTCTTTTTTAAAGAATCTATCACATTCATTATAGCATATAAATGTGTAATTTCAAGTACAAATGGTTCTTATCTTGAAGTAGAACAGACAAAACTGTATTTGGTTGCACTTGTTAGCAGGAGCTTTAAGTTAGACTGCAGATTTTACGATAATAACACTACATTTTAATAACACAGTGTATGATTTAGGCTGTTCTCTCGCAGTTAGTCTGAATTAGTGTTTATTTTATTATACGTTTCAATACCAAATTCAAATATGGTAATGGTAGAAGTAGCAATAATAATGACAATAATAATATATCACATCAAAGGAGTTCTGAATAGTCGACCAAGCATTTTCCTGTAACCTATCTCATTTTGTGATTGATGGAGCTGGTAGACTGATTTATGTGTAAGTTCAGATATTACAGAAAGATATTACAGTATTTGTTCAGGAAATACATCTCTCTTTCTTACTTTCCTAGATGACGATTTGGCCCTCCTGACCAACATAAACAGCTCAGTTTGAAAAACATGGAGGAAAATAGATGCATAATTTTATGGAGGATCACCTCTGTCTCAAACTCTTAGAAGATTGATTCCTAAGGGAATCCCTTTGGTAGGAGTTACTGTGTCCCTCCTGTGTAACCATTAGTGAGGTTCTGTGAAATGACAGACAGCATTCTTGGATTATATTCAATTTCAAATTACAATTAAAAAAATTAAAAATCACTTAACTCCACATCTACTGTCAAACCTGTGACTTAACAGGTTTCCAGCACATCTGAGAATTCATTAGTGTTCCTCTTCCTTTGTTCTTTGACTTGTCTTGACTCTATGTGCAGTGTACTGATTCTTCCTCAGCCATGCAAGAAGACCTAAAAGTATCTGTCTACAATACTTATTTTTTAATGCAGAGCAATTCCTCTCCCAAGGCTAGTGCTAATTAGACTGTCAGGATGCAGTGGTGGAGTTAGCTCAGTTAAAAAGAAAGACAGGGAAGAAAAGCTATTGATAACTTGAGGCAAAGGTCTGAGTGTGGGAGCACAGCAGAAACACTTGGTGGGCAGGGAATTAAATTTCCGTGTGACTCTATGTGGACGTGCGTAGATGACTTAGTCAGTTAAGGATGGTAATTCCTTTTTTGCCTGGCTCCATATCTAAGGCCCTCCAACTGATTTCTATCTCAGAAGAATGTCCCTGTCTGTCCTTAGAGGATAGACGGGGCAGACTTTCTGCTCCCCGCCCTGTGTTTGGGGGTCGTATATACTGTGTCCTGGGACCTAGCCATCAGTTCCACTGTCTCTAAAATCCAGCTGCTCATCAGGGATGTCCCTCTTGTCCCCACTACCGCGGGAACTCCACACGGCTGGGCCACCCCCTGCTGGGTTGTCTTGAGCACCCTCCTTAGGCTCTCTGAACCTGTCTCATCATCAGTAATGTCGGGGTGTGAACACCTACATGTTATCATGTATGCAAATGTATCCAAAGAGCCCTCGTATATTGTCTGGGGTGTTTCTAACCCCCTTGCTCCTTTCTGTTCTTTTTAATCTTTCCTCAAGTTCTTCTTCCAAGAGGGATAGCAGTCAACGTTTTGCAGACTGACAGTCCCCAGTGCTTCCTTCTTTCTCTGCATATTGTCTTTTTCTTTTAATGAGGTATAACTGACATAAAATTATTAGTTTCAGCTGTGCATATTGTTTTACTATAATGATTCCAAGAGTTTTGGATTTAGTGGGCTTGTAAAATGTAAAGAAAGTTTTGAAGGCTGATATAAGGTTGCAGACATTTTATTTAGCCAAGTACTTAAAAAAAACCCCACTACCACCTACTGTTACCGTCATTTAATAAAAGATATGATATTTTAACAACCAAAAGGTAAAGAGGATGTAAGTTTGAAATAAAGGACAGCTTTAAATGTAGTACATCTAGTATGACAGGAATGTAAGCAAAGCTGCTGCTGAGAGTCTGTGAGGAAGGAAGGACCCTGTGTCGCAAGCAGTAAGAGGCCAGGACCTCCTGTCCCAGGCCTGGGGGTGACAGGTAAGGTGTCTCTCCCCCCCAAACACATACACACACGCACAGACTGGGGAAGCGTGAGAGGGGGCAGCGAGGTATATTTGAGAGGTTAGGGAGCCACCGGCAGGGAAAAGAAAGGCACAGAGAGGGTGAAGGAACAGGAGAGAGAAGGAAGTGCCCTGAGCTCAAGAGGCAGGAGCTGGAGTAGAGGCAAGAGGCCGGGGGTACAAAGGTGAGGAAATGGGCGGAGAGGACTTCGAAAAGTTTTGATATTCTTCCCCCCAGAAACTAAGGTAAAAAAGTAAATTATTGGGGGAGGGATAAATTAGGAGTATGGGATTAACAGATACACACTACTATGTATAAAATAGATAAACAATAAGGGTTTACTGTATGGCACAGGGAACTATATTCAGTATCTTGTAATAACCTGTAATGGAAAAGAATCTGAAGCTATACACCTGAAGCTAGCACACTACTGTAAATCAACTATAGTTGTAAATCAACTAAATTAAAAAAAAAGAAGAAAAAGTAAATTATTTTTCAGCGATTTAGGATAATGGATTGTTTTTTTTTTTTTTTTTCCTAAGAACCTTTGTGTAGAAGCAAGTTGCCTCTGTTTTGCGCAATTCACATTCACTTTGAGGAAGTATCAGTATATACGTGTGCTTCTCCTCATTGGCCATAGGTGGAACGGGGCCCCTGTGTGCAGGAAAGTCACCTTAGGCCTCCTGCCCAGGGGTGGACGCTGATGTCACCAATGTCTGCCACATTCCCTCAAGCCCCAGCCCTCACCTGCTCTCCTCAGGGTCCCGGGCCGGCCCCCGGGTGGCACTCTTGTTCTCAGTGACAGGTAAGTGACTCTACTGTTGTCTCCAGGGCCACTCTCGACTCAAGAGACTTGTGGCTCCAACCAGGGCCAGTTGGGAGCAGACCCTCTGCTTCACTTTACAGATTTTTAAAAATTGAGGTATAATTGACATATAACATTGTATCCGTTTCAGAGGTACAACATAATGATTCGATATCTGTATACATTGCAAAATGAACCACAGGTCTAGTTAACATCCAGCACCACACATGATTACATATTTTTTTTGTGTGTGATAAGAACTTTTAAGATCCACTCTTCTAGCAGCTTTCAAATACACATTACAGTATTATTAACTATAGTTGCCATGCTGTGCATTACATCCCCAGGACTCAGAACTGGAAGTTTGTCCATTATGACCCCTTTCACTCACACAAATTTGGTACTAGGTCCTCCAAAGGGGTGCTGGGCTTTTCAGGTTTTAAGTCTCCTGAGAGTGGGCCAAGGTGCACTGGAAAAATACCACTCAGAAGTTCCTCTTGTGTGCCCTAAATGTCTGGGATCACATTAGACAATAACTCACTCTTAACACCTGTCTGTCTGCATTTCCTTCTCATCAGCAATCTACTTTTTTTTTAATTTTTAAAATTATTTATTTATTTTTGGCTGCGTTGGGTCTTCATTGTTATGCGCAGGCTTTCTCTAGTTGTGGTGCCTGGGCTTCTCATTGCGGTGCCTTCTCTTGTTGCGAAGCACGGGCTCTAGGCACGTGGGCTTCAGTAGTTGTGGCACGCAGGCTCAGTAGTTGTGGCTCGTGGGCTCTAGAGCACAGGCTCAGTAGTTGTGGCGCACGGGCTTTGTTGCTCCGCGGCATGTGGGATCTTCCCGGACCAGGGCTCGAACCCGTGTCCCCTGCATTGACAGGTGGATTCTTAACCACTGCGCCACCAGGGAAGCCCAGCAATATACTTTCTAAATATTGGTAACTTAGCTGGGGTTTCCTAGGAAACAGGCTCTGGATGGAGATTTGGATGCAGGAGGTTCTCCAGAGTGGACCCTCGGGATCAATCCCTGTGTGGCGGGAGGCGGGGAGGTTGGTGAAGGCAGCAGAGCCGGGATCTGAGGTAGGGACGGCCTTCTGGCCTTTATAACCACCAGCCAGTTATCGGATGCAGCCTGCGCGGTGAAGTGTGACCTTGGCCATGTGGCTCTCCTTAACTAGGGGCAATTCCTGGGTGGGCACAGAACTGAGTGCTGCCTGCCACCAAAGCTCTCAGCACGGAGATGTGCTTCAGTCCTAAGGAGGGTATCCGGGCGCACACACCACAGTATCCCCTAAGGGGGAATTCACCCCCCCCTTTCCTTCAGGGGCTGAGGGCATCTGCAATGTAGGATCAATGAAGTTTCCAGAACCGACCACAGATCCCAAAGTCCTTGTCACCATTTTTTTTTGGCCATGCCACGCAGCATGCGGGATCTTAGTTCCCTGACCAGGGATGAAACCCGCGCATGGAGTCTTAACCACTGGACCGCCAGGGAAGTCCCACCATTTTTTCTTTTTTTTTTAAAGGAAGCCTAGTTGGACTTATGCAAAAGGATTTTAGGAAGTCTCAGTGGAAGTTCTGAGAGGTCCCTGAGTGGGTGGGTTTACTGTCCTGGTCAGTCCATCTGAATAATCATCAAGACCTCTGCAAAAGGTGTGGCGTGCCTGTAGCTCACAATTACAGTCTATCTTTCGTATTTTTATAGATAAGGAGGCCGAAGCTCAGTAAAGTTAAACAACCTGCCCAAAGCTGCATGACTAGTCGTAGAATCAGAATTAACTCTAGAACCATCTTGTTCCCGTTACCCTCCTCAGTTTCTTCCCCATCTGTCTCCATCACTTCACTCCTGATGAGGGGAACATTGATTATATGTCTCTGAAATTGCTTTTACTCAAGTGCTTGGCAGTCTTTTTTTTTTTTTTCCTCAAGAAAAATCAGAAGGTTTATTAAAACATACTCAGCTCAGACATATTGACTTAATGAAGAGGTCAGTTTCCCCCCAAACACTAACCTTTTTCATTTTCTGTAAAGGTTAAAGGCTTATGGGTTGTTTTATAGAAAACAGCAATACAGTGCTTAGAGTACATACCAAAGGACCTACCCTCATTTATCCATTCCACGCCGTCAGGTTAAAACCCTTTGCTTTGAATCGTTGCCAGCTATTATGCTGGCCAAACAGTGCAGAGAACATGGGGTTTTTAATGGCTGGGATGTTCCAGATGCCAAATAAAGGAATGACTTGCTTATAAGACAGACGGAAACCGTGACAGATACAATGGGCTTTGAAGAGAACCATTTTCATGGAACTTGCAGAAAACCAAGAGAGAAATGTCTCCCACACTCTCCCAAAGCAGCAAGAAACCCTTGTGTTCTCCACCCCAGCCTGGACCGCTCACCACATCCGCAGAGAAGACCCAAGAACTCACTGCTTGCTAGGGAGCAGGTGTCACCTCTCCACCCTGGGGTACCCCTGCCACCTGACAGTATTGTGGAAAATCTGCCGTGGCATCTGCCTCCCGGCCAAGCCAGGATGCTTCGAGCTGGTGGCCCCATTCGCCCTCCTCAGTGAAACGGTCACATCTCCAAGAGGCCACCCGGGGTTTGGCTCACTTTCTCTTCTCCTTTCTAGTTCATCTTTCTTTGTCCATTAAATAGTTCTGTTTCCTGAAGTTTGGTTTTTATGTCCTCTTATCTTTTCACTCTAGATCTTCTTTCCAGAAGATCTTTTTTGCTCTCATGAAGTTAGTTACCTTTTATAGGCTAATGACTCCTGAACCGATATTTCTATCCTAGATTCTATTTTTGAACCTTGCACCCAGCCAGCTGCCTGCTGAATGTACCGACTTGGACGCCCTGCTGGGCCTACTTGTCACTTACATTGTAAAGCACTCTCGGGTTGCAAATTCATATTGAACAGAAATCACATTTGAACTTGCTTAGGCCAAAATAGGGAATTCATAGGATTAGGTGACCAAGTCCTGGACACCTGGAGTCAGGGACTCCAGTGCATTGGACTTTGCCTCAATCACTTGTCCTGATTTCTCCTGGTATGTTGGCTTTATTCCAGCCAAGCGTTTCCTGGCCTTTTCAGTATGACTGCTGGCAGCTCTTAGGTTCCTATTTCAGAGCTCATATTAGGAGAGGACAAAAGCTCTTTTCTTCAGCTCCGTTTCCACAGCACCTGGGAAGGAGCCTGCTGGCCCATCCTCACACTTAATCCCTACTGTGACACCTACCACATGCTAGTGCAGGGCCCAGTTCCACTGACTGCAAGCTCCTTGGGGCTTGTACCCTTCATACGCCTTTCCCAGCGCCTGGCATGACACAGGCGCACATAAATAGGGGCTGAATGTGTGACAGAGCTGTGACTTACCTTCTAGGAAGCTGAACCTGACACCGTGGGTAGAAGCAGGGTACCATCAGAGGAAGGGATCGTTGCATGGACCTCATCACCCTGGCGAGCCTCCAGCTTCCATGTGTCCATGAGAGCAAAGACGAGTGTTTATGGTACGCGTCTCCCAGTCCATACTGTGTCTCAGGTCTCTAACAGGAACCCTTCAGAAACTGGATGAAGATAAAAGATAATGTTGCAAGGGTTTATTTTAAAAAATGGCTGTGGAGTCCTTGCTCACTGATTGTGGTCAAGGCCTTTTTATAGCCTCTGCCTTTGGTTCTTCAAAGGAGGACATTTCAAGAACCCCACGCCATCCTGCTACCCCCCATCACCATTAATAACTCCACATCACAAATCTGTGTTATTTCTCCTTCACTGAAACTCAGTCAGTCTAAAGGCATCCGTTTCATGGAGAATGATTACATATTATGCTGACGCAGAGCACATTTAATGGCAAGAAATACAAAGGATTGACTGTTACTGCAGGCGTGTCACCTTTCATAGTCTAGAGAGTTTTACTTCCCTGTTGTGTAGAGAATACTGTGTCATGTCTGATGTGGGAGCCACCACATTCATTACACGCCCAATTCTTCCATCCATCCGCTTCTGCAGTTGATTTTTTTTTTTTTTTTTTTTGTGGTACGCGGGCCTCTCACTGTTGTGGCCTTTCCCGTTGCGGAGCACAGGCTCCGGACGCGCAGGTTCAGCGGCCATGGCTCACGGGCCCAGCCGCTCCGCGGCATGTGGGATCTTCCCAGGCCCGGGGCACGAACCCGTGTCCCCTGCATCGGCAGGCGGACTCTCAACCACTGCGCCACCAGGGAAGCCCTGCAGTTGATTTTTGAGGGCACATCAAGGTATAGAAAAGGTTTCCCCCTCTTCCTCCAAAAAAAGAAACAGAAAAACCCCACACTGATTTACTTTTACTCTGGTAATGGAAACCACAAAGCCTCTAACTGGAATAGATAACAAGGAAAATTCTCTGGCAGGAACAGGAAGCATATGTTGGGTGTTCATGCTTCCTTATCTCAGTGCCATCCGATTGAAGGGAGGTGAGACGTTGCCACTCTGCTCGTGGTTCCTGGAGCCCGAGGGAGCTGAGCGGGAAGCGGAGGAAGGGCTTTTATCTTTCACGACAACAGTCACTTCTGCCTTGTTCACGGAGCCGCGCTCGCTAAGATTATCACTGGTAATCGCGTGTCTGGTAAACTTTGCTCACCACAGTCAGAAGTGTTGGCCCAGATTCTAGTAACAAAGGACAGGAAGCTCTAGCTGGTGGCGCTGCCGTTGGCTGGGCCTGTGTACCTTCAGCCACAGCGTGAGAATTCTTGGGCTACTGCCTGAGGGGCAGTGTGGTAGAACGGACAGATTCCAGGCTCCAGAGCCCCCAGACCAGTTCCTGGCTGTGTAACAGTTACTAGAAATTCCTAAGTTTCAGTTTCATCACTTGTAAAATAGGCTCCATAATTTCTACCTTGACACTTTATTGTGAGGAATCAATAATAAGAAAAATAACTAATGAAAACATACTGAGATCTTGCTCTAAAACAGCTCCATGCTGTGTCTTTTATAAACACATGTGATTTAAACAAATGATGGCATTTCATCCTGATGAGCAATAGGGTGGTTTCTTGTTATTCCCATTTACAAGTGGAGAGCAGGTTTACTGGGGTTGAGGAACTTCCATTACATCAAACAGCTAGTGAGAGCCAGAGCCTGGGGGAAACCAGGCCGGTGTGTCCCAAAGGTGTGGTCCTAACATTGACACAAGTCTTTCTCAAGCTTGAGAACAGCGCTAACCCTTCTAATGCGTGGGAGGCTGGGGGAGAAGATTCTCGGATCCTAATTATGGATGTGAATTGTTTTTCTTCAGTGTTGTAAATTTCCACAAGCTGAAGATTAAGTATATGTTAGATAGTATAGGAGACATATTGTTGCTTTACTCTTTCCCGTGTGAATACGGTGCTGATGACTAAAGGTGTAAAAGCTTTTGTGATCAGCACAACTCTCCTATCACAAACCCTGTGATAGTTTAATTCTGCCACTTTTCTCCCTGTGAATTGCTGTAAAGCCTTTTGTCTTGCAGCTCTTGATGTCATTTGGCTAAAAAGCAGGATTTCCAGATTAAGTTCACTTCTGTTGATTTTACATTAGGCTTTGATGCAAAGCAACTTGGTACTGACACATTCATAAAAACAAATGCTAAGGTAGGTACTTTACCAATGTTCTCAAATTTTTGTAATGGACAGATCCTTTTAAAGGAAAAATAGGGTTTCTTGCTCCTATTAGGTTATAAGGTTGTTATCCATAACGTGGAAAATATGCTTTTATTACTTTTTGAAAGACTATTAACAGAGGCACAAAATTTATATGTTCTGTTGGGAATCCTCATGCTATCAAGAATACAGCTGAGTGAGGATGTGGAAAAAAAGGGAAGCTACGTGCACTGTTGGTGGGAATGTAAACTGGTTCAGCTACTATGGAAAACAGTATGGAGGTTTGTCAAAAAACTTAAAATAGAGCTGTCCAGCAACCCCACTTCTGGGTATATATCCAAAGGAAAGGAAATCACTGTTTTTGTTTTTTTAAGATGTTGGGGGTAGGAGTTTATTAATTTATATTTGCTGTGTTGGGTCTTCGTTCTGTGCGAGGGCTTTCTCTAGTTGTGGCAAGCGGGGGCCACTCTTCATCGCGGTGCGCGGGCCTCTCACTATCGCGGCCTCTCTTGTGGAGCACAGGCTCCAGACGCGCAGGCTCAGTAGTTGTGGCTCACGCGCCTAGTTGCTCCGCGGCATGTGGGATCCTCCCAGACCAGGGCTCGAACCCGTGTCCCCTTGCATTAGCAGGCAGATTCTCAACCACTGCGCCACCAGGGAAGCCCGAGATCACTGTTTTGAAGAGGTATTTGCAATCCCATGTTCATTGCAGCATTATTCAAAATAGTCAAAGTATGGAAACAACCTAAGTACCTATGGATAAAGAAAATCTGATATATACACTGTAATAATGCAGTAGAATATTATTCAGCCTTAAAAAGAAGGAAATCCTGTCATTTGTGACAACACGGATGAAACTTGAGGGCATTATGCTAAATGAAATAAGTCAGACAGAGAACAACAAATACTGTATGGTCTTACCTATATGTGGAATCCAAAAAAAAAAACAAAAACAAAACTCGTCAAAACAGAGAATAGATTGGTGTTGCCAGGGGCCGGGGAGTAGGGAAAATGGGAGATGTTGGTCAAATACAGTTATAAGATGAATAAGTTCTGGGCATATAATGAACGTACAGCATGGTGACTATAGTTAACAATACTGTATTATATACTTGAAAGTTGCTGAGTAGGCTTTTTTTTTAACATCTTTATTGGAGTATAATTGCTTTACAATGGTGTGTTAGTTTCTGCTATATCACAAAGTGAATCAGCTATACGTATACATATATCCCCATATGCCCTCCCTCTTGCGTCTCCCTCCCACCCTCCCTATCCCACCCCTCTAGGTGATCACAAAGCACCTAGCTGATCTCCCTGTGCTATGCGGCTGCTTCCCACTAGCTATCTGTTTTACATTTGGTAGTGTATATATGTCCATGCCACTCTCTCACTGCGTCCCAGCTTACCCTTCCCCCTCCTTCCCCCTCCCCGTGTCCTCAAGTCCATTCTCTACGTCTGCGTCTTTATTCCTGTCCTGCCCCTAGGTTCTTCAGAACCATTTTCTTTTTTTCTTAGATTCCATATATATGTGTTAGCATACGGTATTTGTTTCTCTTTTTGACTTACTTCACTCTGTATGACAGTCTCTAGGTCCATCCACCTCACTACAAATAACTCAATTTCGTTTCTTTTTATGGCTGAGTAATATTCCATTGTACATATGTGCCACATCTTCTTTATCTATTCATCTGTTGATGGACACTTTGGTTGCTTCCATGTCCTGGCTATTGTAAATAGAGCTGCAATGAACATTGTGGTACATGACTCTTTTTGAATTATGGTTTTCTTAGGGTATATGCCCAGTAGTGGGATTGCTGGGTCGCATGGTAGTTCTATTTTTAGTTTTTTAAGGAACCTCCATACTGTTCTCCATAGTGGCCGTATCAATTAACATTCCCACCAACAGTGCAAGAGGGTTCCCTTTTCTCCACACCCTCTCCAGCATTTATTGTTTGTAGATTTTTTGATGATGGTCATTCTGACTGGTGTGAGGTGATACCTCATTGTAGTTTTGATTTGCATTTCTCTAATGATGAGCAACCTTTCATGTGTTTGAGCATCCTGTCATGTGTTTGTTGGCAATCTGTATATCTTCTTTGGAGAAATGTCTATTTAGGTCTTCTGCCCATTTCTGGATTGGGTTGTTTGTTTTTTTGATATTGAGCTGCATGAGCTGCGTGTATATTCTGGAGATTAACCCTTTGTCAGTTGCTTCGTTTGCAAATATTTTCTCCCATTTTGAGGGTTGTCTTTTCGTCTTGTTTATGGTTTCCTTTGCTGTGCAAAAGGTTTTAAGTTTCATTAGGTCCCACTTGTTTATTTTTGTTTTTATTTCCATTTCTCTAGGGGGTGGGTCACAAAGGATCTTGCTGTGATTTATGTCATAGAGTGTTCTGCCTATGTTTTCCTCTAAGAGTTTTATAGTGTCTGGCCTTACATTTAGGTCTTTAATCCATTTTGAGTTTATTTTTGTGTATGGTGTTAGGAAGTGTTCTAATTTCATTCTTTTACATGTAGCTATCCAGTTTTCCCAGCACCACTTATTGAAGAGGCTGTCTTTTCTCCATTGTATATTCTTGCCTCCTTTATCAAAGATAAGGTGACCATAGGGACTTCCCTGGTGGTGCAGTGGTTAAGAATCCACCTGCCAATGCGGGGGACAGGGGTTCGAGCCCTGGTCCAGGAAGATCCCACATGCTGCGGAGCAGCTAAGCCCATGCGCCACAACTACTGAGCCTGCGCTATAAAGCTTGCGAGCCACAACTACTGAGCTTGCATGCCACAACCACTGAAGCCTGCGTGCCTAGAACCCGTGCTCCACAACAGGAGAATCCACCGCAATGAGAAGCTCCTGCACTGCAATGAAGAATAGCCCCCGCTCACCACAAGTAGAGAAAGCCTGTGCGCAGCAACGAAGACCCAACGCAGCCAAAGATAAATAAATATTAAAAAAAAAAAAAAAAAAGATAAGGTGACCATATGTGCCTGGGTTTATCTCTGGGCTTTCTATCCTGTTCCATACATCTATATTTCTGTGTTTGTGCCAGTACCATACTGTCTTGATTACTGTAGCTTTGTAGTAGAGTCTGAGGTCCAGGAGCCTGATTCCTCCAGCTCTGTTTTTCTTTCTCAAGATTGCTTTGGCTATTCGGGGTCTTTTATGTTTCCATACAAATTGTGAAATTTTTTGTTCTAGTTCCATGAAAAATGCCATTGGTAGTTTGATAGGGATTGCATTGAATCTGTAGATTGCTTTGGGTACTATAGTCATTTTCACAATGTTGATTATTCCAATCCAAGAACGTGGTATATCTCTCCATCTGTTTGTATCATCTTTAATTTCTTTCATCAGTGTCTTATAGTTTTATGCATACAGGTCTTTTGTCTCCTTAGGTAGGTTATTCCTAGGTATTTTATTCTTTTTGTTGCAATGGTAAATGGGAGTGTTTCCTTAATTTCTCTTTCAGATTTTTCATCATTAGTGTATAGGAATGCAAGAGATTCTGAGCATTAATTTTGTATCCTGCTACTTTAAAGCTGGCTTGGTGGTGAGGAATTCTCTTAGCTTTTGCTTGTCTGTAAAGTTTTCAATTTCTCCATCAAATCTGAATGATATCCTTGCTGGGTAGAGTAATCTTGGTTGTAGGTTTTTCCCTTTCATCACTTTAAATATGTTCTGTCACACCCTTCTGGCTTGCAGAATTTCTGCTGAAAGATCAGCTGTTAACCTTATGGGGATCCGTTGTATGTTATTTGTTGTTTTTCCCTTGCTGCTTTTAATATTTTTTCTTTGTATTTAATTTTTGATAGTTTGATAAATATGTGTCTAGGCATGTTTCTCTTTGGATTTATCCTGTATGGGACTCTCTGTGCTTCCTGGACTTGATTATTTCCTTTCCCATATTAGGGAAGTTTTCAACTATAATCTCTTTAAATATTTTCTCAGACCCTTTCTTTTTCTCTTCTTCTTCTGGGACCCCTATAAGTCGAATATTGGTGCATTTAATGTTGTCCCAGAGGTCTCTGAGACTGCCTCAGTTCTTTTCATTCTTTTTTCTTTATTCTGCTCTGCGGTAGTTATTTCCACTATTTTATCTTCCAGGTCACTTATCCGTTCTTCTGCCTCAGTTATTCTGCTATTGATTCCTTCTAGAGAATATTTAATTTCATTTATGGTGTTGTTCATCATTGTTTGTTTGCTCTTTAGTTCTTCTAGGTCCTTGTTAAACGTTTCTTGTATTTTCTCCATTCTATTTCCAAGATTTTGGATCACCTTTACTATCATTACTCTGAATTCTTTTTCAGGTAGACTGCCTATTTCCTCTTCATTTGTTTGGTCTGGTGGGTTTTTACCTTGCTCCTTCATCTGCTGTGTATTTCTTTGTCTTCTCATTTTGCTTAACTTACTGTGTTTGGGGTCTCCTTTTTGCATAGAAAAGTGTTTGGCGGGGATCCCTCGTTGTCCAGTGGTTAGGACTCGGCAGTTTCACTTCCAGGGCCCAGATTCAAGCCCTGGTTTGGGACCTCTGCAAGCTGTGATGCTCTGGCAAGGGTGCAGCAAGTGTTGTGGAATAATTAAATATTTATTTCATCACATTATATTTTTAATTTTTGGTTGTGTCATGTGGCATGCAGTATATTAGTTCCCCAACGAGGGATCAAACCTGGGCCCACTGCAGTGGATGCGCAGAGTTTTAACCACTGGACTCCTGGGGAAGTCCCTATTTCATCACATTTTAAAGTAAACAGTTTTGAATAGGCAACTTACGGTCCAAAATTTTAAAAGGATAAAAAGGAGATGTGGTGTTTAAATGAACAGATTTATACACTATGCAGGAATTGGTTAATATTTTTATTACTTTTCATGTTTTCTCTGCCAATCAAAAATGTGAATGATCTCAGAATGGTGTGTAGAACACATGGATGAGAGCCTTTTTTGCATTTCTTGTCACAGTTAACTTCAAACGCCAGTGAGGCCAATTTTTAGAAGGATGGATAAATACATTCAGTGTAATATACACCTATGTATACCTACATGGACCCTCCCTTGATGACAGAAATGGAGTCTTGGATAGAAGAGTCCCAGTATTGATGAGGGAGCTCATGATGTGTTGGAATGAGTGGACCTTCAGTAAGTCATGGGCACATTGCTTGCTGCACAGCATAACATTTCAAGATATTGCATCCAGGAATTAGATTTGTGTCACTGGGAAGGCTTCTGAGATTACAGAAGTGAAACGCTAAGCCAAATGAGTGTGTGAGTTTTTCACATCTGTCCCTTATTTTCCGTATTTTTGCTTCATTATCTGCATTGTTGAATTGCTGTATCTGTCATATGCCAACAGATGGCAATATTATAAGATCATTTTTTTAAGATGGTTAAAATGAACGATATTCTCTGCTGCTCCCAGATTAGTCAGATGGAAGAAACAAGATCTTTATTGGTTGTCTCTTTGGTATTTACAAAATCTTGTCTTTCTAAATTTTTCATAAAATATTAGCAATATTATTTTCACTTCACTGCTGCCTCTTCTCGACTAGTTAACTTTTTCTTTTGCTTAACTTTTAACTCCATATCTAAATCTACCTTTGTGGTATTCTATGTGCAAATCTTGATGTATCTGCTAGTAATGAAAGCAAAGTGTACAACCATTGGTAGAACTATTATTAATTAAGTAGTATTAGGCATATAACATTTAATTCAAATGAAATTTCTTTGTTTTTTTTTTGAGAACAAGGTATATAAACAAACCACACTCATATTGTACGTCTTTTTTTTTGAAAACCAACTTTTAGACTGGAAGAAGTGTTTTTATTTTAGAACCAAGTGTTTACAATTTATAAACACCTCAAAAGAGTAAAGGTTGTATTTTGAATACTAGGCTTCTCTTCTCACTAGGTTAAGAATCCTGTAAAATCTTGTCCCTTTGGAGAACCTTGAAAGACACTTAAGGAGCTCTGAGTTCTGGCTGTTGGGGAGAGTTTTGAGTAGAGCTTAAGAAAGGAGAGAAATGGGGTTGAAGGCACTGGACCTGTACTGTTGCCGGGAGGAGCCGCATTCTCCTGCTGCATCAGTCTCATCCAGACGGAAGCCCTGTTATCCCACAGCTCCTCCTTATTTGTCACTTTCCTGTCCCTTTTCCCTCTGCCCCACTGCCCCCTGGGTCCTGGGAGCATCTCACCTGATATCTCTTCTTGGGGGATGTAATCAATGTCTACCCACAGAGTTCCAGGCCTCAACCATATATCAGAGTTCAAAATATATTCCCAGGCCTAAAGGCTCTTGGAGCACCATTCCTGCATTTCAGCTGCCTCCTGGACTCTTGGTACCTGCAGGATTCACTGGCATCTCAAATGCAGTATGCCTGGGAGATCATTTCCCTCACGAACCAGTTCCAATGTCACACAATCCACTTCCCACATATACAGGTTAGAGGGCTGGTCCACAGTGAGTTCCTTAATATCTGAGTCCTGAGAGATACTCCACAAGAAGAGATTGGAGAAAGTCTGGCTATTTATCACCGCTTTGGAGATTCACAATACTTACTGTTGTAGTAAAAGCTCAGAGAAGATTTGCAGAAGAAAATGCTTTTAACTCGATTTCCTTGCCTATCTGAACAGGGAATCCCTTTTCTAAGGGGTTCTGGTGGAAATCTTGAGAAACGTTGCCTAGGTGTCATCTGTGCTTTTTCCTTTCTTCCTCCTCCCTTGCTTTAAAAATTGAGATATAACTTGTGAACGCTGCAGCACACAAATATTCAATGTACAGTGTGATTTTATGTACATGCACACCTGTGTAACTACCACCAGATCAAATTATAGAGCTTACTCTGTGATTCCACTCATATGAAATTTAAGAATAGGCAAAACTAACCTGTGATGATGAAAGTTAGAATAACGGTTACCTCTGGGGGTGGGCATGGGAGTGGGGATGCAACATTCAGACTGGGGAAAGGGCCTGCAAGAAAGTTACGGGGTTCTGGAAATATTCCCCACTGGCGTGTGCACTAACAGAATCTTTATGCTCCTGTGGTCTGAATGGCCCTTACTGCCTTCTTGCTGTGTGTGTCCAGGGAGCATCATTTCTCGCCTCTGGGGTAGCAGCCCTTTTGTTCCTGGGCTATGCTCTTCCCTTTTCCTAGACCACCCCCCTACACTGCTGATACTTCTCATATTTTTGCCATCACGACAGATGTCACTTGCAATTAAAGTTGAGCTCAGAATCCTTTTTATGCACCCACCACATTCTGGGTTTTCTCCATCTATTATACTCATTGCCCTGAGCTGCAGTCGCTTGCTTATGCATTTGCCTTCCCACTGGACTGTCATTTCCCTGAGGGCAAATATCTTGATCATGGTTGTAGCTCAAGCACACAGATGACATGTTTTTAAAAACCAATCCAAAGCATTCTAATAAATTGTCCTCCTTCCTGTCTCATTCTCAACTTCTCGTCCACATGGAAATACAAGTCCTTTCTAAAATTCAGGTTTCATGATGTTTATCATTCTTCCTATCAGTAATCTCTGGAGGGTCCTCTGAATTTTCAGGGTGGAGGCCAGCACTCTCCACCGGTCATTCAAGAATCAGGCGAGCTGGCTCCACTCTAACGTTTCCCATCATTTTCTTTCAATCATCCACTGTCCAGGGAGCAGAGCCCCACCCCATCCTCAAACACGTGAGGAACTCTTATGCCTCCAGGCCCGTGTCCATGGCTTTTCTTCTGCTTTACATGCCTCCACTTATGTTCTTCAAGGCCCAGTTCAAACATTCATTCATCCTTCAAATATATCTTACTTTCTACCGGTTTCCAGGGACAGTTATATGTACCCAGAAACAGAAGTGCGCAGGACATGTAAGATCCCCACTCTCATGGAGCCGATATTTTAATACCATGGAAACAAGAGTAATAATTAAATAAGCAAGGTAATGATTTCTGAAAAATGTTCTGAAGCAAATTATTTTATATGTTAAAGACTAACTTTGTAGAATGTTCATTAAAATAGTGCGATCATTGGCAGTTGTTTTAACTAAAAGAATTTTATTGGCTTTACTGAGCTTTTACTTTAAATTCTGCCACCTCCCACATCAGTATCCCTGTGTTTTTTACATGTTGATTCTTTCAACGGTTTAAAGAATATCCCACACACTTGCTCTTAATAAGACGTTTACAAACTTTTAAACATAGGAGAGCACAAATAAACCAGACTTCGGGTAAGAAAGGTTAGCTATACTTAATATTGCTATACAGCATTTTAGGACTTTTAACCATCCACGTTGCAGTAGGAAATCGAAGAAGGAATGTGATGTAGCAGAAAGAGCAGTAGGTCAGGAATCTTTGCTCTCATTCTGATTCCTAAGTCCTCAATTCGTTAACTATGTGACCTTGAATAATTCACTTAGCTCACTGTGCTCATCGATGCAAGAGACATTTGAAGTTGAAAGTCGCTAAATTCTTTTCCAGTGTTAGAATTTTATGATCAACTGCGGCAGCAGGAATAGATAGAGCTATATCTGACTTAAAGGAAACCCCATCTGTGAAATTTTGGCTATCTTTATAAAAGAAGTTAAGTTTTTTAATATGTTTTTTGCCCTATTCTTTTTATAGTATCACTGTATTTTCTCAGCATTCAACTCCAGCGACACATTCTCAGCCCTCATCTCACTTGACTCATCAATAGCATTTGCTGGTTGATCACTTCCCCCTCTTCACTGACCCCTTTGTCTTCCCGTCTCTTCATTCCCCTTCTGCTTCCCTGAGTGTCCTCCAACCCCTTGCACCTTCCTGACTTCTGAACAGTGGTGAGCCCAGGGCCAAACCCCAGTTCTCTCTTATGTATACATTCATTCTAATGATCTTGTATTTGTTATTTATTGCTGCATAACAAATTATCCCCAAATCAGCAGCTTAAAACAATACACATGTATTATCTTACAGTTTCTGTGGGTCAGGAATATGGGCACAGCATAGCTGGGTCCTGTAATTTAGGATTTTTCATGAGGCTACAATAAAGGTGTCAGCAGAGACTAGGGTCTCATCTGAAGGCTTGACTGGTGAAGGATGTGTGTCCTGCACAGGCTTGTTGGCAGGATTCAGTTCCTTTGAACTGTTGGAATCAGGGCCTCAGTTCCTAGCTGGCTGTTGGCTGGAGGTCACCCTCAGTTTCTTGCCATGTGAGCCTCACTCACATGGGAAATTACTTTATCATTCTTTACATAAGATATACTTGTACCTATTGCTGCTCGCTGTGAGTTAATCATAAAATTAATTATGTTTAAACATAATTAATTAGGCATCTCAAATTTAACATGAATTCCTAATTTGTGACCCACGTCCCCACCCCAAATACACTCCTCCTGCAGTTTTTTACCTTTTAAGTAAATGGCAATCACATTTTTATGGTTTCACATGCCCAAAACCTTGCAGGCATCCATGACTTTTCTCTCTCTCTTTCACACCCACATCAATCCATCAGCAAATTCTACTGACTTTACCTTCAAAAGAATTTATATCCAGAGTTCAACTATTTTTTGCTCTCTCCCCTACGACCATCCTGGTCCAGGGCACCAACACCTCTTGCCTAGTTTATTGTAAAAAATCCCCAAGTTATTTCCCTGCTTTTGCCATTGCTACCATTTAGTCTATTATCAACATAGCAGCCAGACTGATCATGTTGAAATTTAAGTCAAATCATGTCATTCTTCTGTTTCAAATCACTCACTGGCTCTTTATTTCACCCAGCAGAAGAGCTAACATTCTTATAACTGTATCTAAGGCTCTACATAACCTACTCCTTTGTTTCCTTCTCCCATTTTCTCTCCTCATCCTAATCCCCTTACTTTCTTTGCTCCAGCCACACTGGCCTTCTTGCTGCTCCTTGAACGCACTAGGCATGTGTTTTAAAAGTCCTTAGATTTGTTTTAATCTGGCATGGCAAGACATGCAGACATGGAGATGACTGTCAGACTGTCATGAAGGAAGAAGTTTTTACTCACAGTTCCCTAGAAGCATCACAGGCCATGCAGGGCCACACAAGGAAGCACCGGAGCCATCCAGGAGGCAGAGGAGTGAGGGCAAAGCAGGGGTAAAAGCGTTTACTGGGGTTTCTGCAGGGAAAAGCACGGCAAGGCAGGGTAAGCATGCTTAGGATCGGTCAGTTTGAGTAATTTTAGTGGTCTCTGGGGTACAGAGGCTGTCTTTAGTTGTCAGATACCTGCTCTTGGCATGACTAGGAAAGGGGAACGTTGGCCCTGAGTAAAAGCCCATTCAAGGAGGTGGCTGGGGTGTCAGCTTTGGATTGGTTGGTTTGCATATGAAATGCATGTTCCAGGAGTGAGTGGTTCGCTATCTCTAGGAATTAGCTAACCCCACAGGGCGGGGGTGGGTGGTGGTGGGGTGTCAGTCTTTCCAGGATCAGCAGGCTCTAGATGCCAGAGCTTCAAGAATACAGAAAATAAGAAAATACGGTTAATGCAGCATATGCTCCCCACATATGTACAGCAGCACTCACATGCTCCCTGTGTGTAGATGGTCATTTCCACAGGGGTTTGCATGGATTGCTCACCCACACAGTCTTTACTCAATATTACCCTATCGCTCAGGCCTTCCCTGGCCTCCACCCCACGTAGTCTGGCTCCTTCGCCTCAGCCCCATCGTCACCCTTCTGGTATCCTGCTTTCCCCTTTTCTGTTCTCTTCCACACTTACACTTGTGACGTATAGTTACTTATTTATTTTTCTGTCTTCCTAGTTAGAATGTAAACTTCACGAGTATAGAGACTTTAGCTGCTATATATGTGCCAATGGGCAGCCTCCTCTACTCTGAAGGTGAGGAACCAGTCTGCAGAAGGACCAACCTCCATCAGAGCTGGAGGCCTGGTTGGCCCAGGTTTTCTGTTGGGATAATGCCCCAAGGCTCCTGCTATGTTTTCTAGAGAGGCCCTTGGCAGAAATTTAGCTCAGTCAATAATGGTCAGAGAGGGACCAATAACATCATCTCTGCCATCGCACACATCTGTCTCCAGAGGATGACTGTGTGTGATCTGAGAGTATCCTGCCCTCCAACCAGGGACAGGATAATAGAGGAGGTGAAAGGTCATGCCTTTTCATTTTTGTTTACTGCACATGAAATAGCCCTCCTTTTTATTAATAAGAGGTATAGTTAAGAACATTCAGGGGCTTCTCCGGTGGCACAGTGGTTGAGAGTCCACCTGCCGATGCAGGGGACACGGGTTCGTGCCCCGGTCCGGGAAGATCCCACATGCCACGGAGCGGCTGGGCCCGTGAGCCATGGCCGCTGAGCCTGCGCGTCCGGAGCCTGTGCTCCGCAGCAGGAGAGGCCACAACAGTGAGAGGCCCGTGTACCGCAAAAAAAAAAAAAAAAAGAACATTCAGTTTGGTGAGTACAAGGAGTTGGGTGATAGGTGATTAAAGTGGTGTATTTTTAGTTACTCTGGCTCATCCAGATGTCACTGTATAATACAATGCGCACAGCTTTAGGCCATAAATCTGTCCCTTAGAAACTGTGTGAAAGTGTCAGATTCCAAATGCGCTAAAAATTAAATGAGGAAATACTTAACATTTTAATAGTGCTTTACATCCTAGAAATTTTCCAAGCATTCTTACATGCTTGACTTCATTCATTTATTCTACACAAATTTATTAAACACACACCATATGCTAGGCTCTGTGCTAGGCATCACGAATAAAATGAAGAACAAGAAAGACAAATACGAGGCTTATGATCTAGGGAGGGAGATGATAAGAGATGACCACGAACAGAAAGGAGTCAGATGACCTAGGAATGCAGTGGAGGAGAAGAAGGGCATGGGAGAAGGCTGGAGAGAGAGCCCAGGGCAGAGTCTTGAAGGTCACAGTGGAGCCTGAATCTCAGTACAGATCTTCTCTGACTTACAATGAGGTTACATCCCCATTAATCCATCCTACGTTGAAAATATCATAAGTGGAACAGTCATTTAATATACCTAATGTACCAAATGCCACAGACTTAGCCTAGCCTACCTTAAACGTGCTCAGAACACTTACATGAGCCTACGGTTGGGCAAAATCCTCTAACACAAAGCTTATTTTATAATAAAGTGTTGAATATCTCATGTAACTGACTGAATACTGTACTGAAAGTGAAAATCAGAATGGTTGTCTGGGTCCAGGATGGTTGGAGGTGTACCGGTTGTTTACCTTCATGATTGCGTGGCTCACTGCCACTGCCCAGCATCATGAGAGAGGATCGTAGGTGGTTGCTAGCCCTGGAAAAGATCAAAATTCAAAATTTGAAGGCAGTTTTTACTGAATGCTTATTGCTTTTGCACCATCGTAAAGTCAAAAAATCATTAAGTTGAACCATTGCAAGTCAAGGACCATCACTGAAATGTGTTAAGTAAGAAAGTGACATGATCCAGCTTGTGACTCCTAATCCTCCTTCCAGGCAAACATTCTTTTTTTTTTTTTTTTTTTGCGGTACACGGGCCTCTCACTGTTGTGGCCTCTCCTGTTGCAGAGCACGAGCTCCGGACGCGCAGGCTCAGCGGCCATGGCTCACGGGCCCAGCCGCTCCGCGGCATGTGGGATCTTCCCGGACCGGGGCACGAACCCGTGTGCCCCGCGTCGGCAGGCGAACTCCCAACCACTGCGCCACCAGGGAAGCCCCAGGCAAACATTCTTTAAAACATCTCCCACATAATACGTTTGTTTTAAAATTTCTTTTCTTGTTATTTAGCTGGACCATGGCTACCACAGCAAAAAGCAGTTGTTAGATTTAAGGAAAGTACATATTCACTCATCTGTACTTTTTACTCTCAAGCATAATAGCAAAAGGATCATTGAGTAAGAGATAAATAGGAGTTTGAAGCTTAACTCTACCAACTAATTATTTGTGAAAATTTTAAAAATCATGTACCTTCTCTTTCTGTTTCCTTGTCTGTAAAATAAAGAGTTGAAAGATTGAGAAGATGTAAAGGAGCTGTTCCATTCTATTACATGATCAAGCTTCGTGAGATCAATAGAATTGGCTGTCAGCCAAGTCTTATAATTAATTGGCTTGTTGGTCATTAGGAGGAATACAACAACTTGTATTATTAAATGGTGTCATGTTAGGTTTCACGGCTGTGAGAGCAGGGCTACCTCTGAGATCATAGCAAAGGTCTGACTTGAGTGAGCCTCATCTCCCACTGTGTTGAGCTTGCCTTGGCCTTGAGGAAGAGCATCCCCTCCTTTCTCCTGGGTGCGATGCTCTCCACGTAGTTTAGTTTGTGACATTCTGTTTGCTTTTCCTGATTCTCTCTCCCCAAATAGACGACGTGGGCCAATTTGGCTTGGTCATAAACCCATTTTCCTTTAAAAAATTTTTGCAAAGGGTGCTTAGGCATGGCTAAAGCTGAAAATTGGCACTTGGGCACAGCAGGGGACACATTCGCTGTTTTGAATTTAGGTTTTCATTTTATCAAGTAACACACTCTCCCCTCTCCTCCAAAGCAGCTTGGAGGATGTTCCCTAGAGTCTGTATTTATTGCAAAAATATAGAGCCACAGGCCAGACTTTAATTCTATTAACTTTCCTGTGCGATAGATGTTCAGAAGAGAAGTGTTGCTTAAATTTATATATAAAGGCTAGAAATTTGGAGGCAAATATTTTCTAAGATATAACAGGTTCTCTAGTGTCCTTTCTCTAGGGCTTTAACTATTAATTTAGATCCGAGGCCCACTTTGTATCTTCCACTTGCCCATGTGGTGTGTTTATAAACAGTTTGTTTATGGAAGCTAAATGTCTTGGTTTTAAATCAGAGTGTGATATTATTACTGCTCATGGCAATCTCCAGTCTAATTTAATAATTCGCCTGGTACGGTTTCTCTAATTGAATCGTGTTAGTTATAGACAATACTAGGGACTCAAATCTACCTGTTGACCCAGAGCTCTGCTCCCTCCCTCTAAGCAGGAGGCTGAAGTTTACAGAGGGATCGCTAGGTAAACAAGAATTTAAAGAAACACATACTGAGACCAGTGGGGACTGTTAAAAGCTCGGATAATGTAATATAATGTCACCCAGAGCTCTGGGTGTACAAACTGCAGATTTATGCAAGTAATTAATAGTGTCTTGCCAAGACAGTCAGTAGGCTTTTCAAAAGGAATCTTTCTTTGTGTCTTTTGATATTTAAAGAGCTGTAATTACAATGGCAGAGCTTTGAATTCTCTCTCCCCCAGTACACATTAATTTATGGACCAATCCAGTATTACAGACAAGCTAATGAAAGAACCACATACTCCCTTTATAATTTTTTTTTTTACAGTTTCACTTGTGAGGATGAATGTAAAGTAGTTAATGCTATAAATAAGTATAATGATGTATCTCTTCTCTCAATTGCCGGTTGTTGATGCTGCAGCCTCACACAATAGAAGAAAAGAATTGAATTTAAATCTCTACCCATCTTGTTTTCTTCTCCTAGCCTGTGCACCAGTTAAGAAATTCAACTGTTTCTGCCATTATGAGGTACTTCAAAAAAAGACTCAAATTGGATTTTCCCCTCTCCTCTTTAAGAGTTATGGAAGACTCAGGAAAAAAATTACATAACTTATGCAGTCAGCTTAGGCTTTGCCAGGTTCAAGGTTTAGCATCTTGGCTTCTCAATAATAATCTCTCTCCCCCCTCAACAACTTTATTGAGGTATAACTGAAAAGTAAAAATTGTATATATTTAAGGTGTACAAGGTGATGGTTTGATATGTGTATACATTGTGAAATAATTACCACCAAGTTAATTAACACACCCATCACCTCATGTAGCTACCATTTTTTTCTGTGTATGTGTGGTGAGAACGCTTACTCTCTTAGCAAATTGCAAGTATATCATTCTGTATTATTAACTATAGTCACCATGCTGTACATTAAATCTCCAGAACTTATTCATCTCTTAGTTGAAAGTTTGTACCCTTTGACCAACGTCTCACCATTTCCCTCACCCCCCCAGTCCCTGGGAACCACCATTCTACTCTTTGGTTCTATGAGTTTGACTCTGTTAGATTCCACATGTATGTGAGATCACACAGCATTTGTCTTTTTGTGCCAGGCTTATTTCACTCATCATAATAGTCTCTTTCACTCTGGCCAGGGCTGGGAAGAAGGCTTCAGAATGCCGTGCCACGTGGTACTCTGACAATGAAACTTCAAATGCTCACAAAAATTGTCCAGCTCCTTATGGGAGTGCCTTGACCAGAAAGCATGACTGTATTCTCTGAAATTTTTGAATTTTCCTTTTAAAAGTTTGAAATGATGTTTGCTTTTCTTTCAAACAAGCCATTTTTGTATGCAACTTAACTAAAGGCATAAAGCTTGTCAGACATTTTTACCTAAATAGCCTTTGAGTACAAGGCTAAGGCCAGGACTCAAGAATTCAAATACCTGGGGACCAAAATATGAGCCAGGATCATATCATATTTATAGAAGCACTAGAGTCAAGACGCTTCCCATCCTTTCTCCGTGCAGTGAGTCACATGAATCTGCCAAATGAAATACATGTTGTGCTGCACTCAGTTCTTGGGACTTAATGACACGTCTCATAATACCAACATCAGGGATGCTAATTCTCTCCATCCATTTATCGTATGTATTTCCTCCATGAACTTAGACTTTGAAAGGGCCTCTGCATCATCTAATCCAAATTTCATTTATTTCATGAATGATAAAACTGAGATCCTGAAAAAGGAAGTGGTGCACTAGGGTCCAACAGAGAGTTACGGCAGAGCCAGGATTTAGGTCTATGTGAGCCAGGACAGTACGTCCTTCTGTAGACTAATGATTTGTTTTAATGACATCCATCAGCTCAGTGGGGTCAGAGTGGGAATAGTCACCTTGTTGATTTTTCTGTTTGTTGACCCTTTTAGACTGTAATTTCCTTAAGGACAAAGTCCTCGTGTGTTTACTTTGCTCCGAACGCTGCCTGGGAAGACTTTATAAAAACAATGAGAGTGGGGACTTCCCTGGTGGCATGGTGGTTAAGAATCCGCCTGCCAATGCAGGGGACACAGGTTCGAGCCCTGGTCTGGGAAGATCCCGCATGCCACAGAGCAACTAAGCCTGTGCGCCACAACTACTGAGCCTGAGCTCTAGAGCCCATGAGCCACAACTACTGAGCCCATGCACCACATCTACTGAAGCCCTCACGCCTAGAGCCTGTGCTCCGCAACAAGGGAAGCCACTGCAATGAGAAGCTGGCGCAACGCAATGAAGAGTAGTCCCCACTCACCGCAACTAGAGAAAGCCTGCGCACAGCAACAAAGACCCAATGCAGACAAAAATAAATAAATAAATAAATTTTATTAAAACAAAAAAACAATGAGTGTAGACTGTGCACTGCACTCCAGCAGCAAGATAGCATTACTTTTTAAAACCAACTTTGGGTACCATAATCTTGATGCTGCAAATGTGGCGAATCATCTGGTTTCAGCTTAACAATTCCAGAAGGCGGTCATTACATTTGAACCATATTAATGACGATGAGAAGACATCTTGAGAAAACTAGAACCCACACGACAGATACAAATTAATAAATATTTAAGCATAATTTTGTAGACAGCAAATTACAAGTAATATATAGTGGAGAGGCCAGGAGCATCAGCTTTGTGTTGGTTCCGTCAAGACCACACGTTTGGTTTTCTTCTGTGAAGTTGTTTACTGATCTGTCATGCTATTTCAAACCTGTGTTAATTGGCTTTGGAAAGTTCTTCCCTTATATCAAAACTTCTGTACTAATTGCAAGGAATTGCCAGATATTTTGTCTATGTTTGTTTAAGGTTCACACTATAAGGACTGGGTGATTATTAACTGTATTGCCATAGTAATACTCACTGCTATTTCTAATTTGCGGCCACACAGATCAACCCGGGGAGGAAGAAGACAGCCTGTGATCTAGTTCTTTCCCTTTATGGGGAGCTGAGGGTGGATGCTGTTGAAGAAGAAAAATTATTCATGACACTCGTTAAAGGCGGTACGGACGACTCTACTCAAGGGTGACCTACTACAACGGGGTTTTGTAGCAAGGCACAGAGATCAGGCTCAATCCCAGTGACAACAAGGAAAAATGGGAATTTACAACCAAGGAGCAGGGTGGAGGTCGGCGGGTGGAAAATTACTAAGAGGAAATAAATATCTGGAATAAGCGGATTCTGGCTAAACTGACCTAGCAGGATTCTTGCTGAAAGCAGGCCAGTGTGATCACATGTCACCTGGGGGATGGTAAAGGATAAGGAATTTGATTAGATATCAAAGGCGATCAAATATGGAGGATGGAAGGGGGAGGTTTTCTGGTTAAACTGACTTGGCAGGATTCTTGCTAAAATAGGACAATTCAGAGACAAACACAGAAGTCCAAAAGTCAAGGTCTAGTTGAGAAAGAGCTCAGAAGAGGCTGACTAGAGTTTGGTCACGGAGACAATCTTTGCTAATGCCCAAGAGAGAGAAGATAGGTAGGTGATGAGGTGTATATTCTGGTAAGAATGCTAAAAGCCAACTTAATAATTCATGGTGTTTTTCAGGAGGAGAGTCCTTAACTGTGGAATATTTTCGCAAGATGTCTGATTTAGAATGCTTATGGTAAACAAACCTGGAATCTAAAAATTTATGTGACACGGCTTCTTAGAAAATGTCACGGGTCTAACTTTCTGGATATTATTCAGAGATATTTCATAACCTGGAATGCTCCCTGCCAAGAGAGAAAACCATACTTTACCTGGAGAACTCACTCACTGCGCTGAGCCAGGGGATGCAATTGATCCAAAAAGTAAAGACCTGGAGGGCTGTACGTGGGATTCAGACCTCGCCTTGCTGTATCTTGTGCATCTTAGCTACTTGTATTCTTGCAACTATTAGCAAAGCTTGACACTGGGTAAGATCTTTGATTCACGTGAATGCCTTGGCCACCTGATCCTTTGCGTTAGCTCAGCTACAATACAGGAAAATAAGCTCTGCTTTCCTTCAACATTCTTTCTCAGTGATGCTCACTTGTAGAAGTGACGTCATTTTTTTTTTTTTTTTTCCTGAGGATCATTCCTCTCTATGTCCTGTGGTGGAGAAGGCTAGACTATGCAAATCTCTTCTCTTTTTTTAGGGGTAGAAGAAACCAACTTCTAGACTGAACATTACCTGAAAAATTCCCTTCACCCCCAAAGAACACATCCATTCTTTGAGATTTCCACTTTGGAATTCTCCAAAAATTCTCCTCTTACTGCAGCCACCCAGATTTTTCTTGTCTTACAATTTTATGACCACTGTGTTTGTGAGCTATGAGTGGATGGCAAGTAGTGGGAGCAGTGCTGACATCGTTTATTCTTTATATTGTTCTTGAAAGAACAGTGCTTTGCCTAGTCATCGGCTGAGCACTAGACTGAAAGTCAGATAACGGTCCCATTCTGCTTCTAATTACCTTTCTGCATTTGAATGTGTAATTCATTTCCCTGTCTTTACTCTCTTCAAAAATGGAATTAAATGTTTTCCTTTTGTAGTAAAAGTTCTCAAAATATTTGTGTCTGTGCCTGTGTGTACACACGTGTGTATGTGAGACAGACAGTAAAATCTAGTTGCCCTTGGTTCCATAATACCTGGCAGTCAATGTAATATGCAAATACTTTGTCAATTGATTTTTAGATAATTGCACAACACAGTTGATTTAAGCTCAAATATTCAATATACACTCTATAAAATCACAATAATTCTATTAAACTGATTGGCAGAGGATTTCTGGAACAAGTAAGTAAACCAAATCCACATTAACTGTATCAATCTTCACGACTGTCTTTTATTAAATAAAACCTTTAGAGCAAGTGACTTTATATTTCCATATATTTTTGTTCAATAGGAACTAAACTTTTTAAAGGTGGAAAAGACTTGTAATTGATATATAAAATTCTGTCCAAGGTCAGAAAAAAACCAATTCATTGATCTCTGTAGAGGTACAAAATTGAACCAAAGGAAATTAAAAAAAAGGTATTCATCTTTTTAAGGTCTAGTCTTTATCTTATATCTATCTTTTTTTCATAGTGTGTAGCTGAAAGTCTTTAGAATATGCATAAGTAACAAAAATCAAGGATTAAATTGTAAAAGCATCTAATTTTAAGAAAACAAAATTGCCCGAAGGTTATCTAATACCATGTTAGCTGTTTAAAGTCTATATCCGAATTCACTACCACAATCATTTATTGAGCACTGCTAGGTATTGTGACTGTTACTAAAGATATCCAGTGAACAAAACAGATAATCCCTGCCGTCATGAAGCTTGCATTCTAGTGGGCAAGAGAGAAAATAATAAACTCAATATGTAACATAAAATATATTTGAAACTGATAAGTGATAAGGAGGAAAAGAGAAAGCAGCAAGGAAGAAGGCTAGGGAATTCTGGGAGTTGGAGGCTACTGCAACTTTCAATCGAGGGATCAGTAAAGACTCACACTGTGAAATCTGAGCAAAGCATGTAAGAGTGTGGGTCTTGTCAATATGTGGGAAGAGCAGAAGGAACAGCCAGTGAAAGACTCCTGTAACAGGAGCATTTCTTGAATATTTGAGACTCAGCCAAGAGGCCAGTGTAGATAAGAGCAGAGAAGTAATGCTGTGTGTGTGTGTGTGTGTGTGTGTGTGTATGCTTGCACCCAGGTACAGGCAGATCGTGCGGGGCCTTAAGGACCATTGTGAGGCATGGCTTACTCTGAGTGAGTGAGCTGGGCAGTCCCTGGAGGGCTTTAAGCAGAGGTGTAATATAACCTGACTTAAGTAACTTTGAAGTATTCACTCTTGAAGCAGGATAGGAACTTCACAGGTAGACACCTGAGACACAGATTAGCAAGACTAGATAAGATGAAAAGGATAATTTTGGTTGCAGTGTTGAGAATAGGTAGAAGCAGAGAGACCAGTTTTGAAGCTATTGCAATAATCCAGGCAGAGTTGATGGTGGCTTGGACCAGGGTGGGAGTGATGGATATGATGAGATGGGGTTGGATTCTATTTTTATTGAGAAGGTAAACAGAATTTGCTGACAGATTGGATATGAAGTATTAGAGAAAGAGAGTGTTAGAGACAATTCCAAGGTCTTTACTTTGCATGTGGAAGGATAGAATTGCCCACAACTGAGATGAGGATGATTCTAGAGGAAGGAGGTTTCGAGGCTCCATGCTGTGTATGTTAGATTTGAGATGTCTATTAGATATCTGAATGGAGATGTCAAGTTGGTAGTTAGCTATATGAGTCTGAAGTTCGGGGTAGTGTTTTGGTTTGGAGATTTAAGTGCCCCAGCGAAGAGATGGCATTTAAAGTCATGAGCCTGGATCGGATCAATGAGGGAACAAGTGGAAAAGAGAAGAAGTCCAGGAAAGAGGCCTGAGGAGTTTCAAAGTTAAGGAGTTGAGAGATGAGGAAGGATTGGTAACAGGTGTGAGAAGGGGCACCCCGAGGGGAGCCGGAACCAGGTGAGTGTGGTGTCGGAGGGCAAGTGAAGACTGTTTCAGAAGGAGAGTGATCAACTGTTTGCAGACTGCTGATGTTTGGAATATCATCTCTTGGGATTCTGTCTTGAACATTTAGAGATTGTTTTGTATTTGACATTTAAAATATCAATATTAAAAAGGTGAAGATTGCTATAACAAAAATATTATTTGAAACCAAGCATTTTTTTTTCTCTACAAAGGGGGTAGGAAGTAAGATATTCTTTTCTTCTTCTTTATTCTTTGGGAAAATATCAGTGGACTCACATTAGTTTGTACCTTTCACATGATGGCCTATATAGTTTAGCTTGGTACAATTTGGTACTTACGTAATAAATACTGACTTATTTGACTAGGGTCACAATGCGGTGTTTTAAGTTAAATAATTGACTATGAACATATCCTTTGAACTTTGACAAAAACACAAGCGATTTCCCTCTACACACTAGATGTAGAAGATGCTTGCTATTTATGCATCTCCAACCACGTACTTCTGGTTCTCTGTGGCTCTTTTTTATACCTTGTTGTACATTTCGAAAAAGAATCATTCATTTGCAAGTGTGTGAAATTCATGAAGCAAATGGAACCTTGTATTAGATGATCTCTAAAGCCTCACCCAGTTCAAAGATTCTAAGAATAATGCTTATACCAGTGGTCTGTGTTAAGCCAAGTTGCATGGGGGTTGGGAGTTAGTAGCCCTTCAAATGAGCTAGATTAACCCCACTGCCATTTCTCTTAGGGAAAAAGCAGCTCAGCTTTTTAAAGCATATAGGTCATCAGTAAAAGTTAGATTATAAAAGTCTTCAAGTCACAATCATTCCATAGAGTAATAGAATTGAATGTGATTTAGTCTTAAGAGTGAGGGAAATGAATTTTTAGTTAAGAGCCATGAAAATCAGCACTATTTCATATAGTTTAAATAGACTGCTCTTTTCGGTTCCATATAGGTGTTCATTCAGTTCAGTATCCTTGAGTTCAGAGGTAATAAAAAGATACACATTTTTCTTCAAATTCAATCAATTTTGAAAGGGCCTATAATTTTTAAAGCTATTTTTTTAGCTTAAATTGCATAACTACTAATTTTTCACCGCCAATTTCAAAGAGGGATACTACAACCCAAATTCTTCCGTGTCTGTTTTAAGACTCCACAGAGGAAGCATGGAGATGACACGATGCCAGAGAGGTCTTTCCACTCGTCAATTCTTTTCTAATGCTTCAAAGAGATTTTAAAATTGGGCAGAACCTCTCAGAATTTTAGATCAGAAGTTTCCTCCTCAACAACGACTCCTTTATCATTAGTATATTGTAAACTATGACTTTTGGGAACGTTCCAGAAGGAATTTCCTTCACAGTGGAAACCAGCGGTGGATTAAGTTTATCAAAATTGTCTGAGAATAAAAGCTGATTTTATGGTTAAAATGGTGTAAAGTAAATGTGAAGTAATCACTGTTGGACTTGGATGGGAACTTCCCAAGTAGACACTTGAGACACAGATTGAGCGTGACCAGTTCAGTTACCATCTGAATTTCCAGAAGAGGGTCCACAGGCTTATCTTCCTGCTTAGTTCTTGGAAGCAATGTGTCTGCTCTGCATGTGACCAGATGAACATAAGATGAGACAGCGGAAGAAAGGAAAAAGTTGTATTTTTTTTTTAACTGGAGTAGAGTTGCTTTACAATGTTGTGTTAGTTTCTGCTGTACGGCAAAGTGAATCATCTATACGTATACATACATCCCCTCTTTTTTAGATTTCCTTCCTATTTAGGTCACCACAGAGCACCGAGTAGAGTTCCCTGCGCTATACAGTAGGTTCTCATTAGTTATTATCTATTTTTTTCATTAGTTATTATCTATTTTATAAAAAAGTTGTATATTTTATGATGCTTAGGAGTCCTTTTTTCTGCTCTTTGAAGGAGGGGCCCCATGTTTTCATTTTGCACTTGGCCCTGCAAATGATGTAGCTGCTTTGATTACGACCACCATGAATTCACGGTTCCCGACCGCAGCTGGTTTGTCGGCATAGCTAGGCAGCCAGGCCTGAGTGTTTCTCCAGCCAGCTGTCTCCCACTGTTCACATGGCTAAACACTGTCTACTCTTCCCAAATGCATGCTCCTTCTGTCTCCACCTTCATCTCAGCAAACAGCGGTATCTCTTACTTTAGAGAAAAAGAAACAGAAGTTACCCCATGAACTGTGTTTCTCCCGTCCCTTCTGTGCCTCTTGTTAATAGGACAAGGTGTTCTCCTTGTCTAATGTTTATCCCTCGCCTGTACCCTGGCTTCCACTCTTCCTGCCCTCCCAGAACTGAACCTGACTACCCCCTCCTCTCAAGAGGTAGCACCAACCTGTGAGAGGAGCGTGGGCCCTGGAGACATTGCCCGGGACTGGATCCCAGTTTTGGCACTTAGTACTTGTGTGACTTTGGTAAGCCTCTTAACTGCCCCAGGCCTCAGTTTCCCTCTCTGAAAACTGGGGTAATAATAGCACTACTTATTTCACTGTCTTGCCATGAAGATTGAATAAGTTAATATTGGTAAAGTGATAAGTATGTGCTATACAAATGTTTATTTAATAAAATCAAAGAATAAAAGTCCTCTCCTTCATCTTCAAACTTTTCTCCCCTTGATGCCTTTTAACATACTCAGTTCTCTCCTATCTTAAAAGTGACCCTTCCTGGACCTCCAAATTTCTTCCAGCTGTAGCTCCATTTCTTCCCTCCTTCCAGAGCTAAATCCCCTGGAGGTTATCTGCACACACGGTCTCCACTTCCTCACGGCCCACCCACTCCTCAACTCACAAGAAAAGGATGCCTGCCCACCATCAGCTGAAACTGATCTTACCCTGAAAATCCATGCTTCAGGTCACGGAACTCAATATACACATTAAAAAAAAAGAATCTTATTTGATTGTTCCTCTGTACTTGAGATTTTTGGCCACTTCTTGAAAATCTCTTTTCCCTTGTTTTCCAGGATGATGCTTTCCCTTACTTCCTTCTCTCCTCTAGAAGCTCCTTCTCAGTCTCCTTTGCAGAGTCCTTTCTCTCTGACCATCACTATAATTAGGTTTTCTTCAAGGTCCTCTCCCACCTTATTCTACCTGACACACTCCCTGAATGATTCCACCTACCCCCATGGCTTCTGTTACCATCTATGGGCTGATGATGTCCATGTATGTATTGACAACCCAGATTTCTCTCCCAAGTCCCAGATTAATGTATCCAACATTAATATCTGGGGATATTGCCACTTGGAGGTCCCAGAGACATCTCCAAGTCAGCACGTCTACAACTGAACTTATTTCCTCTCCACCTACTCCAACTGGCTCAACATCTTGGGTCCTGTTCAATTATGTCTCTTGTGTGCAGGATAAAATCCTTTCTCTTTTATATCTTCCATGGTCACACTCTTGGCTGCCTTTCCAATATTTGATCTTGACAGGCCCCATCTTGACCTTTGTACTATAGCCAAAATGACCTGACTGCACTGATCTAAATACATAAAGCTCATGCTTCCATGTCCTGTCCTCAGAGCCACTTCCCTTCCTGGCTTCAGAGTGAATACTTAGTTATTTTTAGATTCTCTGTGAAATTTTCGTAATGGTCCACAAACTCAGATGAGTGAGTGTGGTCACTTAAATATTTTTCTACACCTCAAGCGTATTTCTGTCTCTATGTCCCTCTTCTATTGACACCATGCTCGCGGAAAACCTAATCACAGTCCCTGGAGCTCCCTTCCTTCTCTAGAGTTGAGTCACCATTTGGGGTATGACCTAGTTAACTACAGGTTGCTGACAAGCAGCTGTGTCCCTTTCCTTTCAGCCCCAGCATCTCCAGCAGCTTTATGTTACTTCTACACCATCCTTGGGATGTAGAGGCTTTGGTTAGGTTCTCAGCGCTTGCTGACTGTAGACGCACAGCCGACCATTCCTCTCCGGGGGCTTCTCCTCGTTAGTGGCACATGGCCATGAAGCTGGACTGCATCCCTGCTGCTCTCTGATCTGCAGATGGTTCTTCGCTTCTCCTCTCAGCCAGGCAACACCTCCTTCGAGGATGAGGTGGGAATGGGGAGAAAATCCCTAATCTTGCTCATGTTTGTCTACACTCTAGAATCTTCTTTTCCCATTTACCTCCTTTGAAAATCCTCTCAGTTATTCTAAGGCATCATTTGTAAACCTGAATGCTTGCAGGGTAAGGTAAGTAATGTAAATGAGTGGAGCAGGTGTGTGTAAGAGATAAGGCAGTCGGGGAAACAGGGACGGTTTAAAGGGGCAGCAGCTACTACTCAGCTCCAGTTCATATATGACTGACTTGTCCCGGATTTTTAGGGAGGCAAGTAAATCCAAAAGGGCATTGGTAGATCAAGGGAATAAGAAAACGTAAAGTGGCCTGAGCAGGTTTCTCCTGTCATTCAAGTTCGTGTCTTTCTTCCCCAGATACTCAGTAACTATTTAATGAAGGAAGGAATGAATCTGATCTTACTAGAGGTAAACAGATAGAAAGCTGGAGGGGAGAGGTATAAAATTTAAGATCTTACATCGAATGCTAGACCTTTGCTTTCTCTCATTTGCATACTAAATGCAGGGCTGCAGATGGCTTCCTGTTATTACAGCTGCTGAATCGACTTACATTGGCTGCAGAATTCTATTGCCCTTGCTGCAGAAAATGACCTTGAAGTATTGAAGAACTCTCTGGGCTTGTTTCAGAAGACAACAGCAAAAGCAGGATTAATTCAAATGATGGGTTATATATTTTAAGGTCCTTCAGGTAATTCCAAGGGCAACCAGAAATCTTTTATGAAGTCTGAATTTAGATTTAAAAGCTCGATAGAGCCCTTATTCTCACTCTCATGTTGTCGTTTTATTATTTAGGCATTCATTACCAGCTTCTTTTCTATTTTTGATTAGGTTGCTTAACATTTTGTGGTCTCTCTTCTTTCCTCCTCTGCTTTCCACACTTGCATTTTTAATAAAGAAAGATGAAAGAAAGAGTGCCTTTTCTACCTATTAAAATGATTTTACCTTTGCATCAGCATGTTTCTCACTTTTCATCACTTGTGAAAATGTAACTATTATAACAGACGTGCACAACAGCATGTCGTGAGATTACAGAATCCCTCTTCACATTTAGGAGATCCTGAAAGACCGGTGATGAGCGCTGAATGAATCAATGAGGGCCCGTGAGGAAAGGTTAAATGGATAGGGATTACTCATCATGTATAATAAGGGAATTTGCTAAAAATAATATTAATTTGTTTCAGATAATGTGATCTGTTAAAAAGAGAAACTTATAACATCTTCAAAAAAATTTCCTTCTCTGTAAAACTTAGAGACATATCTGTCTTTAGCTGAGCTGAGGGAAGTTCTCTTGGAGGTGTCTGATTTCAGGGCTATATCAGGGTCCCAGCAGAAGAGGGAAACCACATGGAAATTTGAACAAGGAAATCTTAATGTGAAGAATTATTAATTATAATTATATAAATATAGTTATTTATAATTATATATAATTATTTTTTATAATTATATAAATAACAGTGAATTGGAGTTACAAAAGATTGGCTGGTAAGAAGTAAAGAGAATGTCACAGGACGCAGGAATAGCAGTTGTAAGCCACAGCCACCGCTCCTGAGGCTGAGTGCGGGTACCCAAGGAGGAGGACCTCGCCCTGACCCCCAGCTGGAGATCCAGTCCTTGTTGGAGAAGGCATGGCTATATAGTTCAGTGATTGGCAGAGAAGTCACTGAGGTGTGACTTCTGGTAGAAGTGGCTGGAAACGCCCCCTCTGGAACTTATTGGACAGCAGGGAATCTGTTGATTGGGAGGTACCTCACGGGAGGTACCTCCCAAGCAGCAGGTTACAAAAGCTGCTGGAGAGGGATGCCACGGGAGCTGCTGGCTGCGGGTACTGCCTGGGCTGGCAGTGCTGCATGAACTGTGTCCTGAAGAGGCTGCAGGTATCGCGGGGGCTGAGTGCCAGAGAGGCCACCTAAAGACGGCATCTTTAGGAGAGTTCTAGAAAGCACACCTGAATGGGCAAGAAAGCCCCTCCCTCCTGTAATATGTCTCCAGTGCCGTCTACTGGCAAAGCTTAATATCATGACACTTGGCCGAGAAAAACTAAAGGATCCAGAACAATTTTTGCTGAGCAGGCAATGAAGGGCGATTTTGCAGATGAGGCAGGCAATAAACTGATAAATGGCACAGGGATATTTTTGAGATAGTGAAAGTTAATTTGTAAGGTGAGCTAAGGGAAGAATTCTGGCTTTGGTGCTGTGTGACCTCTCAGGATGCAGTGAGGAGGCTGGGCTGTATAAAAGATCCCATGCAATTCCTAACAGTCTATTTCTGTTTTGTTCTGTTATTCTTTATTGAGCTTACATTGCCTTTGAAATTGTGTATTAGCCTGTTGGTCGAGATATTCTTTTTAATTTGGGGGGAGGGTGTTGAAAAGTCTATTACTGTTATTGTCGACAGTCTGAGAAAAAAATGTTTCTTATTGTACGTTAACACAGATTTTGTGATTAAGCCACTTCTGAATCTTTTCTTGGTACTCATTATGTAATAAAAGCAGCCTTGCCCTTTGTTCTGTTGAGGTGGGTTTTTGGTTATTTGGGGGGACCATTCTAAACTCTGGAATTTGAGTACTTAATTTAAAAATATTGTTTACATAGTATGACACAGCTGGGGAACAAAACATTTCTTTTCCCCCCAAGCTTGTTTGTGTCAAAAACATTATTTCCATTATCTTCATAAGTGAAAGAGTAATAAGCATGGTAAAGTCACTCAATAAGTCTTGTAAATACTTTTTGGTGTAAGTCCCAGAAACTGAGAATAAGGATGATTGGGTAAAGAATCCTACTGCAAGTCAGATGGCTTTTAATTCTTTGCTTTCTACAGAATTAAAGGGGACTTTCAGTGGCTTTTTAGTTGACGGATTGTTTAAAAAAAAAAGATTTCTGAAGATATATTACTTCGTGATATTTTTGGAGGATAATTTAGGAGGGGTTTAAAGACATCTGACATCTCTGTAACAAAACTTCTGTTCCCACTTGCTTATATATGTGGACAAAATTTCTCAACACTTGCGTATCTGAAAATGAAACATAGAAATATAATTGATGTTGAACATATCTCATCCTATCTCATCCTGTGAGTAATATCCATCCACAAACACATGATTTCTTTGAAAAAATAAAATGGCCTCATGTATCTCACTAGATGTTTATTTGATGAGAAGTCACTGTGATAGGCAGCATTCCTGAGATGTCCCCCCAAGGTCCCTGACCCCGGGTTAATCAACAAGCGCGAATCCAGGTATTGCTCTGAAGAGACTTTGCAGAATTAAATTTACTAATAAGTTGACCTTGAAATAGGGAGATTGTCCTGGATTACCTGGTAGACCCAATAATCACATAAACCCTTAAAAGCAGCAGCAGAAGGCAGAAGCCTCAGAGAGACGCAGCAGAAGAAGGGAAGCAGAAGAGATGTGGGGGGTGAGAACGACACATTGCACAGTGGCTGGTTCGAGATGTAGGGGGCTCCCTGCAAGGACCAGAGAGAAGCCTGTAGGAGCTAAGAGTGATTCCCAGCTGACAGCCAGCAAGGAAATAGGAGTTCAGCTCTACAGCTGCCTGGACCCGAATTCTGCCAACAACCTGAATGACCCTGGAAACGGATTCTCCGCTAGAGCCTCCAGAAGGGAACGCAGCCCTGCCAAGTCCTTGAGAGTCCGAACAGAGGAACTGGCCCAGCCCCACTATACCTGGACTCCTGACCCACAGTGAGAAAACAGATGTGATGCTTTAAGCTGCTACAGTTGTGGTCATTCATTATGGCAGCAATAGGAAACGGATAGGAGCTTGTAATGTTTAATGACATTTAATCCACCTATTTAATGTATTTTATGTTGTTTTGATCAATTGTAATCAATGGTGATATTTACATTGATAACATTCTGAAAGAAAAATATCTTTAACACTTAGAACTATGTAGTCACAGAAAATGATAAAGTTTAATTTCAGTATACATACGGTTTTTTAGTAGAATACTATGATAAAATAATAAAAAATCATTACAGATAAAATATATTACATTAGGATAGAATTCTGTAAATGCAGTGGAATGGCAATAAGTATATGAGGAGGAAAGGAATAATATAAGAAATTTCACAGTTAATAGTGTCCATTTTGCAGATGGATAAGGAAGGGTATCCAAATCATACAGTATTACGTTCCACTGGCTATATTTGAAAGGGAGATCTCATAGTTTTATTTTAAAAAATCATTATTTACACTACGCTGGAAACGATACATTTTGCAACTACTTAAACTGATAATGAAAAAATTTTGATATCAACTTAAAAAATATGCAAGGGGCATATAAACTTTCAAAATTCCTGCAAGGAATAGGCAAACAAGGAAGTTCAAAGACCACTGGCTGGTAGGACTCCATTTTCTCGGTTCCCACACAGCACGACCTTCCGGTTGGGGCGAATCTGGGGAAGCACGTGAAACTTAGAAGGTTTAATCACGTACTAACTAGTTTATTAAAGACCAACTGAACCTCTATAGAGGACTCACATCATAACTTATGTGAGTCCAACTATTCTCACTCAGCAAATTAAAATGGGGAGAAACAGGGGAGGGAAATAACAACTTGAGTTGACTAGACAGGTCTGTCTGGTTTCAACTCAACAGAGGTGTGTCCTGAGGGGGAGTGACACGCATCTCACGTCCCGGTAGCTCTTGGAGGGTGAGCGCCTTTTCACGCTGACTTTTAGTTTAGTGTTTAAACATACACCAGGTTCTCATGTCATGGCCCTAAACACAAGCCAACTAGCTCATGTGATGCTCAAATGAAGAAAAAGCACCTATTTGAGAACCTAACTCCCACCCATGCTGCGGGGGTCCAGGCACCGTGCCCAGGTACGAGGGGACGGGAGCCCTGCTGAGGAAATGGTGCAGAGTCAGGCTGTTTGCACACAAGCACAGGAAGATGACTGTCTACCCGGGGTTTGATCTTTCATCCTATAGGACTCAGCCGTCTGCTATCTGCCCTCTAAGCGCTTTACGTTTGTTGATAAATTTCTTCATTTTCTGCCGCACCTCTAACACTTGGTCTTCCTTCTGGCGGTCTGGTCTGGAGGTCTGTTCGTGGCTGGTCCATCTGCTCGGTCGCCTCGCTGGACACACAGGCTCCCGCCTCCTCTCTCTCCAGCCCACTCAGACTACAGTCAAATGCTGTCAGGTCTGCCCCCCAGCCCGGGCTGGAAGTTGCATCCCATCTTGCTGTTTGTCTGCAAGCCCAGCCGCAATGCAGATGTTCACCATGGACTGGGTACTGGTCTTCCTTATGCCTCTGTTGTCTCCTCTGATTCAACCCTTGCAGCTCGATGCAACATTTAAAAATGCAGATCTGCCTGTGCCTCTCTTCCACTTAAAACTCGTTGTTCACAGCATCCCAATCTTTCCCGCCCCCTCTCCTTCAGCCACGCTGCTCAAGCACATCCGTTCCATGCCTTCCCAGGCCATACCTTCTGTAAGAATGGCCTCTCTCCCACCTTCCTTTTGTCCGTCTGGGCAACTCATCTTATGCGTGAAGAATCACTGCATTCACGGTGGAAATGCCGACACTCTCCGCAGCCTCGCCCGGGGCCCCTACACCCAAGCACACTGTGTGCGGGGAGTACGCAAGGCACCTTCCATACGCAGACTTTGTTTAAATTATACAACAAGCCGATGAGACAGTTATTATTACTTCCCATTTCCAAATTAGGAAGCTAAACTCAGAGACAGTAAATACCTTGCCTCAGCTGGGAAGAGGGTGGGCCAGGATTCAGAGCTGCGGGGCTCCGCCCCCAGAGTGCATTCGCCGTCAGTTCAGCCGCAGTCCTGCTCCGCCGCTGCGATGCACAGGGACTGGGCAGTTACGCAACCTCTCCACGGTGTCTCTCCTGTAAAATGAGAATAATAGTACCTATTAGTAGGATTCTTGGGAAAATTAGCAAAAATATTGAAAGCAAACTGCCGAGTCCTCAATAAAAAAAGGTCCAGCTCCTCCAAACTTGCCTTGGAGGTAGAAGAACCTTAACCTGGGGGAAGGGTGCCTGGATCCTGAAACTCCGACTCTCGTCTCCTGCATCCCTTCCCTGGGGGACCCTTGCTGGCCTCCAGCAGGGGCACCACCCGCCCGGTTTTACACTAGGGTTCAAGCATAAGCGAGTGATTTTCCTGTAAATACGGCCTAATACAGTTAATGTAAGGCTGGGAACCTTCACTGAAAGCTAGGAAACAATGAAAATAAAACTAACATGAAGGGTAACACAAAACTAGGTAATTTGGGCTGGGAAATGCAGATTGCTTGGCGTTTCACAGACATGTCCCAGGACTACTAACTAGTGTGTGAACCCGGCTGACTTCTGAGGTTTGGTCAGTAAGTCTACTCAACTGCGGACCTAGAGACAATGACGTCTACTTGGTAGGACTATTGTGAGAAATGGATTTATTCATGTATATTTACTGAGCCCCAAGGGAGGCATTCAGTGATAACTCAAACCTTAACAGCTTCCGCTAAGTGGCACGTGGTCTTCCAGTGACGACTACATTAGTTCACTTAAATCCTCACAGCAAAGGGGGCTACTTTTACTTCCATTTTACAAATGGCAAGAGTAAAGCCCAAAGAGCTTAAGAAACTTGTGGAGGGCACACAGCTGGTGATGAACATGTCCAGGACAGAACCCAGGCAGCCTGGTCTCAGGGCCCATGCGTGGGCTTAGCTTCTCTGCTGTATTGCCTTGTGGTGTGAGTGGAGCTAACAATTTAGTGTAGTACACGTGCCAGGAAACAAAGAAATGCATATATAAAACTAAAGTAAGTGCTATGAAGGAAATGAATAGGGTGTGTGGCAGAGAACAAGGGGAAAGGGGTGTTGGAGATCCTTCAGAGAGGGTGGTGAGGGGTGTTTTCCTTGAGAAAAGTGACATTTAAGCTCACATTAAATGAGATAATGTGTTTCTCAAAAGGAAGTCTGAGCATCGTGCCAATAAACGTTCCCCTTCCTTTTCTTTTACGCATTGAAATAAAATTTTGCAAACATTTTCTGGACCCTGCGTCACCTCCCACTGCTTCTGGCCACCCCAAGAGGTAGACTCCCAGGGTGTGTGCCCAGACCTCATCTTGCTGTTTAGTCGAAAGCTATGGAAAGTCACGAGGACTCCAGGGCTTGAACGATTGGCAAAAAGATGCTTAAACATGACTTTGTTTGCACATAAGCTCTTTTATTAGATAATTGAGAAAATCTAGTTATTTACAGGTGTGGTCACTTTTGTGCCTTTAACAATTACATTACATTTCAAAAGCATCAACTTAGTTCTGTTGTTCACAATGGCTTTGAAAAGGTGTTAAGACTTCTGGAAATTCATTGAGAGTGGGCAGTACCTTTGCCTATGCTTTTTATTCCGAACTAATAGCTGCTTTCTTTGGCAAACCCATCATTTCTAATTTAATGGGTAGTACTTCAGTAACTGAACTAGCTTTCTGAAAGCTACTATGGCAGCCAAGGAGATCATAATAGAGGACAGAAATAGGATAAATGGAGAAAGAGACACATTACCTCTTTTTGCTCCTTTGGTTGTTATTATTGTTAATAATAATAATAATAAAATTCAAGAAATTGATATAACTGTCTTTTTAAAAATACCCTTGGGGATGTCATATAAATAGCATTTGTGGCAGTGCACCCTAAATTATAGTACACTAAAAAAAAAAATTGGCAGTGGTGGGTTCCACCTGACAACTGCTGCCTGATATTTTGAAAGCAAAATAGTCACTTAAACATTTTTAGGCCATTTCATGAAAAAAAAAAAAAAAGAATCATACTTTCAGCCCCCGGTTATGATTTATTTATATGGAGCGAATGATGGTTTGGTGCGGCAGGCAGACAGGTGGCCCCAGTGATCTCCGCCTTCCGGTGTTCATGCCCCGTGTAATCCTCTCCTCCTGAGTGTGGGCTAGATTTAGTGATGCACTTCTAACGAACAGGGTGCAGCAGGAATAGTGGGATGCCACTTCTGAGACTGGACGGTAAAGGACTGTGACTTTCATTCTGCGTGCTCTTTCTTGCTCTCTCTTCGATCCCTCAGCTGGGGGTGACCAGCTGCCATGCTGTGGGCAGCCCTGTGGAAGGTCCCACAGGAGGAGGGACTGAGGCTTGCAGACATCGACACGAATGAACCTGGAAGCACATCTCTCTCCACCAGCTGGGCTTCCAGATGAGACCACAGCCCTGGCTGGTAGCTTGATTGTCCCCTCATGAGCAACCTTGAGCCAGAGGCACTCAGCCATGTGACACTCAGATTTCTGACTCACAGAAACTACAAGATAATAAATGTTTGTTGATTTAAACTGTGCAACTCTGGGGTTATTTTTTATGTAGCACTAGGTAACTAATACAGATGGGGAGTACAATGGGAATGATGGATTCTAGACCAGGCCCCAGGTCTCTGAAAACAGGGCGCATAATGACATGACCCGTAGGCTCCACTGTGTGGGGTTCTGAGAGCACACGTCAGGGGTTATCCAACCTCTTGAGCTTAGATTTTTCATTTCCCTACGCTGAGGCTAACCCTGTCTTCAAGGTTCTACACTGAAAGCAATGGAAATGGAATCTAGCCAACTAAAGCAAAAGGAAATTTACTGGAAAGGTATTAGGATATGGTAGGTATGGAAAAGGATGCTGTAGAATCAACAGAAGGCTTTGAGGCCAGGTTTGGGGACAGGGAGGGGCACACAGAGTCCCAGGATTTAGGAAAAAGTATGGCAACGTTCTCCTAGCAGTAACTTGGGTCAGCACACAGCCACTACAATATATGGCCCCCAATTAACTTTCTATCCTTGCCTCACTAACTCAAGATTCAAAACCCTGAGAGAGATCATTCAATTGGCCATTCTTAGTTACGTGCCCAACTCCTGGCTGCTTTGATGCTGGTAAGTGAAGAATGGGGCCCTTTGAATTTCTTAATGGAGGGCAGGAACCGGGGATTTTCCTTTTGTGGCAGAGACTATAACTGTTTCCCCATTGTCTGCTTTCCTCTTCTTTTTTAGTAATAAAAGTTTTAGCTGGGCTAAAGACTGCATTTTTCCCAGCCTCTCTCATACAAAAGTATGTATCCTAATTCTAGTCAATGAGATCATATGAGCAGAAATGGTTTGTGCAACTTCTGGGCTGTACCCTTAAAAGGAAAGGAAGGTACTCATGTTCCCTTTTTCTCATTCCTTCTTTTTATAGCTGAATGTAAAGATTGTGGAAAGTCATCTTTGACCTTGTGGACAAGGGCCATACCCTTGGGATGGCAAAGCGAAAACATGGAAGGAGCTTGTGTGCTCAAAACCATTGAGCCACCACTCAGGCCTGGACCACCATCTCGAATGTTGTGAGAAATAACTTATATGTTATATAAGAAATAAGTTCTATGTCATATAACTTCCATGTTATACAAGAAATAATTTAAATGTTATAAGACAGAAATAAGCCTCCTTCAACCTTAAACAAGTCCTCGTTGAAGCAGCCTAGTCTGTGTCCTGAGGCTACAGCCACTGGGGGAAAGGTAAGGCCTTAAAAAGAAATCAGGTGCCACCAGGATGGGGAAACACCTGCTTGTACCTGGCGGCCTAACGGCAAATGTCCTCTACCGCTAGTGGCATTGCACTGCTTATGAGGTACAGACCATTTTGTGAATTATTTTGATGATAGCACTGATATATCGGCAAATTACAACAGAATTCCTATGTTGGACCTGTACCCTGGTAGGGAACCTCATGGTTATCAATTTCCCATCAGTCCATGTGCTCTGCACTAGTCTTCTCATCCTTTATCCTTTCCCCATCCATGGACACCTTTATATGCAAAAGAGCTCGCTGGATCATGGAATTTTTGAGCTGTAGGGGACTTTAGTGAACAAACGGCTAGTCCAAGGGATCCCAAACCAGTCCGAGTGGCACAATCTCCAGGGAAGCTTGTTGAAAATAGGGACGCCAGCCCTTCCCCCAGCCCCACCCCTGCCCACTCACTAGATGCCAGGGGAGGTTCAGGATGAGTTGCTCTCGTGGGCACTCTCCAGTTCTGCAGGAGTGTAAAGAAGCCCTCAATGCTCCAAAAGGCCTTGGGAAGGAGTCTCTTGGAGAACATGCCATTTTCTCCACAGCCCGGGGCACTGCCTTTAGGTATTGATCATTGATCACTGTGTCCTCACGTGGATGGCTATGGCTTGCCATCCCACTTGCCTGGGCCCGTCTGGTTCCTCTAGTACGAGCAGCTTCTGAGGAGGGCACCAACCCCAGACACTGTCAAGGCTTGTCAGTTCCTGAGGCTTAGTACCAAGTCCTTCCCTGATCCCCTCAGGAGGTTCTGGTATTTTGGACGCGCTCCCCCAAAGCTGTCTGGGTCTTATGGCCCCGTGGAAGTGGCAGTCTCCAGGCTCCAGTGTTCTGCACCTAACGACCGCCCAGGGTGGGTTGCCACGCCTCCCTGTCTGACCCCCAGTGCACAAATGTTTCTATACCCTCCAGTCTGAGGAGATCCATGTTGCTTCCATTCAAAGCCTAAAGCACAGAAGCTGGTAACTTACTGCTGGAGGTAAGGAGATCAGAAAGTGCAAAATGAAATGCCCTCAGGGGCCAGTTAGGTGGGAACATGGAGGTGAGCAGAGAGTGGGGAGTTCCTATGGTGAACTGCAAGCACGTGCTCGGCCTAGAGGGGCAGCTGCTACTCCTTGTGGCTGATCTTGTTTGGAAATAAATGTTCAGTGTTGCACAATCTCCTGATTTTTCAAGAGAGGATGAAAATTTGGATTTTTTTAAAAAAGTGAAACATCCCTATTTTAAAATATTGGCAACTAACATATTTTAAAAAAATCACACTGTGGGTTTTACATTTGAAAGCCAGATTTGCACCGTGGGTCACTGGTTTATAACCTCTGGGTAGGATTTGGCAACACAGGTCCTGCTAACTCTTCTGATGGAAAAAGGGTGAAAAAAACCCTTTAGATTTTGTTCCAAGGAGTATATAACAAGGTAAGGAAACAAATAACAAGACACCCACGACTTTCTCAATAAATCACCCTCTTACATCAATTATCATGTTGCAGGGACTAAGTGATAAGTTGAATAATGATAATAAGCAAAGTGCAGTATCTGGCACATGTGCAGTGATTAAACAATGTTTAGCTTTTAGCTTATATCTTTGAGTCTATTTCTGTGCTTTCTGTTCTGCTCTGCTTACCTATTTCTGCACTAGCAGCAAACTCTTTCCTATCATGGCTTTATAGGGTATTTCATAAGACAAATCTTAGAAATGGAACAGGATATTTTTGAAGTAAGTGACTGTAATTTACTCACATACATACACATGTGTAGACAGATGAAATCAGAATCATCCAGTGTTTTCACCCGAAAAAATCTTAGAGTTTATCTAGCTGTTCACAAATGAGGAAACTGAGGCCTGGAAAGATTAAGTGGCTTGCTTAAAGTCTTCCAGCTAGTTGGTGGTTGTGTCAGATTAGAAGTGATGTATTTGGACCTCTTGTTTAGGTCTGTTGCCTCCACTGAGCTTCCGCGACTCCCTGCATTCTTTTGGTGCACTTGACATTTCCACCCTCATGATTAAGGCACTAGGCACAGGGGACCCTGCATGCATGTCACCTTGGCAGAGTGTTCTAACACCTTAGCCCATATTAGATTCCTCAAGTTACACCGGGGTGTGGGGAGTGGGTACCAGGGTGCTGGGAGATGTGCTATTGGGAGGACTTGAAGACAAACTTCACTAATTTCTTGAGTCTGATCTGCTTTGCCAGCATAGTAAAAAGCAGGTAGACAAGGAGAAAAGGATGGATGTTAGAGGCAACCTGCTGGACGCTTAAACTAAGGCAGCAACATGAACATAGTTAAATATCAGTAGTAAGCAGAGATGGATTTCTAGTTAAATAAATCCAAGACATATTCAAACTTGATTTAAAACAAAGTATTGTTCTCCCTTCCATCAAGTCAGGAAAAATTCTAAGTGTTTGTGCAGTTTAGTCTTCCAGGGTGAGTTTAATTTACCTTTCTTCATTGGAGCTAGAAACTCATGGCCACATCTGGGACTAGATGTAATAATGTAACCTGTTAGGTGTTTTAAAGAGGAGTTGGGTTACTGTAAATACTGCGTAGATTTTCAAGTCCACTCTCACTGGGTACTTTTGGGGGAATATATATTATACATAATCTATATAACATATATGATATATATACACAACAATAATATTATCATAATATAACAGTTCACAAACTTAGGTGAGGAATAAATGTCAACTCATTTTTCTATAGATAAAACTAAATTTTAATTTTGTGTGCTAATCTGTTGGGGTTTGTTAAAACCTAATTTCAACCGATTTGGACGTCTCCTTTTCCCTCTGGTTCCATCATATCTCTGGGGGATTTAAATGATGCCACGGAACTGGACAGAGGGGAGACATCTGGCAGCTGTCATCTGTCCACATTTGTTTCCAATGTGGCAACTGCTAACCTACCTGCTCCTGGCAGATGGTCTATGAAGGTCACTGCTGAGCCATCCTTTGTTCCTGCCCCACAGGCCTCTTCAGGTCCAAGACTGTTGTTGCTGCACCACTGTTGAGGGCACACAACCATCAACTTCCAAGACAGTCCGGGGCCTATGCCACCCGGACAGACCCCACAAAATCATATGGGGTTCAGGCACCTCCTTACCTGGAACAGGCACAGGAAAAGCGATGTGCAGTCATGGGTATGATGTTGACTTCTCTCTGCCTTCTTCAACTCTGCTAAGTTCTTCATTTCTACCATGAGAGATGCTCCCGGGAGAACTAGGAAGTGACACATGAGAGGGGCCAGAATGTTGTCCCAGCACTGAGGCTAATCAAGTCAATCTTACACGGCACATAACAGCCTTTGCCCCGGATTCGAGTCCCTTTTATTTTGCTGGGATTCAAAGCCCAAAGCCGCGGACTACCCCGGAAAGCTGGCGCGGGAACACTCCCGCGACCTCTGACTTCTCCCCGACGCGACGACAGGAGGCAGGCACGGCGCACGCACGGTCCACGCATGCTCAGTCTTTCCGGGCGTCTCGCGAGCTTGCCGGGCTGTAGACGTGAGAACTGTCTCCATTTCCGGTATCCAGCCAAGTGCGAGGCAGCTCCGCGGAGGGAAGGGGCGCCGGAGCTCGACCGTATATTTCCTATGTACGTCTCCCGCGAAATCCCCACAGAAAGCGCCACGTGTCGTGGTCCCGGGACCCTTCCCAACGCAGTGGCCCGTGTCCGGGCGTCCCAGGCCCGGTGAGTCTGTGGCGGAGCGACCCCACTCCCCAAACTTCTGCTCTAGAGCCCTTCTGGACCCAAGCCATTTACTTTTTTTTTTTTAAAAAACCTCCCATTCTTTTTATTTTTAACCCACATTACAAATTAAAGAATTATATGTATGTGTTATACACTCTTTTTGCAAAAACTTATTTTCTGAAAAGAATTCATATGAAGACTGCAATCATCAGAGTTTTAGAATTTGTGATGACAGCCAGGATATCCACGTTTACCCTCAGTAATTCTTTTTTTTTTTACATGTATTTATCTTTGGCCGCGTTGGGCTTGTTGCGGCGCGTGGGCGTCTCATTGCGGTGGCTTCTCTTGTTGCAGAGCACAGGCTCTAGGCGCCTGGGCTTCAGTAGTTGCAGCACGTGGGCTCTAGAGCGCAGGCTCAGTAGTTGTGGTGCACGGGCTTAGTTGCCCCGTGGCATGTGGGATCTTCTCGGACCAGGGCTTGGACCTGTGTCCCTTGCATTGGCAGGCGGATTCTTAACCACTGTGCCACCAGGGAAGTCCCTTTTTTTTTTTAAACATCTTTATTGGAGTATAATTGCTTTACAATGGTGTGTTAGTTTCTGCTTTATAACAAAGTGAATCAGTTATACATATACATATGTCCCCATATCTCTTCCCTCTTGTGTCTCCCTCCCTCCCACCCTCCCTATCCCACCCCTCTAGGTGGACACAAAGCAACGAGCTGATCTCTCTGTGCTATGCGGCTGCTTCCCACTAGCCATCTATTTTACATTTGGTAGTGTATATATGTCCATGCCACTCTCTCACTTTGTCCCAGCTTACCCTTCTCCCTCCCCGTATCCTCAAGTCCCTTCTCTAGTAGGTCTGTGTCTTTATTCCCATCTTGCCCCTAGGTTCTTCATGACCTTTTTTTTTTTAAGATTCCATATATACGTGTTAGCATACGTATTTGTTTTTCTCTTTCTGACTTCACTCTGTATGACAGACTCTAGGTCCATCCACCTCACTACAAATAACTAAATTTCATTTCTTTTTATGGTTGAGTAATATTCCAGTGTATATCTGTGCCACATCTTCTTTATCCATTCATCTGTCGATGGACACTTAGATTACTTCCATGTCCTGGCTATTGTAAATACAGCTGCAATGAACATTGTGGTACATGACTTTTTTTTTTTTTTTTTAAACATCTTTATTGGGGTATAATTGCTTTACAATGGTGTGTTAGTTTCTGCTTTATAACAAAGTGAATCAGTTATACATATACATATGTTCCCATATCTCTTCCCTCTTGCGTCTCCCTCCCTCCCACTCTCCCTATCCCACCCCTCCAGGCTGTCACAAAGCACCGAGCTAATATCCCTGTGCCTTGCGGCTGCTTCCCCCTAGCTATCTACCTTACTACGTTTGTTAGTGTGTATATGTCCATGACTCTCTCTCGCCCTGTCAAAGCTCACCCTTCCCCCTCCCCATATCCTCAAGTCCGTTCTCCAGTAGGTCTGCGTCTTTATTCCTGTCTTACCCCTAGGTTCTTCATGACATTTTTTTTCCCTTAAATTCCATATATATGTGTTAGCATACGGTATTTGTCTTTTTCTTTCTGACTTACTTCGCTCTGTATGACAGACTCTAGGTCTATCCATCTCATTACAAATAGCTCAATTTCATTTCTTTTTAAGGCTGAGTAATATTCCATTGTATATATGTGCCACATCTTCTTTATCCATTCATCCGATGATGGGCGCTTAGGTTGTTTCCATCTCCGGGCTATTGTAAATAGAGCTGCAATGAACATTTTGGTACATGATTCTTTTTGAATTTTGGTTTTCTCAGGGTATATGCCCAGTAGTGGGATTGCTGGGTCATATGGTAATTCTATTTGTAGTTTTTTAAGGAACCTCCATACTGTTCTCCATAGTGGCTGTACCAATTCACATTCCCACCAGCAGTGCAAGAGGGTTCCCTTTTCTCCACACCCTCCCCAGCATTTATTGTTTGTAGATTTTTTGATGATGGCCATTCTGACTGGTGTGAGGTGATACCTCATTGTAGTTTTGATTTGCATTTCTCTAATGATGAGTGATGTTGAGCATTCTTTCATGTGTTTGTTGGCAATCTGTATATCTTCTTTGGAGAAATGTCTATTTAGGTCTTCTGCCCATTTTTGGATTGGGTTGTTTGTTTTTTTTGATATTGAGCTGCATGAGCTGCCTGTAAATTTTGGAGATTAATCCTTTGTCAGTTGCTTCATTTGCAAATATTTTCTCCCACTCTGAGGATTGTTTTTTCGTCTTGTTTATGGTTTCCTTTGCTGTGCAAAAGCGCTTAAGTTTCATTAGGTCCCACTTGTTTATTTTTGTTTTTATTTCCATTTCTCTAGGAGCTGGGTCACAAAGGATCTTGCTGTGATTATGTCATAGAGTGTTCTGCCTATGTTTTCCTCTGAGAGTTTTATAGTGTCTGGCCTTACATTTAGGTCTTTAATCCATTTTGAATTTATTTTTGTGTATGGTGTTAGGGAGTGTTCTAATTTCATTCTTTTACATGTAGCTGTCCAGTTTTCCCAGCACCACTTATTGAAGAAGCTGTCTTTTCTCCACTGTATATTCTTGCCTCCTTTATCAAAGATAAGGTGACCATATGTGGGTGGGTTTATCTCTGGGCTTCCTATCCTGTTCCATTGATCTCTATTTCTGTTTTTGTGCCCGTACCATACTGTCTCGATTACTATAGCTTGTAGTGTAGTCTGAAGGCCGGGAGCCTGATTCCTCCAGCTCCGTTTTTCGTTCTCAAGATTGCTTTGGCTATTCGGGATCTTTTGTGTTTCCATACAAACTGTGAAATTTTTTGTTCTAGTTCTGTGAAAAATGCCATTGGTAGTTTGATAGGGATTGCATTGAATCTGTAGATTGCTTTGGGTAGTATAGTCATTTTCACAATGTTACTACTTCCAATCCAAGAACATGGTATATCTCTCCATCTATTTGTACCATCTTTAATTTCTATGTTTCTTTGCAAAGTTTTTACTCCTTGCTAAAGCAAAGTCACGGTTTTTTAAGTGAGTTTGAGCTTATAAATTTTAATGTTATGCAGTCGTTAAAGAATACATATTCGGAAATGGACCCACTGCAAGGCTGGCTGAAAAGGATAGAGAATTATGTACAGTATACGTAAAAAGAATTAAGTACAAAATTATGTATGGTATTTAAAAAAAAAAAAAAGATACTTTTTGGGTGCTTGTAAGGGCCAGGCACTGTGCTAGATCTTAAATTTGTAGATCAATAAAACACAGTCCCTGCCTTTAAGGAGAGGTGCCAGTGGGCCAAAATAGTAACATGTTTATTTCTAGAAGACAAAAGTGTGACTTTTATTTTCTTTAGACTTTTCTTTATTTGTGAAGTGTCTTCACAATCTTGAAAAATATTTTATGTTTAACTGTAGACGCATCCAATTGAGTTATTTTGCCATAAAATGATACCTTAAAGGTCCTTTATGTTTTCAGAAGCTGTTGGCTGTAGCCATCCTAGGATAGTGGTTCTCATAGTAGGTGTGGAGAGTCCCACCTACCCATTTAGAGAGTACAGAAGGCCAAAGCTGTTTTTACAATGTTTTAAAGACATTATTTGTCTTTTTTACTCTTAATCATGCAGGAGTATACGGTGGGGTTTTCCACTGTACAGTTGGAACGGTCGTATAACTTAGTGAATCAATATTTTCCAGTTGACCAATACACGATGTTACAAAATCACACATGGGTAAAAGATCAATTCAAACTGCAAGATAAACCAATAAATTTTAAGGTTAACAGTACAAAAGGTATGGTTTCAGATTTCTCATTGCAACTGATCTTTAAGAAACTACCATTTGTTAAGCTATGTAATATCAAAAAAGAATGTCCATATTATCTGAAATGACTATTAAAATGCTTCATTTTCCGGGCTTCCCTGGTGGCGCAGTGGTTAAGAATCTGCCTGCCAATGCAGGGGACAAGGGTTCGAGCCCTGGTCTGGGAAGATCCCACATGCCGTGGAGCAACTAAGGCCATGCCCCACAACTACTGAGCCTGTGCTCTGGAGCCCGCGAGCCACAACTAATGAAGCGTGTGCATCTGGAGCCCGAGAAGAAGCCCGCGCACCGCAACGAAGAGTAGCCCCTGCTCACTGCAACTAGAGAAAGCCTGCGTGCAGCAACGAAGACCCAACGCAGCCAAAAATAAATAAAAATTAAATAAATTTAAAAAAAAAGGGCTTCCCTGGTGGCGCAGTGGTTGAGAGTCCGCCTGCCGATGCAAAGGACACGGGTTCGTGCCCCAGTCCGGGAGGATCCCACATGCCGCGGACTGGCTAGGCCTGTGAGCCATGGCCGCTGAGCCTGCGCGTCCGGAGCCTGTGCTCCGCAACGGGAGAGGCTGCAACAGTGAGAGGCCCGCGTACCACAAAAAACAACAACAGCAAACAAACAAACAAAAAAACCTTCGCTTTCCAACCTCAAAAAAAAAAAAGGGGGGGGGCGGAAATCAGAAGGAATCAGGAGCAAAAATAAAAGGAAATCAGTTCTTAGTTTTTGAGTATCAAGAGCTAAACCTGTCCTTTTGGTAGCCCCTAGTTCATGGCCATGTAGCTATTTAAATTTAAATGAATTAAAATTAAACACATGAAAAGTCAGTTCCTCGTTTGCACATTTCAGATGCCCAATAGCCAGACTTGGCTAGGGAAGCTACTGTATATATAGCTCAGAATTACAGATTATTTCTACCATGACTGGAATTAGACAACTCTGAGCTAGACCATAATACATAACAAATAAAAGCAAGCTTTCATCCTCTGCGACTTGAAAGGATTTCCCTAGATGGGGGAAGGTAAAGGGTTGGAGGAGGCCTTAGAAAGGAAAGAGAAAGATGGGTCATCTGACAGAGGTGGAGTTCACTTCTAGAGGTACTCAGTACCCATTAGAGAATGCTGTCCACTGCTGGCATTTGGGAGCAGTGTGGGAGCAGAGTCTGTGTCCAGAATCCATCTGGTCTCCATTCAAGGTTTCACCATGCAAAGCCTGCCTTGAGGAGTTGTGTCAGGTGTTCTGCCCGGTGGCATGAGTCATAGGAGGATTGTTGGTCCGTGTTGAGCTTCAAGGCACTGACAGGATTAATTTGAATTGTGATGCTCAGGGTGTTACATATGATGCAACGGGTAATAGTGTAAATTAAGAGGATGGTAAGCGAGTTGCTTAGCGCTGCTTTTTTTTTTTTTTTAATAAGAGCTAAACAAAGCCATGCTCAACTCTAGAAGATTCAGCAAGGTCACCATTAGGAATTCTCCTTCAGGTGTTCCCAGAGGGTCTCACTTAGTTGGCTAACCATTATTGTACCTGAGGGTTGTGGGAATAGAAAGTGACGATGCTGCGTGGTGGATGGATGTATCACTGGGACGGTGTTGTTCTGAAGCTCTGCTCTAGTCGAGTCTCTTGAGGTGAAATGGTCCTGGATTTCAATGTGGGGATCAATATTGATCTCAGATATTTCTTTCCCACTTCCCCCTGGCTTTTCGGCTGCTTCCTGGGAGCAAGTACTTTCCTCCACAACCATAGCTCTCACTAGACAGCTCCAAATCCACAGACCCACTGGCAAAATCATGTCCCCTTTAACAACTTCCTAAAGCTGCTGTGTTCTGGGTGCCTCAATACCTCTTACATGCTCCTTACTCCTGCCCACATTTTCATAAGTAACTGTTTTCCTAAAGTCTTATTTAAACCATCTGAGTGAATTCTAGTTTATTCCAGAAACCTAACACAGAAAACCCAACTAAGCCATAACAAAAGAGAGGTATGTGCTTAGCTGACACTCTAGTGACCTTAATAGAATTGTAGAGTTTTGGTGTGAGAACGTTAACCCCATTAAGGAAAATGTATAAGAAACAACCTTATTAAATAAATACTTAACTATTTTTCTAGAAGTATGTTGTTGGGATGTATAGGAGACACGACTTAGCCTGGCCAGTATCCCTTAAAGGATCCACTCATCTCCGATCTGAGTCCATGTGGATTGGATGGCAGTGATCCACCCCAACCCCACGAGACACGAGGACCTTACCTTGGCCACTGTGATTGGTTCAGACGGAGGCATGTGACCACAGCTGGGACCACCAGAACCGGTCCCAGGACTTCTGTTGTATCAACTGGGAAAGGGCTCTCTATTCCTTTTAGAGGTGCTAATCTGGTAGAATGTGTATCTGGAATTGCTGGTGCCCATTGTTGCCTTTAAGTGGGGAGAGTCCTCTTGAAAATAAAGCCACACACAGGAAGGCAGAACTGAGGTATAGGAAGAGAGCCCTCACAGCAGTACTTGAGCACCTGAATCTGGCGATGCCTGAAACCATAGATTAACCCTTTGGATTTTCAGTACACCAGTCAGTCAATTATCTTTTCTGCTTCAGCCAGTTTGAGTCAGACTTTCTATCATTTGCAGTGGAAAGAGTTCCGACCAATACAAAATATTAATAATTGTTACTTCTTTTTTAGGAATCCACAAGAGAAATTTTTTGGGGTTCTTACATCTAAACATGGCTTTGTCTCTTCTGAGTAAATGCTTTGTTTTATGAACACTGTGTTATCATGAAAACAATTCTGTTTTGGGCATAAAGTTCAGAACTAAATTTTGGATTCACTTCCAGCCAGTGGATAGAGCTTTATCACATTAAAAAAAAAGTGTCAGCATTACTCTTGGCTCTATTTTATTTTTTCTACTTGTATTATTCTTCTGACCTGATTTCATCACCTATTTTTACTTTATCTTGTTTTACCTCTCTAAGCTTGTCTAATTTGTTTTTTAGCAAAGGTGGTGTATAAATAAATAAATAAGTCAAATGAGAAAATTCCATAAGGTTCTGTTTACATTTCCATTGTAAACTAAGAACATCTGTTTCTTTTGAGAAGATATCTCCTTAGTGTATTACAGACATCACTGCCTGCCTGTAAGAGATAATGTGTGTAGTCTTGCATTTCTTTGTAGGGTTGTGGCTTTACTTAATCTCTTTGCCAGAAAATTACTGTCTTGAGGGAAGAGCACAGGGTCTTATGTAGGTAGTAATATAATTTCTTCTCACAACAAAAATGTAAACAGGACACGAATACATGGATTTACTAGAAGTGTGCCACCATGTAGGGGATGTTAGGCTACATTATTGGTTTGGTCATTTATTCTGTAACATCTTAAAGTTTTTTTTGTATGTTGTTTAATGAATGTAAGATTCTTTTGTCAAGGGCTGTTTCACTCTCTCTTTGTAAGGTTTCTCCAGCACGGCCATTCAGTCTCTCATCTTCTTGTTCCTCAGTCTCTGTCAGGGTCCACTGAATTGACCACTGTCAGTCATCTCTACCTTCTGCAGGGTGCTTTACATATTGTCACCAGGGCAGTATTTCTTCAGCACTTGGACAGGCATGTGATGGCCAGGTCAAGTCCCTACGGTGGTTCTCTAACATCATTTAGAGATGATGTCTTCAGAATCACCAGCAATGAGGCCTCATGCTCTATCTCCCCACTTCTCCTGTTCCCAGTACCGGCTCTCCTCAGTCACACCTGTCTCCTTGCTGTTCAGAACGGAGTTTTGCTCATGCTTTCTTGCCACCTCAGTATCATCTCTCCAAGTCCTCTCTCTTTCTCTATTCATCCACATCCTACAGTTTTCAAGTTGAAATTCAGTGAAATTCTTCCTGGGAGTTATTCTCTGCACAATTCCTTCTTGTCTACAAACTGTCCTGGAGTCCCTATTCTGATTCCAGCATCACATTATGTGCAATTGCATGCATTTCTCCAAATAATACTTATGTATATATGTGTTTCCTTTATGTAAATATATTATTTCTTAAAAATAAATAAAAGCTCATTGAAGGGAAGTATTAGGCCTTTCTTTCTTTCTTATTCCCTAAATATTTAGCACAGTGCTACATACACAGTATGTATTTAATAAAAGTCAACTAAATGGACTATGAATGAGAAGATCTAAAATTTAGTTACAAGTGTGCTTTGGGTTAGCTATCAGACTACAGTTTATTCAAGATTTTACCTTTTGAGTCCTCTAATTTCTTACTTAAAACGGAAAAATAAAAGACTTCAGGGACTCTCTGAAAAGAAGAATCCCATAGGGGCAGCCAAAGAAATGCATGTGAACAAGTACGGGTGCACTTTTCTTCTTTGTCTTAGTAATGACTGAAAGGGAGCTTGTGTAAGATTGGACGAGTAATCCCAGTGCCTGTGTTCTACCCGTGGACACTAGATCCTGAAAGTTTGAACGATATTCAAACTTTCAGGATCTCGTTTGGTTAAATGTGGCCACAAGACTGAGTTCTGACAATGGAATTTGAGTGGGTCATGTGTTTCACTGCCAGCCAAGCTGAGAAAAATTCTTGTACACTTTTTTTGCTCTCTTTCCAGTGCACTGGTGGAATGGAGAGAACTTCGTGGGTTGGCGTGGGTGGGGAGAGGGAGAGGTGCTCTCCTCTTCTTGGGCACCAGCTGGACTGTATTTCCTAGAGTTTGGTGGGGTTAAGTGTGACTTTGAGATTGAGTTCCGGCCACTGGAATGTGGACAGAAGTCATGTGCCCAAGTTCCAGGCCTGGTCTATCAAATCGTCCCACTCTCTTTACTTACAGAATAAAAACTCCAAGGACCTAGAGGAGGGTGGAACCACAAGGTGGTAGTAGCCTAGCTGCCGAGGAACAGCATGGAACAGAGCACCCTCACCCCTCCCCATGACGAGGTAAATGAGGAGCTGAGATTTCAGGGTTTCTTTCTTTCTTTAACAGCAGCATTACTTACCCTAAGCAATGCATGTTTTATGGGTTAACTAGAAGGATAACTACCTTAGATAATTTTCAGCCTCAGCTAGCAGAGGCAACTTTTTCTACGCACATGGTTACTTGACTGAACTTTGTCCCGCAATCAGCAGACTTGGGTCACCCATAGTACGGAATACCCTAGGCTGGAAACTCCCTGAAGACAGGAATTAGGCCTTTCTTACTCCCACTCTATCCTTAGCACTCGACATAGTGCACGGCACATTGTAGCTGCTCAGTAAATACTCTGAGGATGAAGCAGTCACCTCAAGTGACCATGATGTAGGTGTGAATTTTCCTGGTCCCCTTCGTATCTGTGTCAGGTCATATGTACTCAGGGACTAAGAACTGATTTAAAGACTTGATTATGACAAACTGGGAACTCTATTTTTGTTGATTTAAAGTGAGAAATTTTAATGTAAATTCGTTTTAAAAATGTTAAATAATTGTGCAGATAATAGTACTCATAGAACTGAAGTAAGAATCCATGTGATTACTTGTCTTTTTCGAACAAAGTAGCATATAAAGGCTGGATATAGTCACACAGAAGACTATAGCTATTACGTCTTTAGCTGTTGTAAAGCCCTTGCTCTGGCAGTTATAAGCAGCTGTCCTTCAGTAGGGAAAGGGAGGCTTTGGGTCACCTTCACACCAGTTTAATTTTATAAAATCTTCACCTGGGTCTTGGTCACTATGGAGGATATTAGGTTTTAAGTAACCACATGACCCTCATTTTGTCCATCAGAGATTGAACTCGCAGTACAGTTAGCTGAGAGGCTTCATACCTGGTTCTTGGTTCACTAAGCTACGTTTTTAGTGGTTTCCATGGAAATAACAGTAGAAATGGCTCTATGCGTCTGAGTAGGAGCTGCCAGCTGAGCTCTGAGAAGAGCTGCATTTTCCCTTGATACCCAGAGCCAGTCATCAGTGTGGAAAGCATTGCAGGATGCCACAACCTCTGGCCAGGTCCCCAAAGCTACAGTTATTCGGAGGAAATCTGATATTTTGGCTAACAGTTATGGTAATTAATTGAAAAACTTCACAGAAACAAAATTACTTAGATTGAATATCTTCTTAGACCTCCAGTTAATTGGATCAGACATTAATACTTTGATTTAATTTAGACTCATATATCTGATGTAGCAATTGGTGCATGACTTTTATAAACATGAATTTGTCTAGATTGTTAAAAATTCTCCAATCTTTTATTTAGGGAGAAAGAAAACCTGAGTATTTTGTATCTCAATAGCTATCAATGGGAACTATATTCTCACATATTTCATGATAAATTGGGAGTATGTGTAAGAATTTTTATTAAACTCTGTAACCATGTTTAGACTCTGCTAATAACTTGCTGAGAGAATTGGCCAAACTACCTAATCTCTTGACACCGTTGTTTCCTAATTTATTACATAAAGTTTCAGTGAAGTGGACATAATGAAGACTGAGCTCTATTCTGACACAAATGGTTATAAAGTTCATGACAGAGTGGATGTTTACTAAAGTATATTAACATGTAAATGTAACTAACGTTTATTGAACAACTACTATGAATGGTCATAAATTGGACTGTTCTTCACAAATGAATATTCTGCTTTATTCATTGTAGACATATAGCCCATATATGGCTTATCAATTTTCAAACAAGTTGATGCAGTGTAGTAGATTCTAAAGTTATTCTACACATTTTGATGGTTTAGAAGTCACTGTTTGTGTAATGTACATAGTATATTATGATAATCAATTTACAGAGTATAGCACAATGAACACACAAAATGGTAGAGATTGGATAGACCTTTCCTAACTCTTATTATTTTAATTTAATTAAAAAAATTATTTTTATCTACCACAAAAATAGAGCTCAGGAAAATCGTGCTGGTTATTTGACTGTTCCACTGGCTTACATCATGACTAAAAGAGAAATTAATGAACTATAAAAATAAATATAATTATATATAGGTAAATCTGATTGGTGAGAAAAAGACTAAAGATTTACCAATATACTTGGAGGGAAAAAAACCCTGTTCTGACCTAATGGTTAAAATATGTATATGTGAATCAGAACTGAAAAGTATACATTCACAGAGGAGTAAATGTGTATGTTAATTGAAGCTGGGGAAATCACCAAAGGCAGAAGATGATCATATTATCATCTATAAAAACAGGAAATAAGATAGTGTGAGCAGCTTTAAGGTTTATTATAGAATATGGAAATTCAGACCCGGAACCCAGTAAAGTTCACTGATATTTTCCACGTCATTTGATTATCTTACCCTTCGTGTGATGCCAGTTTGCTTTTTTTTAATTTCCATGTTAGCAATTATTTTTTTATATTTAAGTCACAGTACTCAGGATATTACAGCTTTTGATATTTGAATTTAATATCCTTACAGGACAACTGCTGAAGCCATTAGTTAGCCATCTGGTTTAGGGTAGCTAGCCTGCTATTTCTCTAGGCTTTCAAATTCTTGAAATGTTTTGTACTTACGATCATTTGCATTTTAAATGTGTGCATGCATGTTCATGTATATACTGACATCCTGCTATAATATTTCACTCTTTTAGAGCTAAAGGAAATGAAAGAATGACTTCTAAGAAGATTTAGTAAATGAAATGCCAAAGCCATCTCATTACAAAGTTTTGTCCCCAACTGTATCAGTTTCTTACGGATGCTGTAACAAATTGCTGCAAACCCAGCGGCTTACAATTCTGGACAGAAGTCTGAAATCGGTTTCGCTGGACTGAAAGCATGGCAGGGCCATGATCCCTCTGCCGGCTCCAGGGGAGACTTCCTTTCCTTGCCTCTTCTCGTTGCACTCTTTGCATTTCTTGGCTTGTGGCCCCTTTCTCCATCTCCAAAGCCAGCACCTCAGCATCTTGCTTCAGGCATATTGCCCTCTGTCTCACTGTAGTAAAATTTGCCTCTGCCTCTATCTTATAGAGATGCTTGTGGTTACATTTAAGATCCACTCAGGTAATCTAGGATATTCTTTCCATCTCAAGATTCTCAACTTAATCTTATCTGCAAAGTCCTTTGTGCCATATCAGATAACATTTACAGGTTCTAGGAATGAGGGCCAAGATATCTTTGGGAATTATTATTCAGCTGTACAGGAAAGGATGAACTCAGCAGGTCTGGGTTGCTCAAACCCTGTACATTCCCAGCGTCTTCAGAACTGACCCTAGGCTTGGCCTCTGGAAGATGACCTCTGAGTCCTTGGCGTATCCTACCTGATAAGTTTCTTTGTATACCTGAGATCTTGGGCCACAGGAGATAGTTTGTGCTAACCATATGATTTATGGTGAGCACCTGTTTTGGCATGCCTGAGGCTGTGGACCGTACCATGCGTTTGACCTCTTGGAGGAGGGGGGCTGCAGACTGAGTAGCTAAGGCCAGTCATACAGGTGCCGCATGCTATGTGGTAGACTCCCAATAAAATCCCTGGACACCAAGACTCAGGTGAGATGATCGAGTTGGCAATACTTAGCATGGGTTGTCACACATTGTTAAGGGGAGAATCATATACTGTCTGTGCATGACTTCATAGGGAGAGGACAGCTGGAAGCTTGTGCTTGGTTTCTCCTGGACTCTGCTCTGTTAGCCTTTTCTTCCTGCTGATGTTAATCTGTACCTCTTCACTGCAGTAAACTGTAACAGTGTGTACAGATTTTCTGAGTCCTGTGAGTCCCTCCAGCAAATCATGGAGCATAAGGCCGATCTTCAGGGCCCTCAGCACATCAGCCTGCCATACCAAATGAGTCCAATGACAGAATTCAGGTTGATGTTAGAGTGGCAGGGGGTGTCTGTATGTATAGAATACATTGTTCAAATGTTATATGTGTAATACAGAAAATACCATCTCTGGTACAATATTAGTTTTAATTAAAAATGGAAACATTTCCAGCATATATGAACAAATTACTGAGAGCCATGGAATCAGATGCTATATCATTGTTGCTTTGGAAAGAGTGGAAAAGTAGTGAAGATATTATAGCTCTGTACACAAATTTATAAGCCCAAACTTCATATAAATTCACATAAATACCATGCATGTCTCATAAGCTTAAAAATAAAATATATTCCTGTAAGCTTTTGGGAAATGGCAGATAATTGGGATCCCGTTCCAGAAATTGGAGACATTTTGGAGACTTAGGTGCCTCAGGTAGTAGAGGGTAATTTGAGTTGTTGTTAAAACATGCCACTGAAATGATACAGCATGAGAGGCCTTGGAGGTGGAGAAGCAGCTGCAGTTAAAGTGTGTTGGGCCTGATATTACATGGTTTCATGTCTGCCAGGGTCTGTTTCTATGGCAGAATGTCTGCTATTCAGTGTATTCAGTATTTGGTAAACTAGAAGTTTCTGGGATATTCTTTCAGTCAATTCCTGACCACAGACTAGGAGAAAAGATTTCTTCATACATGTGCACATTTAAGATGTTTTTGCAGCAAACTGTACCAGAAATTACTGTAGAATGTCATTTGGAAAAAATCATGCTCTGCTAGAACTTGGGGCTATGGGTATGAAAAGTTTACAGAAACATTTACCAGTGAAGAAGCTCCAATACATTTATGGGAAACCTTACATTTTTGCTGTTGGTGAAACTAATAATAAGAGGGCAGAAAAGAGGCAACCAGGCTCTTGGGGAGTAAGACAGAGCAAACTTGAACCTGAACTAGACCCGGGGAGCTGAAGATGCACGTCAGGGTGAGGTCTGAGCAGTGTTCCTCTGAGCAGGGACCTGGTTGGAGATCGGAACCTTGAATTAGCTTCCGCTGAGGGGAGAATGGTCACAAAAATAAGAGCTGGAACCACTTGCAAACCCACCCCTGGTAGCTGGGGGGGGGGGCGGGTTGCAGCATATACAGGATAGATTGAGGGGCAAAAAAATGCCAAGAGGAAGGGATTTGGCTTGAGGCTACCTTTGGTAGACCAGTCGACTGTTACTACTAAGCTTGCGTGATTATTGGAGGGACTTCTAACTGGACGCTGGAACTTCGGAAGTTTGGGATGTTGTGCCTCTTCTCTCCCCACACCATCCCTGGGCACAGCCTGTGCTTAGCAGCCAGTGGATTTTAACGTGGAAATCTAGAAGAAGGGCGAAGTATTGGTTGTGCTTCATGCCCAGATTGATGGGGGTGAGAAGCATGAGAAAGAATCCTAGAGCAATCATGGGAGGACTTCTCTAATTTGCACAGCTAGGGAGCTGGGGTTTGGGTCTAGGATAAGCAGATTCCCAACGGATAGGAATCCCACAGCCAATACTTAAAATCCAATAACAACGGCAAATAAAATAGCTTACAACTTAAAAAATCATATTCTGTGTATTTGAGATTAATTCTATGTTGTCTGATTTAATCCTCACAACAAGGGAATGAAAAAGTATTATTATTTCCAGTTTATGAATGCTGAACCTGAGATTCTAGATGGCAGAGCCTGAGTTCACACCACCAGAGCAGGACAAATTTGAATTCTGTGTCCTTCTCAGCATGACAAACTACTCAAAAAGCGTGGATTTTCAGTCAGTGCTGAGTTAACGCTAAGTCACTGCACAGAATTTTCCGCAAATTACGGTACTCACTGCCTCCGAGGGAGCACTGCATTTTATTGGTGCATCCTTTTGGCATCTAGTCATGGGTTTGCCCCATGGCTCCTCTTACACTGCTGCCTGGAGATTTATGTCTTTAAGTCTTTCTCTTTAATGAAATAGTGCTTTTCTTGAGGGTGGGAACCATGTCCTATACATTTCTGTAAGTCAGACAGTGCCTAGCCTAGTGCCGTCTGCGTGGTGTTCTTACTAAATATTTGGTTATTTTTTTTCTATCATAGTGTGAGATGAAACTATCTCTGATGTTATCTTGTAAATTACATGTGGAAAACACACTTAAAATATGTGCCTTGCATGTGATTTTTCTGCAATTTCTTGGATAATATTAGCATGTGGTAAATATTCATCTAATAAAAAGACAGTATATATACACAAATATGAAATCCGTGATGTTGGAATTCCCATATCTCTCTTGGTGATACATTGTTTGGTAAAAGGAGGTAAGTAAAAGATAGCAGTGGTTGGTTACTGTCAAGGGAAAAAGTTATCTGAGTGGCCTTTGAATTTCTAGTTTGTTAGATATTGACAGCCTCAGGGTACAAGTGAAGGATTTCTGAAGAGAATTCAAGAATGCTTACCCTGTGCTTGAGACATTATAGTAAAATCATTTGCTAACAGGATTCAGTGCCATTGAGTGGGAATTCACAGACTAAATTGAGAGACTTTCAGTCTTAGCTATTCTCTTAGTCTTCCTCATTTCTCAGGTAGTAGTATTTATTTTCTCTCTTCTGTTGGAAGTGCTATAGTTAACTCTCTCCATAGTAAATAAGTTAGAAGAAATTCCCTCCCTCCCTCCTTCCCTCCCTCCCTTCCTTCCTCCCTTCCTTCCTCCCTTCCTTCCTTCCTTCCTTCCTTCCTCCTTCCCTCCCTCCCTCCCTCCCTCCCTCCCTTCCTTCCTTCCTTCCTCCCTTTCTTCCTTTTATTAGGTCAGAGAAAGATGACAGAAAGAATGATAATTGTACATATATACAACATGACTTTTTTTAAAAACGAAAATTGTTTACTTGAAAACATGTACAGAAATAAATGATTTTCTCCCTAACATCAAATATTGATCATTTCCACCATGACAAATGGATAACTAGAAAATTCTGCCTTTGAAAATATGCTTTTATGTATTTGACATGAAGGAAAATATTGATTTTGTTTAAACTTTCAGAAGAGTGTTTCACTTGAGAACATTAGTGAAAGGCTGTGGTAAAAAGGGAGAAGCAGAAAAGCTGTGATATCTTTTTTTCTTCTTACCCATCACATTCTTAACAATTTTATTTTTTTTTCCACACAGCTCTCCACATTCTCACTTTCTCTCATATGGCCCCTCCAGACTTCTTAACACTTACAGATCACTTGCAAGACTAAAAATTTTCCTATCTAAACCATGCATTAAAAAAAATTTTTTTTCACAGGTAAGAATAAAAGCATTCTCATTAATTTTAGTGAGTATTTAATGTATCATAGAGTTTCAGGGAACTTGTTTTTAAAACAAAGACTCAATAATTGCTAAATGTCAGCCTTAGTATTTTCTCTCAATTTCTTAGAACTGTTTTAGAGAGTGAGAGAAGTGAAACATGTTCTTTTTTGCTCCTTCATTTTCTAAAAGGAGGATGACCAAGTGATCAATTAAAAAGGAAATAAAAATGGAAAATGGTCTGTGAACTACCATGCTAAAAAGAAGCCTATCCAAAATAAATAAAACACCAAAAAAATCTTTTAACAAATATTGCACCAAAAAAAAAAAAAAGAAAGAAAGGAAAAAAGAATAAGGGAGTCTGAGCCAGTAAGAAATTGTTCATTCTGTGAAAATAGCACCACTGATCTTACTACTGGTTTTCTCTTTGTTCCTGAGACTTTATTTTTCAAGGCAGTGAAAGTAGCCTCAAGAGAGATTGCAGTTTAGTCTTAGCCAGGGTTGTAAACTTATGCCAGAGAGCCACTATATGTGGTAGTGGCTACATTTGATGGGAAAGAAATCTTTTTTAAGATTAAAAAAAAAATTTCCTGATGTTCACCATCATGATGTTCCCATCATGTCAACATCTTCCTTAAAAATATTTCTGCAAAGAAAATTTGTAAAATACAGAGAAAGAGAAAGAAGAATGTAATGCCTCATATATCCATCGTACAGATTTAACAATTTATTAACATTTACTATACTTATTCCATGTTTTAGATTTATACAACTTTATTAATCCTAAGGTTTTTCATTAAGGTGTAATTTACATACAATAAAAATTTCAATGTTAGGTGAATAATTTTATGAGATTTGACAAATATATACAGTCACGTGACAGCCAGCAGACTCATGATATGGAACATTCTACACCCTAAAATTTTCTTATGGCCATTTCCAGCCAATTCCTTTCCTCCACCAAAACCCCAGTAAACCACTGAATTCTTTTCTTCCTCTATAGTTTTATCTTTTCTAGAATTTCACAAAAATTGAATCATAAGGTAGATAGTATTTTATGTCTGGCTTCTTTCACTTTGTGTAATGCTTTAGAGATTCATCCATGTTGTTGAACTTATCAATATTTTTTTCTTTTTATTCCTGATTAGTGTTGCATTGTATGGATATACTGAAGTTTCCCATTCTGTAGCTGATGGACATTTTGGTTATTTCCAGGTTTTTTTTTTCCCCCTATTCAGCATAAGGTTGCTATAAGCATTTGGGTACACATCTTTGTGTAGATTTTTTTTTTCATGTCTCTTGGCTAATCACCTAGAAGTAGAATTTTGGTCATACTGTGTGTATTTAATTTTATAGAAAATTGTGAAACTATTTCCAAGTGGCTGTACCATTTTGCATTCCCATCAGTCATGAATGAGAGTTCCAGGCGCTCCACATCCTCACCAGTACTTGATTACGTTAATCTTTTAAATTTTAGCCATTTTGGTGAGTGTGTAGTGGTATCTTAATTTGCATTACTCTAATGACTAATTATATTGAACATCATTTTACATGATTATTTGCCCCTTGTATACCGTATTTTATGCAGTGTCTTTCTGAGTCTTTGCCCATTTAAGAAATTTAGTTGTTTGTAATCCTATTATTGAGTTTTAAGTGTTGTTTATATAATTCTGGCAGTGTGTCCTTTATTGGATATGGATTTTGAAAATATTTTCTCCCAGTCTGTGGCTTGTATTTTCATTTTCTTAACTGTCAGTTTTGAAGAGCAGAAGTTTTTAATTATGATAAATTCCAAATTATCAAATTTTTTTGTAGTTGATGCTTTCTGATAGTAAAGAAAGTTTTTTAAAAAATATTTATTTATTTTTGGTTGCGTCAGATCTTAACTGTGGCACGTGGCACCTTTCATTGCAGCACGTGGGCTGATAGTAAAGAAATTTTGGCTAAGCCAAGATCAGCAAGATTTTTCTCCTGTGTTTTCTTTATGAAGTTTCATAATTTTCCATTTCAAGTTATGTAAATGATATTAGATGAATGTCCAATATCTTTTAAAATTTGCATCTGATAATCAAGTTGTTGTAGCACTGTTTGTTGGAAAAAACTATCATTTCCCCATAATTTTTTTTTTTAATATTTATTTATTTTTGGCTGCATTGGGTCTTTGTTGCTGCTTGCGGGCTTCAGTAGTTGTGACTCGTGGGCTTGAGAGCGCAGGCTCAGTAGTTGTGGCGTTCGGGCTTAGTTGCTCCACAGCATGTGGGATCTGCCCGGACCAGGGCTTGAATCCACGTCCCCAGCATTGACAGGTGGATTCCTAACCACTGCGCCACCAGGGAAGCCCCCCATAAATTATTTTGGTATCTTTTTCAAAATCAATTTACTTGTAGGACTATTTATGGACTTTCTAGTCTGTTCCATTGTTTATGACTATCCTTTATGGCAATACTACAACTGTTGTGATTACTATAGTTCTATAATATGTCTTGAAATAATGTAGTGTAAGTCCTCAATGTTGTTCTTCTTCAAAATCACTTGGCTACTCTAGGTCCTTTGCATTTGCATATAAATTTTTACAATCAGCTTGTCAATTTCTAAAAGAAAGTCTGCTGGGATTTTGATTGGTATTGTGGTGATCAATTTGGATAGGTTTGACATTTTAACATACTGAGTCTTGTGATTCTTGAAAAGGTATTTCTCTGCATTTACGTGGGCTTCCTTAATCTTGCCAGCAATGTTTTGTAGTATTCAGTGGAGAAGTATAGCACATATTTTGCTAAATTTATACTTTACTATATCATAATTTTTTATTCAATGTAAATAGTACTATTTTTACTTTAATTTCCAATTTTTTATTGCTAGTGTATTGAAATACAAGTAATGTTTGTATATTGTATCTTCTGACATTGCTAAATGCACTTACTGGTTTTAGTAGTAGATTACTTAAGACTTTTCACAGAATCTGTGCACAGAGAAATTAATTTATTTAATAGGTACAGACTTTTAAAGTTGTCTACTTTTTCTTGAGAGAGCTTTGATAATTTATTATTTTTAAGGAATGTATTCATTTAATCTGTTTGGATAAATTTGTTGGCATAAAGTTATACATACTATTTCCTTATTATCCTTTTAATGTCTGTAAGATCTGAAGTGATATTTCCCCTCTCTGTTGGTAATTTGTTTCTTCTCTTCTTGATCAGTTCAGCTAGATTATCAACTTTATTGATATTTGAAAAGAACCACTTTTGGCTTCATTGATGTTTCTCTGTTGTTTTTTCTATATTCTATTTCACTGATTTATGTTCTTATCTTTTTTTCTTCTACTTAGTCTAGATATGATTTGCTCTTCTTTTGCTAGTTTTTTGAAGATTAAAGTTTATTGATTTGAGAACTTTGTGCCTTTCTAATATTAGCATGTAATGTTTTCCCTCTAAATAATCATTTTTCTACACATCACAGCAAATTCTCATTCAGTTAAATTTTTTCTAATTTTTTTTGTGTGTGTTTGTTTCTGACCCATTGGATTTTTGGAATAGAGTTGCTTAATTTTCAGATATTTGAAGTTTTTCTAAAAATTTTATTTTTGCTAATTTTAATTTAATTCTTTTGTGTTCTGAAGACATACTCTGTAAGTTTTCAGTCTTTTGAAATCTGTCGAGACCTGTTTTAAGGCCCATCATATGCTCCATCTTGGTGAATGCTTTATGTGCACTTCAAAAAGGTGTGTGTTCTGCAGTTTCTGGGTTTAGTTTTCTAAAAATGTCAATTAGGCGAAGATAGTGGTTAGTATCATTCAGGCCTTCTATCAGAAATACTGATATTCTTGTCTAGTTTTTTTTTTTTTTTTTTTGCGGTACGCGGGCCTCTCACTGTTGTGACCTCTCCCGTTGTGGAGCACAGGCTCCGGACGCGCAGGCTCAGCGGCCATGGCTCACGGGCCCAGCCGTTCCGCGGCATGTGGGATCTTCCCGGACCGGGGCACGAACCCGTGTCCCCTTCATCGGCAGGCGGACTCTCAACCACTGTGCCACTAGGGAAGCCCTCTTGTCTAGTTTTTAAAAATAAATTACAGAAAAGATGTGTGTTAAAGTCTTAATGATGGTTGTGGATTTGTCTGTTTTTTCCCCTTAGGTCCATTACTTCATATATTTTGAAGTTCTTTTGTAAGGCACATACATATTTATAATTGTTATCTTTTCCTGATATATTGAACCTTTTATCATTGTCCACAGTGGTACTCTTTGTTTTGGTGTCTATTTTGTCTGATTTTATATAGCCACTCCAGCTTTCTTTTTGCATTATATATCTTTTTCTAGTTTTTCACTTTCTTTTATTGAATGAAAGATTCTTTAAATTCTGTAATGCTTTATAATTTTCAAAAGTTTCACACACATGATTTCATATAATCCCATAGTAATCCGTTTTTAAAAAAGAGTTTTTCAGTTTTTCACTTTTAATGTGTTTATATTTCAAGTGCATATTTTATAGAGAGCATATAGTTGGGTTTTACTTTTATATCTGGTTGGGCAATCTCTGCCTTTTAAAAAATATATATTTATTTATTTATTTGCCATGCTGCATAGTGGTATGCAGAATTCCCAACCAGGGATTGAACCTGTGCCCCCTGCAGTGGAAGCATGGAATCTTAACCACTGGACCACCAGGGAAGTCCCAATTTCTCCCTTTTGATTGGAGTATCTGGTCTGTTCCCATTGAAAGTAATTATTGACGTGGTAGCTTTAGGTCTAACGTTTTTGCTATTTGTTTTTTATTGGTCTTACTTGTATCAACATTTTGTTCTCTATTCTTTCTTTTCTGTTTTCTTCTGTGGTAATCAGGTATTTTCTAGTTTTCCATTTTAATTTTTTGATTGACTTTTTGCTTTGTCTTTCTGTATTACTTTTTTTTAGTGGCTGCTCTAAGGTTTACAACATACATCTTAAAATTAGCCCCGATCAATTCAGAATTAATATTTGAATTACTTCAGGTAAAATATAGCAACTTTGAAACAGTGTATTTTTGTTTGCCAACTCCCAGTGCTATTTTTATCATATATGACTCATGTATGTATGTCATATATTTATACATAAATATAAAATGTAACTATATGTACGAAGTATATATATATTTGTATTTACCACATATTTACTTCTGGGGGTCTTCATCCTGTTGTTATGAGTAGCTGCAATTTAATAGCATTCTCCTTCAGACTTCTAGTGACTCTTTTCTCTTAGGGATAAATCCATTTCATTTTTGTTTATTTGAAAATGTTTTTATTTTCTTTCAGTTTGAAGAATAGCTTTGCTGGATATAGAATTCTTGATTAACATTTTTTTTCTTCTGCACTTTGAACATTTTATTTCAATTTTTTCTGACTCCTATAGTTTCTGGTAAGAAGTTAGTCATTAGTTATATTGTGGCTTTCCTGTGTGTAATGTATTTTTTCTGGCTGCTTTGAAGAATTGCAGTTTTTCTTTGACTGATGGCAGTTTGACTATGATGTACCTAGGGATGATTTTCTCTTCATTTATTCTGACTGAGATTCATTGAGATTTTTAGTTCTATAAATTAATGTTTCCCAACAAATTTGGAAAGTTCTCAGACATTTCCTAAAAAAAATTTTCTTTCCCTCTCTCTCTCTCCTTCTGGCACTCCCATTACACCTGCTTAGATCACTTCATAATGTTACCAGAGTTTTCTGAGGTATTGCTACTTTTTAATTTAATTTTTTTTGCATATTTTTCAGCTAGGACAGTTTCTATGGATCTATCTTCAAGTCCACTGATTATATCCTCTCATTTCCTGTCTGCTTTTCAGCCCATTTAGCCCTTTGTAATTTTAGTTATTTACATTTCAGCTCTATGATATCCTTTTGAAAAAATAATTTCCACTCTTCTCTTGAGATATCTTATCAATTATTGCTAGCAAACTTTCTTATAATTCTTCCAACATATTTTCTGTTAATTCTTTGAATATATTTGTAGTAACTTTTTTGATGTCTTTACCTGCTAAATTCAACATCTGGCCCAAATTAGAGTCAGATTCTGACTACCTTTTTTCCTGAATATAGGTCACAGTTTTCATTCTTTGCATGAGTACTAATTTCTCACTGAAACTAGATATTATAGAAAATGTAATGAACTCTGGCTTCTGTCATGTTCTCCTGTGTATTATTGGGTTTTTGTTCTAGTAGGTGATCACCTTGTCTGGATTCAAACTGTAGACTTTGTCTCTTCTGTAAACAGCTGTTATTTGTTTGTTTTTTGTTTTTTTTTTTGCGGTACGCGGGCCTCTCACCGCCGTGGCCTCTCCCGTTGCGGAGCACAGGCTCCGGACGCGCAGGCTCAGCGGCCATGGCTCACGGGCCCAGCTGCTCCGTGGCATGTGGGATCCTCCCTGACCATGGCATGAACCCGTGTCCCCTGCATTGCAGGCGGACTCTCAACCACTGCGCCACCAGGGAAGCCCTGTTGTTTGTTTTTAAGGCGTCCAAACGCAGCCTTTTTACCTGTCCCTTGTAGTTATCCCCATAGCTATAAAATGTGGCAGCCAGCCAAGAAAATCCTTTTTGAGGTGCAGCTCACCCTCTCTGTGCTGCCTTGCTTCTGTGATTTTTTCCTGTCTATGACCCCTGTCTCCCCAGTTTCTACCTGATTCAGGCTCTATTGTCTCATTCTTCTGACTGATGCGGATTCAGCTTTCTTCAGCTGAACCACTCGTAGTTGGGGAATGCCCTCAGTAAGATAAGCACCAAATTTAGAGTTCTGGTTCTGTTTAAATTTCAAAAATATTTTTTTCTCTAGTCTCTGAATACTTTTCCCACCAGGGTCTTATGCATAGTTTAGTTGCCAGCCAGGGATTTGTACAGTTTGCTCTGAATTTTGGTCTCGCTCCTTCTGAGGCTCTGTTGCTGCTAAAATTTCCCCTTTAAAATTACAGTTGCTTTCCAAGCCTGAACTCAGTCTGTGGCACCTTTAGCTAAAATAGGCTATTGTGTTTCCCACGGCAGTTCAACAGCCATAGCTGTGGAGGTTGGCTAGAGCCATGGATCGAATAGCCACAGACTCAAAATTCTTAACTTTTCCAGCTGCAGTTTTTTCACAGTCAAACTTTCCTGTTGCTTTTGCTTGTGTTTAGATGCTTTCTAAGATTTTTTAATCATCCGAATTTAAAGTTTAGCCAGTATTTTGTAGTCGCTATCTGTGGGGGTCACATTATCATCTCACCTCTCCACCATTACTGGAAGTTGAGCCCCGTCTTTATAAAGATATTTTAAAATAAATTATAGACATGTCATTTTACATCTAAATATTTCATGTGCAGCCGCAAAAATAAAGACATTTCTTAAAGTATTCACCGTAACATTATTGTATTTAACAAAATTAACATGAGTCCTTATTATCTTTTAATACTGGTTTACATTTCTCCATTTGTCCCCAAAATGGCTTGGTAAACCAGAATTCAAAAAGACCCACAGACTCTAATCGTTGTATCTTTTGAGTGTCTTATTTGGAATTTTCTTCTCCATAATTCTTTTTTTTTTTTTTAATTTTTGTTTTTGGCCATGCCATATGTTATGTGTTATGCCATGTATTATCTTAGTTCCCTGACCAGGGATCGAACCTGCACCCCCTGCAGTGGGTGTGTGGAGTCTTAACCACTGGACCTCCAGGGAAGTCCCCCTTCTCCCTAATTCTTAAATGACATTGAGTCATTGAAAAAATAAAACAGGTTATTTTGTGGAGTGTCCCATATTCTGGATTTGTCTGATGTTAACTTGTTCTATCTCTTGTATTTCCTATAAACTTAAAGTTAGAACTAATGTCTTGGTTAGAGTTAAATTAAACATTCTTGGTAAACTATATCCCAGGTGATGATGTATCTTTCATGATTCATACTGTTAGGATTTATATAGTGCCTGGTTATTCTGCTATTAGATGGATTGTTGGGTTCAGGTGGTCTTCAGTCTCCTTTCTTCCAGATCATTTCTTCAGATTACTTGATTAGCCAACTTGGAAATCACTATACCACCTAGAATCACTTAGTGATTCTAAATATTCATATTAGGATATTCTATATTCTAATATTCTAAATATTCTAATACTCTAAATATTCATATTAGAATATTTCTACCCTCCAACTCTTAATTCATGTCATCATCAAAATGAAATTATCCATAAATTCTTCCTAGCTCAGAGTGAATCTGCAAAATTAAAAGACATCTAAATTGAAATAAATTATCCCAGTGAGTCATCTAAGGTGTATACATACTGCCAAGTATCCTCCGCTTTCTATATATCTATCTCCTCTGTAGCTATGCTTCATGAGTCTCTGGCTTCTAAGAAGATAGCCATTGTTTTGCTGATAACTTACCATTCATTTGTTTATTTGATTAATGTAAAAAGCTACAGTGAAAAACATTTTTTTTTTTTTTTCGGTACACGGGCCTCTCACTGTTGTGGCCTCTCCCGTTGCGGAGCACAGGCTCCGGACGCGCAGGCTCAGTGGCCATGGCTCACGGGCCCAGCCGCTCCACGGCATGTGGGATCTTCCCGGACCGGGGCACAAACCCGTGTCCCCTGCATCGGCAGGCAGACTCTCAACTACTGTGCCATCAGGGAAGCCCAAGTGAAAACTTTTAGGACAATTAAAAATACCCATATAGGTGATTAACAGATATACACTACTATATATAAAACAGGTAGACAACAAGGACTTAATGCATAGCCCAGGGAACTGTATTCAATATCTTGTAATAGCCTGTAATGGAAAAGAATCTGAGAAATATTATATGTATATAAAACTGAATCACTTTGCTATACATCTGAAACTTATACAGTATTGTAAATCAACTATACTTCAATAAAAATAAAATTCCCATATAGGACTGGAGTTACTGATACTGATTCTGTTGACCTGGTATTCATAATGTGCTGAATGCCTGAATCAGAGAAAACTTTTTTACGTTATGAAGCTCAAGTCAGTTCCTATATATTAGATTATATCAACTTGATTAAATTTCCTTTCATGTATCTCAACTGGCAGTCATTTCCATGGGCAAAATGAAGACCTTTGAATTATCTTCTTATTTGATTAGGACATGCTGTATTTTTTTAACCTCTTTCTATCTCTTTTCTAAATCAAGATTTAGTTATGTTAATTAGAACTGGTAGGCCCTACAGCCAAATTTTAAATCAAGCCAGTGGTCTCATTTTTTGAAATAGCGTGGACGTTTGTATGGGGAAATCTTCCTTTATTACCATTCACTGTGGTAGAAAGAAGCAGAGCAATTACTACTGCGGAGTAATTTAATACTGTTTTATTAACACGGCCTTTCATCTTGGTAAGGAGTTCTGGGGTTCATGAGGATGTCCATTTTCTGTGAAATACTATCCCATTTAAATAGATTAATCCACAATCTATGGTTATAAAAACATTAAAAAAAATAAAGAACTAAAATCTGAGTAGAGAATAAAATGTAAGAATCAATTAACTTGCATCCTTTTAAAAAATGATTATACTATTATCTTTAATAATTAGATACACTTTTCCTATTTCTTACCTGAGCTATTGTTCTTTTTTATGCCAGGTACTTGACACATTAGACTAGAGAAGAATTAAATTTGGAATTAAAGCTTGACTAATGGTCCAAAATAATTTAGAGTTTAAATTATTCCGATAAAATAAATTATAGAAATGGTTGTTTGTTTTTATGTGGTGGATGGCTCTTTTAGCAGACATTATTTGGTGTTTCAGTTACAGTTTACTTTCTCTGCCCAGTAAGTTTCCTGGAGAAATGGTGTTGTAGGCATTTTAGAGAACTTACATGAAAGAAAATTTTTTATGTAATACTTCCTGTGCAGAAGCAACATTTAAATATAAACTTTTCTCATAATACTTCTTTCTTTTAATAACAACTATTACTTTTCCCAAGGAGAAGTGAGAAATTAAATCACAGAGAAATGAAAGGATTGTTTAAGACCAGATAGTCTTTAATTCAATTGAGTATTCATTTTATTCTTCATATCTGAGTACTCCTTCATTCCTCCAGATCAGAGGATTTGTGTTATGTTGTTTTCTGTATGTATTCTGCATGCCTGTATTGCCATAAGTATGGAATAAATTTGCTCTGTGACATTAAAGACATTAAAAAAAGCCACATCTTTTTTTTTTTGATTTTCAAATAAAACTTAGCTCAGGATCCAGTTAACTAACCATAATGTTTTCCGGGCGCAGGATCATATTCTTCTTCTCAGCCTCTGATTTCCCCACATTAGGAGGAAGTAGATCTCAGCTTCAATCTGGGAGTCCCACTTTAATCCTTTCCCTGCTACCTGCAGTGGATTGTCAGGAAGTAGGGTGGAGCCAATCCCACCTTGACCTGCTGAACATTATTGAATGGGCGTTTAGGCTTTTTTTCATTCCCTCCATCCAGGAATCCTAGCCTACTGGTGGTAACAGTGGAGATGAAGGTCAGGAAACCTTTTTTGGTTGGATCAGGAGAGCCTCACTTGTTTTTTCAAGACCCCCAAACTATACTTTAAATTTCACGTTGAAATTGAGTCCCCCCAACACTGAGTTCCCCTGCTGAGTTTATGATTAACCTCTCGATCCAAAACTTTATTCCCATTCTTGTCATGCCCCTGTTCCCCTCAGGATTGAGTGGTATCAAAGAAAAGGGGGGGCTGAAACCCAGCAGGACCCTGTAGGGCCCTCCCAGGTACAAAAGCCCCTTTGTGCCCCCCATTTCTTGTTTGTAAAGAAAAAGGCTTTAGTCTCCTAGGCTTTCGTCTCTTCCTGCCTGCCTGCCATTGTCTGAAAGCTTGTGCTTCCTCTTCTGTTTTTGCTCAGTCATGAGCATCTTTGCCAAGGCTGCCAAACTCTAGTACTTATTGTCTAGACTCCTTAGGTACACACACAGGGATCCTTCTTAGATTTATTACAAGCCCCAGAAGGGCTGTGTACACAGGTCAGAGTCCTCCTTGGGAGACCCTGTCCTCCACTGTTTGGGGAGTACAGATCTTCTCTACTTCCTTCATTTCTGCAGCTCTACTCAGAGTAGAGCTTGTATTAAACCTTGTGTAATGCTGTTATGAAATTAGTTTTGAGAACAATTCTTTTCTTTTTTTGGCTGCACCACGCGGCTTGTGGGATCTTAGTTTCTCGGCCAGGGATCGAACTCGGGTCCATGGCGGTGAAAGCCTGAGTCTTAACTGCTGGACCGCCAGGGAATTCTTGAGAACAATTCTTAATTATCTGGGAAACCAACACTTCCAGGACACAAAACCCAGGTTTTCTTATCAGTGCCCATATGGGGAAGATGTAATCTACCTATCCTCTTTCTCTTGCTTATTTTTTATTGATGTTACTGTTCTGTAATGCTTTTCCCTTCCTGTATCCTTTCTCATTTTCTTCTCAACTCATTTTCTTTCTTCTGTCTTCCCTTTCTGTTTTTTCTCCAAAGAAAGCAGTTATGGGCACAGCAAATCTAAATCAGTGAAAGGAATGGGAACGTTATCTATCTGACATCTCTCTTGATTCAAGTGGGAGTTATGCCCATTTTCCAGGGAGAAAAAAAGTTGTATGTGTTCAGATGGGACCCCAAAACCACTTATTGAAAAGTACAAATTATAATAGTTGAAAAATTTATAATGCCAGTACAATGGTATGTTTCTTTCCTTTTGGCAAATTCATTTTGTTTCTGTTTTTCAGCTTATAACAAAACATTGCCTGAACCTTGAAGTAAAGATAAGCTTTGTCTTATCTCCCTGGGTGAAGGAGACAGCTAGGGAGAGCAATACATATCTTAGTGGAAATATTTTGCCATGGGAGGGGTGGCTACCCTCATTTCTCAGAACATTTAAAAAAAAAAGAAAAAACCTTTCGGATCACAGTGAAGGAGCAGGATTGAGATTCATCCATAAAAATAGGATGGAAAAATCCCTGGCACAGCTTCCAAGGCTGGAAAATCACAAATTTACATTTTCCTTATCCACAAAAGGTCAGGAAGTTTGTTTATTCCCTGGATAATTGGTGCCCATCCTCTCAGACATTTCCCAAACCTGCCTATCTTTTAGGCTGCCCTTCCTGCGCTAGTCTTCAACCCCCCAAACATCCCACCTCCCTCCCCATGCCCCCAGGCCTCTGGGGAGTGTTGCTGAGGTCATGAAGGCTTGCCTTCCGTCCTCTCCTTTCCCTCCTTTCCACTGGCACTCAGGGGGTCCTACTTGCTGTAAGTGTGGACTGATTTTCCCAAGGGCATGCCGTGGGGGTGAAGTCAGTTCTCCAGGTTTCGTGAAAAAGGTCATGGGCTCTGAGCCAAGCTCTACCCCAAACTTGGCAAATGGTCAGCCAATCAGTGGCCCGCATCGGGCGACATGCCTCCCCACACTGTGTGTGGGCAGAGTTCTGTTACGATCTCTGTACAAATGATTTACATGCCTCTTAGAATCAGATATTTCATGTCTTTTGTCTCATAATAATAGGTTTAAATGATTGAGGGATAGGGGAGAAGTCAAGGTGACCGTTTCAGATGGTCATTACCTTGTTCATAAAAGAACCCTATACATTTGCCAGTATTATTACAGGCTAGTTAGTTTAAGCCATCGCTGCCCCTCCGCGGTGCCTGGGGTGAAGGACAATATTCCCTCCCTCTCTGACCCTTGTACGGCTGCTTTCACAGAACACTGATGAATTAGTTCAGGAGAGGTAAATAAGAAGGACATTCGAAGTGTCCCACAGCTGAAGCAGTTTCCCTAGAAGAGAGCAAAGAGCTTATTTAGGAAGCTGTTTGGTTTTTGTGAAAATCCTCTTTTTATATATTCATTACGAAAAGAGGAGTTAGAATTGAATGTTCTGGAATGAAAGAGTCTAGTTGCTTGCAGAAAGGGCTCAGGAAAATTAAAGATGCAACATTTTCACCCCTGAGTGCAGGATAATATTAGCTAACCAAGTGGCAATGTCATAGACAGGGCTTAAAGATTCGATGGGGTTTACCAGTTATGAGATGACAGAAGAGGGGAAATAAAGTCGGCTGGGAAGGAAGAAGACAGAGACTAACTCTGGAAGACATTTTCACTCATCTCCTCTCTAATTAGCTTGCATGAATTTCTAGAAATGGTCAGACGCTGGTAAGAGTCTTACCAAAAGCTTACATATATATGTAAATATGTATAATACAGAGATGTAGCCAAACATAATGTTCAAATAATTTTAAAAGGGCAGGAAAAGGAAGAAAAAAAATCATTGAGAACAAAAAGTAACATAACCTAACAGTAGATCTAAATCCAAATATCACACACACACACACACAACACACACACAACACACACACACACACGGTATTGTCTCCTGCATTAATTTGGCAGGTAGTTTTGGCTGTGTTTCTTTACCTGATGGTGTTCCATTTCCCTATTTATAAAGCCAAGTTCATACTGCTGGCTCTTTACCTCACTGAGGGGCTAGGAGGGTTAATGAGATCTTACATCGGTCCTGAATATCAACCTTACGAAGTGCAGAACCAGACTCCATTTTCCATCCTGGACCATAAAATTCTACGGAAGAGTGGGCAAGGGACGCTGTGTTTTCCTTCTCCAGCCCTCACACCTCACCCGGGACGTTTAGCTCTAACACTGCAGTTCCTGTCTTTAGCCTTAACTCTCTTCTGATTTCTAAGAATTAATTTGGACTTTGGAATTGCGACCGAGGTGTAGTCTGTTAGTTGATGTTGACAGATTTCTGTTACACTGAGACCAGAGAATTTAGTGGCAAGTCTGTGAGAGGGCAGGCAAGAAAGAAAAAAGAATGTACTGAAGACCAGAAGACAGTAATACATCCCCCGGAATACACAATGTGCAGAAGCGAGATAGGACCCAGGAGAAATTGTACAGAATAACGCAAGCCTCCAGTGAGGAATCAGAATCTCTGTGATTAGCATCAGTAGGAGTAAGAAAAATGACCTTTAAACAGGAAAGGTGGCCTGCAATTTTCCATTGTTTTGCTGTGAGTCTCCTGCTGCTGCTTTATCAGTACTCTTTTCCTGGGTCTGGAAGGCTCAGGGCTGGACAGCTCTCCTCTCCAGTTCTGCTCCCTGCAGTGGTACTAAAGGGTTAGAGTTATGAGCAGCAGACTCTTTCTGGGGAAGAGCTACATCATTTTCAAGGGGACCTCAAATAATTTAGTTCAGCAAAACACCATTCTGATCGGCCAGCCCAATAAAGTGCCGCTGAGCTGGCAATAATTCATCCGCCTCCTTCAGCAGCTACCATTGGAACTGCGTCTGAACACTGAAAACAAATATGCTTTCACTGTATGTCTGAAATCTTTAATTCAGCCTCAGAGTTCCAGAGGAAATACTGCATTGCAGCTGTCCTGTTTTTGCAGAGAATCTCTGTTGGCCGGTGGCTGGGAGAGGAGGGGCTACAGCAAAGGCAGCCTGTTTTTAGCTCCACTCAGCAGATCCCTCAGCTCCAGGACATAATGAGAAAAGCGTCCTCAGCTAGCTTGGTGGACAGAGTTGGCTGGGGAGAGAAGGCTAGATACATAGGTACTAATGAAATCGGGTTTGATTATCTTCATTTATTCATTTAAAAAATCACTGGGTGTTTATCAAGCAATACATTTTCTTCAAAGAGTAGACACTTTTTAACGCTCTGGAGAATTTATAAAATAGATTCAAGATGCCAGATACACTCTCACCATTCCCACAGGCTTTCTTTACCACAGCGTGGACATTCCCCGTCTTGGCCACTAGCACACTGGCTGGAGACATTTATGACAGTAGTTTTCATGCATGCATACATTCGCACATACATTCTCCATGCATCTATTGAATATTTCTACCATATTCTGGACACTGGAAATGCAGGTAAACAAGACTCAAATCATCAATTTCACAGTTGCTTCTTCATCCTCACCAAACTGCAGTTCTCACGTGTGTCTGGACGTCTCTGCCATCACTCTCCTTCCTGTGCTCCTCGGGGGCCCAGGCTGGCTCCAATGCAAGTGTCCGTGTTCTAGTCGGCCAGTGCTGTTTCACATCACTTTTCTATAAATTTTTGCTGCCAAATTCCATTTGCTAAGGAGTGGAGCACACACAAGACATACAAGCATCTCTCTTGCTAAAACTGACTTGTGAGTTTGGTACTACCGTTATTCCCATTTTGCAGGTGGGAACCACGCGGTAAAGTGAGTCGCCAAGGTCATTTGGCTAGTGAGAGGCAGAGCTGAGATTCTGAATCAGGTCTTCCATTCTTGCCAGAGCCCTCAACCACTTCGCCTCTTGTCCCCAGCTGGTCTAATGATGAGCTGTGTCGGGCTTGGGGAGAGCAGAACCCAACCAGCAACTGCTGGGCTCCTTAAATATGCATCGAAGGCTCCTCAGAGGCGGCTTATTTTACATTTTGACCTCCCTTATGAACAGATCCCTTCAGTCTTTCCATGGCAGCAGTTTGGGTTCACAGGGTGTGTATCTCTACTAAAGAACAGTCTTCCAAAGGCTTGCCTTCTCCTCTTTCCTTCCTTCAGTGAATTGTGTTATCTAATACCCGTATTAGGGTGTTGTCTACTTAAGGCAGTTATGATGGTTTCCTCCTGAAACACATCCAGCTGAAATTCTGCTTTAGCAACCTGGTGCATTTTCCCTTTAATGGTGTAAAGAGAATCACAGACACACAAAATCTACCATATGATACTGGTGTATTTTCACAACAAAACATGGCTTCTAAAAATGATGCCTTGAGTTTAAACAGAGAAGCCTTGGCTATTACTCCAAAAGGAGGTTTGTCTGGGAAAAAAAAGTGTTTTGCAGCTGAGAGCAGTTTGAAAGAGGCTTTTGGTGAGCTTTTGTTCTTGCCTGTTTAACAGTTTAAGGTTTAGAGAAGCCTAAGTGAATTCACCTATTGCATTTGAGTCCAAAAACTGAATCCATTACAGATCTGTCTTGAGCCTGCCGTGAATTTCGGGGCTCCTAGGAGAATGCTCCAGGCTCACTTAACTGGTTTGAAATTGCATGGCCTCAGGCTCCACCGTCTTTATTTGGAGCAGGATGGGAGCGGGGGAATTAGTTCAAAAGCCGCAACCACTTTTTCCCTTTCCTCTCTAATTTCTGTTGTTCCGCTTTGGTTCCACACCATTTGCAAAATTTTAAGAACCATTCCAGAGGACCTAGGTCATAGCAGTTATAATGAATATGATTCTATCACTTTTTCTATTGTTTTTCGTATTTGTACCCACGCAATCCGTATGTATGTGGTTTGGGCCTTGGAAATTTGGAGGATTGAAAAAATGCTGCAGACTTTCTCTCCAGCCCCAGATGGAATTTTTATTTGTTTTTGTTTGTGGTTTTGGTGTGTGCGTGTGCGTGTGCCTGTGCGTGTGTGTGTGTGTGTGTGTGTGTGTGTGTATTGGTGGGGGAAAAGGGGGAAGGGAGAGAGGGAGAAAGAATATAGAAAACAGAGAAAAGGAGGACTTTGATCTGTGACAGCCAGACGTGCAGAGAGTGTAAGTGCTCTCTGCAGAAGGGGATTCAAGAGGTAGAAAAGAGGATAACTGCTCAGAAAATTAAATCACAGGTTGTGTATATATCACACCTGCCCCACGAAGCAGAGCAGGACCCACTGGGCTTAGGCTCCCCTCCGAGCGGGTTCAGAGGTGGGTTGCTCATTCTAAAAAAGCTGTTACTGTACTGTTGAGGCCTCTCCCGTTGCGGAGCACAGGCGCCGGACGCGCAGGCTCAGCGGCCATGGCTCACGGGCCCAGCCGCTCCGCGGCATGTGGGATCTTCCCGGCCCGGGGCACGAACCCGTGTCCCCTGCATCGGCAGGCGGACTCTCAACCACTGCGCCACCAGGGAAGCCCTGTTGCTGTCTTTTGATGTGAAACAAGGACTAGTCCGTTCTGCTGAATTCGTCAGGGAGAGCAGGTAGAAGGGGTGGCGTAGGCAGCGACTGACCCTGGAGTCACGGGGCTGGAGTGCGGACCCCGTAGAGGATGACAGGGCGGCAACTGGAGACATGGCCGTCTGGACCGTGGATGTAGAACATGACTCCAGGAACAGTGTGCCTGGGCTCCAATCCCAGTCCTGCGCTGTGGATGACAGTGTGACTCTGATTGAATGACAGAACTCCTCAGCCTCAGAATCCTCATTTATAAGCTAGTAATAGTAAGAATGAGACTTAGTTCTAGGTTTCTGAGAGGATTAATGAAGTAATGAATTTCAAGTACTTGGCACAGTGACTGGTACGGAGTATGTACTCAAAAATATTGGATTATTATTCCTCTTCAGCAATTAGATGTGCCAGAGGCTGGCTAGTTTTCTTCAATCCCATTTTCCTTTCCCCCTGGACAAATAGCTGTTACATGCCCCCACCTCCATTGTGTCAGGTGAGGCCCTTTACTAGGCTGCAGAAAATGGCTCTTGGGCAGAAGCAAGTATACCCCTTCCAGATCTGGCCCATCAAGCCTCACGTGCAACTTCCGTGCCTTCTCTCTTTCTCCATCTGCCCTCATCTGCTGGATGCCGAGATCCATCAGAGGACCCCTAAGCATCAAGGGATAATGGGCCGACCAGTGAGAAGAGGCCTGAGTCCTTGGATGCCAAGCACCTGGCAGACAAGCACCTCTCTCACCAGTTGTACTTGAGTTAGAAAATGACTTTGACTGTGTGAAGCCACTGAGATTTCTGAGTTAACATGTTTAGTGACTAATGAGTTTCACTTTATGACAGGACCTCATGTGATTGTCAGAGCACGCAGTAATAATCTGAAAATCCATGTATGAAAAATTTCTTACTTTAATTTTGAGACAAAGTTGGTTATGAATTAATAAATAAACTACCACGTGGTAAAGTGGCTGGAAGATATAGTATCAAATGGAAATAATCAGAATCTTTACTCGTCTAGGACTAAGACGAAGGCACTGACATGGTCACCTCAGGAGTTTTTTAAAAAAAATCAGTCCTTCAGTGAGTCACGCTGGTTCATGTTGGTGGTACAAGCACGGGTTATGCAGCTAATGCTCTAAGGGGGCTGTTTCTTCTGGAGCGTGTGAGTCAATCCTTTACCAGCACAAAGAGCAAAAGTAAAAGATACGGGTTCCCTTTCATATGACTTGTGGATGTAATTCCTCCTGTGAACTGGATCCAACAGAACAAAATAACCCTACCCCACCTCAAATTCTTCACAACACTGGAGCTAATATTTTGCCTGATTAGCCTAAAATCACGAGTGGGTTATCAAAAAAAAAAAAAGAAAAAATCAAGGGGCTGGAAGCGAACCAAGTAGGTGGAAGGCTTGGCCTCCAGGAGTGCTTGAGGAGCAGGTTGCTGTCCATGGTCACAGGAATTGTTCTGCTCTATTCTCCTTGACCTTCAGAGCTTGATACACCCAGTAAAATGGAATTCAGAGCACCAACACTTCCAGGCAAGAAATGGGACAGAGGAAAGACAAGGGTCTGAAAGTAGAGAGAGAAGGAGTCTAATCCCTCAAACAGAGCTTGAACATGTGAAGAGTGAATAAGGGGCTGGGGAAGGGAGCAGCCCGCCATCTCCATCCTCAGAGCCCCTGGGTGAGGGGCTTGAACAAGGCCCCCTGAGGCTTCTTTTCCCAGAACTCTCAGGTCACTTACATAACTCGAGAGTCTTCAGATTCCAAAGAGCCTGGTTTCTTTATTGTTGCCAGCACGACTCAAGCTCTGCTGAGTTTAATGGGCACTTTAAGCACCTTAATTTATTTCCAACCATCAAAATTGTTTTCAAACCTCTTGTTTTGTTCAGAGATTACTCTCCCACTTCAAGTTTGCTTCAGATTGAAGGACAGAGAAGTAACATTGGTTAACTTGAGTCTGAGGCTCTGAGGGAATGAGTCTGAGCCGTGGTGATGAAGAATCTGCTTGTGGCTGTGATGAGAATACTTCTGGAATCTGGAAAGGCAGTAAGGGCTCTAGTTAGTGGTCAAACTGAACAGTTACTTCTGAAACCAAGTGAATGGAGCCTTGAAAGTGCAAAGTAGACCTGATGCACACAGTTCAGGCTTAAAGAGGTGGTTTTCCAACTGATTGTGCTGAGCTCTGTAAGTTAATTCAACTTTCTATACTCAGGTTCCTCTCGTATTTTCTTGCCTAAATTTCTTGACTGCTTCATCTCTTCACTCACTCAGTCATCCTTCCATCCATCCATCCACTCAGTGACTTGATTGCACTCCTGTAATGAGCCACTCACCACCTCGATGCAGGGAATGTTGGGTGAACTGCATGGAGCTGGCAGAGCCTTGCCGGCACCTTGAGTTTGTGCTTCCTCCATCATTTTCATTCAAGTACCAGCCTCTTTGTTGGCTGACTCCCGTACTGTCCGCGGTTAAACTCTTCTCCCTGTATCAGGTTAGCAATTCTTTCTTATTCCCACAACCACCTTGACATTTATAATTGTCATATGCCATTTCACCAAGCACCAAATTTTTAACATGGTGACAGAGTAGAGCTCAACTCCTGGAGATGGGGGGTGGGGGCACTGGGATAATCGCAGGTGAGAGAACATAGTTTCATACTTGAGGTGGGTACCAGGGGACCTGAAGATGAGTGATAACGTATCGCTATAACTCCTCATTGAAAATCACAGTTGGAAAGATCCTAACAGGTTATCTCGTCCAATTTCCTGGGAGTCAAAAATCTTCTCTACTACGTCTGTATCAGATCAAGAGCCAGCGTTTCCTTTAATGCTTCTAGGGATAGAAAGCGCATTCAGCAACACACTTACGGATTCCTCTGAACTATTCTAAAGTTCTCCGATATATTCTCACTGATGTCTGCCTTTTTGTAACCTCAGTACTTTGGTCCTTGTTTAATCTCTCTATGGAAACAATAAGAATGTCCAATTTCTTTTCCATGTCACAACTGTATTAATGTGGACTTTTTCATTTGTAAGTAACCAAACCCTACCTTAACTAGCCTAAGCATAAAGGGGAATTTAATAAGAAAGATGCAGAGTTTTCCTATGGGACCCAAGGACAGAAATGCACAAATGCATTAGGCTTGAGGAATGGTCTGGAATCAGAGACTCAAAAGCACCAAGATTCTTTCCATGTCTTTCATCTCTCTCTCTCTCTCTCTCTCTCTCCCTCCCTCCCTCCCTCTCTCTCTCTCTTCCATAATTCCTGGAGAGACCGGTTACTGCTCTAGTTGAATCAAGTTCCACCTCTGAACAAATCTGTGTTTGTCATATACGAACACGGCCATTCCTGCTGCAGTCATGTGGAAAAAGGGGAAAAAGAGGGCCAGTTTCTAGAGAAAGAGTATAAGGCAGGTAATTCTGTATATTCTACGAATACCATGTCTCAGTGTCATTCAAATAACGCATTGTTTTGATTTGGCATAGTTTATTACAATTAATATGCGTGTAAAACCGTGTGAACTCCACAAAGTAAATGGTTTATCCTCCACAATAACCAATAGATAGTCTGCCGTGATGTTCCAGAGCACTCACTATCTTAACATGTATGTTTCACAGAAAGTCATAGTCAAACAAATAGGATTATAATAAATTATTTTAGGGAAAGGATGTTTTGATCCACGTTTTCTATTAAAATAAACAAACACATACTTCCTTTTTTGGCCAAAGAGGTTAAATGCCCCACAGTGAACTCACAAAGCAAACTCAGATAGTTTGTTATTTGTCATTCAAATGTTATACCATTCAGATAACAAATATTTGAATGCAGCAATATTTGTAGATATTCCTCCTAATTTTATCACCAGGTTATATATCTCCATTTTCTCCAGCCCCTTTCTCAGATGACTCAGCTTCCATGCAGACTACTTCCCTGTTGTTTTTTTTTTAACTTTTCAAAATTTTGTCATAAAAATATAGCTTCTAGAATTCATCACAACAGATATATTTGATCAATATGGAGTTAAGGTCATCTTGGCAAAAGTTGGAGACCCCCTGTGAGATTCCTTCTCTTAGAACTTACCACTTCACCTGACCTGGAAGTTTTCCATCACTGGTAAGGGTTATGATCCCAAAGAAATTTTTCTATATAGAGAATTCAAGACGAAAGACTGAATAATGCTATTGGCCAAGGACTATCTGAATCCAAAGCAAAGTGAAATCTTATTAATAATATAACTGAAAACATTTGCCCTGAGAACATTGGGCTATTACTTACACCAAGGTTTTAGAGACATATTATCTTCTTTAGTAGTTAAAATTCATGAGCTACAAATGGTAAATGCATACAGCAATTTTTTTCTTTATATACTACTTATCTCATATAGAATGGTACTTAAATGATACTTTAAAAATTACTTTATGCTTTGTAATTGGTGTAAGCTTCATTGTTTCCTAAAATAACAAAATTACCTTTACCATTGCATTATTTCATTTAAATTAACAAATCATTTATTAAGAACCAACTAAAGGCATGTATAAAAGGTATTATGCTGGAAGTGAATATGGCTTTTGAATTTCAGAAGCTCATAATCTAATAATACACATGTATATGCACACACACAAATTTTAGCAAAAGGTGTGTCTCAGGCTTACCTAGGGTAGCTACACAAATTAGAAGACAACAAATACAAGAAAAGGGCAGTATGGAGGAACAGTGAGCTGTTGCGATTTGGGGTCAAGTAGATTTGCTCTTCAACCCAGTCTCTGTCCGTTACTCTCCATGTCCCTTCAACAGGCTGAATATCCTCTTTTGATTCTCAACTTCTTCCTCTGTGGAATGGGAAGAACAATATTTATCTGACAGGGTTTTTGTGAGAATGAAATAATATCATAAAAATATACTGAGTACTGTTTCGTTTCTTCCATCCCACAAACATTTAGAAGCTTTTAATGTGTTAGAGGATTCAGATAAAAGTGCTACCAGTCACTATGCAATGTAGTAAGTGCTGCAACAGAAGACTAAATTGAAGAGTTCGGACTTTATCTTTTTTCGAAAGTGGAAGCCATCGACAAGTTTAAAGCAAAATCTTACACTTTTAAATGTCCATTTTGAAGAAATAACTCTGGTCCTAATATAGTGAATAGATTTAAGGAGACAAAACGAGGGCAAGAGACTTGTTTGTCATTGTTGCAGAAGTCCTAGGCAAGCGTTGAGGAACAAAAGCAGTAAAATAGGACTAAAGATGAGGGTCCAGGTATAGGGTAAGCAGGTGGCTCCTTTATGGAGAAAGGGAGAGGAGGAGAAGAGACCAACATGGCTGTAGACTTAGGTGCCAAGGGATACAAGAAAATAAGAAGGTGTTGGGTAGAGGACAACGAAGGAATGATCTTCTGGACGTGCTGAATTTGAGGTGCATGTGGGACACCTAGGTGGAGATTTTTAAATAGGTATTTAGATGTTAAAGAGAAGAGCTAAGGAGAGAAGTCTAACCCAGAGACGTGGCTTCAGGCTCTGCGAATTAGCTACGGCACCCTCCCCTATTTACTCCCTGGGCTGCAGTAAATAGTACCTACTGGGAGTAAACCCTGGAAACCTGCCATCAGTATGACGAGGTGACAGATCTTGCCTTTTACTGGTACGAACATACCCAGAAGTTTCTTATTTACCAGAAAACCACTCATCTAACCATTCATTTGTTCCTGTCTAGGACAAAACAGTCGACAGCAGCTCATACTGAGGTAATAGACTTGGAGACCAGTTAGTCAAAAGTGGTCATGTTGGGTCCGATTCATGTCAGGAGTTGGAAAAGAAAGTCTCCGCTCTAAAATCTGTCACAGAGATACTACAACATGAACAAGTGGTAAAAATGGTTAAAAAATTTATTGTTGAAAGACTTAGAAATTTAATAAAAATTTCCAGGAAATCCAAAGCTTCTGGAAATGTGTGAGTCACAGGGAAGGAATACTTCATCTCCTGGCCAGAGGCTGACTGTCTAACGATGATAAGTCATCTTTGCCTCCTCTCCGCTGGGCTCTCAGGCCCATAGTCAGTTGCCAGCCATTAGTTATCTGACCCTGTAGATAGTTCTCTTTAATTCCTTGCTCTGGCACTAGGGACCTGAGCTTGAGCTTTCACACTAGATCCCTCCCTACCTTCCAGACCACTCCACGCACGGCACCACACTGACCTTCTTAAATCGCTGAGAACAGTCCAGGCTGGCATTCAGGCTCAACAGTACCCGCCTAAGCTGGCTTCCTTGCCTCCCTCACGCGACAGATGTTACAAGTACAGCTGGAAGCTAGACTTTTTCTAAACGCAGATTGCATTTTCCTCTCTCTGCATTTTCGCCCCTGCTGTTTCTTCTGACATGCCCTTTCTCCATCTTCATTCTTCTTCCTCCACCTGCCCCACTGAGCCCTTACCTATCTTCAACAACCAGCCTAAACACTTCTTTTCTTAGGATGGACAACCTTATCACATGAGTTGGAAATCCGTCCTTTTAAAAGAAACTTGCTTATGCAGAATTTACTATATGCTACTTTTACTGATACATGAAAAATGTTATTTTCTCTACTCAAATATAAGCTCTCCTAGGACAGGAAAATGTCATTTTGTCTTATTTTTGTATCCTTTACAGTACCTTTCACCCATTATGTGCCTGTTAAATGACTGTTGCATAAATAACTGAGGCCATAGGTTATGACCCTTTTTTTTATTTTAAAATTTTCCATTTCTCAGAGCATCCCTCCTCCTCTCAGGAACAAAATTTGGCCAGGGGATTATTCTGACAGAGGTTCTGTTACACGTGAGTCTTAACCTTTGTTTAAGGAATTGAAATTCAGTCATTAGATGGAAGATTTATTGAGAGATTATGGAGACTCAGACACAGCGCCAGGCTCTGGGTTTGGACCTAAACAAGACACAAGACAGTCTTTGACCCAGAGGACAGCACGATTAAGTCCTGTGATAAAAGCATGTTTGTAATGCTGAGGGAATCCTGAGGAGGGAGCTCTAACCTTGCCTGGGAGAGTAGGAAAAGCATCAACACATTACTTTGTGTAACATTTCATTCATTTGTCAATGCAGATATTTCCTTAGCATTCCCTCTACAGAATTTATTGAGTATCCAAATGCTTGTTGGCACACTCTGCTCCTAGCTGAAATTAATTTTTATCCAATTAATAAACATTTCCACAATATTCAAGAATCTTTAGCTTATTCTGTCAGGCATTATTCTAAGCACTTCATAGACAATATCTCATTTAATACTCATGACAATGTTATGGAACATGTACTATTTTATATCCACCCAGGTTAAAAAAAATAACGGCCTAGGCATAGGGGCATATGTTAGTTTTTTTATGTTAATTGTCAGGACCTGGACTTAACACAGTTCTGATTCCACAATGCAGAGTACTAACCACTATACGATCATGGCAAGCTACAGGAGAGCTGGACAGTTCTGATTTCATAACCCACTTTCTTAACTATCACATTACACATTCAAAATAATTTTGGAAGAACATAAATTTGAAAAAATTATGGCAAAATCATAACAAAACTTTGGCATTTAAATGTTTTAAAAGTGATGAAAGCAAACCTAAAAGGACAGCCACTCTTTAAGAGGAAAAAATCATTGTGTTATTTTTGTACTAAAAAAGCATTTCAAGTGCTATTTAAAGTACAAAAAATCAGTAAACTATACCCTCTCCACAGAATTTTGAGGTTTGTGAAAACGTGAGATTCTTATAAATGTGGGAGGAGAGAAGGACCTTATATTTCCATTCTGGAAATGGTCATAGCACTTTACTTCTTTATTGTTATATTCACTTCTTGTATTTGTTCAAGATTTAACTTCTGTTTAGAACTGCTTAGGGATAGGATTTCTACTTTTGCAAAAGCTTCAAAATCATCGTTATTTCTTGCTCTCCCCCTTAGACATAGATTTGGTGGGAAGGAAGTCTTCAGTTATCAACATTGAGTCTCTCCAGTTTGCGTGTCAGCAGCTCAGAATCTCCCCCCTACCCGGTTTTTTTTTCCTCTGAGGATCAATTTTCAAAACAGAGCTTGTTTCTTAACACGGTGAGTTTTGAAAATTTGATCAGATGTGAGGGTCATCAATTGTTTATTCTTATATCTATTTTTTATATTTGGAGATACAAATTTATTTTAGAATCTCCAACACTATATCCACTTAATACAGGACCGGTCTGTGTATGGAATTGGTACCCAAGGAGCTTAAGTAGTGTAAAGGAGCTTGTGAGATATTAGATTATATAATCTATCTATCTATCTATCTATCTATCTATCTATCTATCTACCTACCTACCTGCCTACCTATCTCTTCATCTCTGCCCCCGGTTCCTGGCAGAGAGCTCCTAAAACCCATGTAAAGTCCACCTTGATTGGAGCATTTGCAGTGTCTTTTGTACTAGTGAGCTAACTCTGCATGGCTCCAGGATGGGGGCTGGTCACCAGAAAGAGGAAGCCATGATTAGAAGTTTGGAATTTTCAACCCCCCACCCCCGTGCCCCACCCTTCAGATCCGGGAGAGGAGCTGGAAATGGAGTTAATAATTGATCATGCCTATGTGAGGAAACTTCCATAAAATCCCAGTAGTATGGAGGTCAGAGAGCTTCCATGTTGGTGAACACGTCCACGTACTGGGAGGGTGACGGACTCAAACTCCATGGGACAGAAGCTCCTCCTTGGGATCCTCCCAAGACCTCATCCTACATAATCTCTTCATCTGGCTCTTCACATCCTTTAGTTATAAACTAGTAAATGTAAGTAAGTGTTTTCCTGAGTTCTGTGAGATGCTTTAGCAAAAATCAAATCCAAGGGGTGGAGGTCATGGGAACCTCTGATTTGTGGCCAAGCCAGACAGAAATTGTGGATAACCTGGGGGCCTACTACTTGCAGCTGGCATCTGAGACGGGGAGACAGTCTTGTGAGACTGAGCCTGTAACCTGTGAACTCTGCTGCTGTCTTTAGTAGAACTGACCAGCTCGTGTAACAGAGAATCGCTTGGTGTGGGAAAACCCCACACACATTTGGTGACTAGAAGTGTAGAAGTGTTGTGAGTGTGAGAATAAAGGAGAAACCCAGGAGGGATACTGGCTGTTTTTTCCTATACAGAGGTGTAGTTGGTCAGCATTCTTGGTACCAAACATGTAAGATCAAAGTAAGTAGTAGGGTGCTAGGCATAAAACTTGCAAGTGTTTCTGAATTCTCTATTCTAGATCCCAGAAATAAACCCACACATATATGGCCAACTGATCTTCAACAAAGGTGCCAAGAATACACATGGGGAAAAGATAGCGTCTTCAATAAATGGTATGGAAAAACTGTATATTCACATGCAAAGAAGGAAATAAAACCATTATTTGACATACACCACTCACAAAAATGAACTCGAAATTGATTAAAGACTTAAATGTAAGACCTGAAGATGTAAAACTACTAGAGGAAAACATAGCGATGAAGTTCCTTGACATTGATTTTAGCAACTATTTTTTGGATATACACCAAAAGCACAGGCAACAACAGCAAAAATGGGATTGAATCATACTAAAATCTTCTGCATAGCAAAGGAAACAATCAATAGAGTGAAAAGGCAGTCTACAGAATGGGAGAAAATATTTGCAAACCATCTATCTGATAATGGGTTAAAATCCAAAATAAAGAACTTATACAACTCAGTACCCCAAATCAATCTGATTAAAAAATGGGCAGAGGACTTAAATAGACATTTTTTTCAAAGAAAACATATAAATGGCCAACAGGTACATGAAAAGATGCTCTACATCACTAATCATCAGGGAAATGCAAATCAAAACCACAATGAGATACCACTTCACACCTGTTAAAATGACTATCATCAAGAAGACAAGAGAGAGCAAGAAGATAGGAGATAACAGGATGTGGAGAAAAGGGAACCCTTGTGCACTGTGTGTGGGAATGTTAATTGGTGCAGCTACTGTGGAACAGTATGGAAGTTCTTCAAAAAATTAAGAATAGAACCACCATATGATTCCAGCCATCCTACTTCTGGGTATATATCCAAAGGAAAGAAAAGCAGGACATTGAAGAGATTTCTGTACTCCCATGTTCATTGCAGCATTATTCACAATAGCCCAGACATGGAAACAATCTTAAGTGGCCATTGACAAATGAATGGATAAAGAAAATGTTATATAAATAAATAGATATTCATCCATAAAGAAGAGGGAAATCTTGTCTTTTGGGACAACATAGGTGGACCTCAAGGGCATTATTTTAAGTAAAGTAAGTCAGACAAAGAAAGACAAATATTGCGTGATCTCACGTGTGGAATCTAAAAAAGCGAACTCAGAAATAGTAGAATGGTGGTTACTGGGGGTTGTGGGCAGAGGAGATGAGATGTTGATCAAAGGGTATAAACTTCCAGTTATAAGATTAATAAGTTCTGGGCGTCTAATATATGGCACGGTGACTACAATTAACAATACTGTGTTGTGTACTTGAAAGTTGTTAGTAGGAGATCTTAAATGTTATCACTGCAGAAAATGATAATTATGTGAGGAGATGGAGGTGTTAACTAATCTTATTGTAATAATTATTTCGTGATATATGTGTGTCAAATCACTCCCAAAGCAGTCTCAGTATCATGCCTACCAATTTAAAAAGTAACATATATTTTTCACATTCTAACTAATTGTTAGGGGAGGCTATATTTTAAAATCTTAAGCTTCTTTTCCACTAGTTTTAATCTACTTTATTTTGTTCTATCACAGTGTCCCCTTCTATCAACTTTCCTATTTACAAGGCCATTTTTGTTCTCATCTAATTCCATACTGATGCTCTCAAATCCTCCCAGCCAGTTCCTTCTCTTCTATGATGTCTATTTCAAGATTCCTGAGAGATTGACAAGTCCTAGAAATACCACTCACCCATCTGTTTTCTTTCCCTTCTTTCATAGTTGGACCTAAATTTCACTCTTAAATGCATCTTCCTAAATGCTGCATGACTATGACAAACCTGACATGCTTATAACCGACTGGCTCTCGTCTAAGTTTTGTACACCTGCCAACTTTAGGAAAAGCGCTGAAGTTACTGTGTGTGTGTATTTGTGTGTCTGTGCTGACACCGAAATGTTAGCTACGCTTCTCTCTGGATGCTGAGATATAGGTGATTATTTCTCCCTCCTCCTCGTCTTACTTTTAAAATTCTCCTCCTCCTTTCTCTTCCTCTTCTTCTCCCTCCTCCGCTAATTCAAACCTCATCTCTGGTTATAGTTCTACTAATGTGCTTCTAATGATGTTTTTATCTTCACCATCTGATGGGAGTAGTTCATGCTTTGTTAGTATCCCAAGTACTGTGAAGCCTGTAGCTGTCAACACTTGAAAGATTTTTATTTTCATTTTCATTTTTATTTTTTTCTAGCTTTATTGAGGTGTACCTGACAGATAAAAACTGTATATATTTAAGGTATACAACGTGATGTTTTGATCTATGTATATATTATGAAATAATTACCACAATCAAACTAATTAGCACATTCATCATCTCAGCTAACGATTTTGTGTGGTGTGTGTGGTGAGAACATTTGAGACTTTCTTAGGCAGTTTCAAGTATAATACAGTACTATTAAATATAGTCACCTTGTTGTACCTTAGATCTTCAGAATTTATTCATCTCACATAACCTTCGTACCCTTTGATCAACATCTCCCTGTTGCCCTATCTCCTTTCCCCATTGAGTATTCTTGGCTCCCTTGTTAAATATTAGTTGAACAAATAATATGTGTGGGTTTATTTCTGGTCCTCAATTCTGTTCCATTGGTCTGTATGTCTGTGTTTTGCTAGTACCATACTGTTTTGATTACCATAGCTTTGTAATAAAGTTTGAAATCAGGAATTGTGATGCCTCCAGCTTTGTTCTTCTTTCTCAGGATTACTTTGGCTATTTGGGGCCTTTTGCGATTCCATACTAATTTTAGGATTGCTTTTTCTGTTTCTGTGAAAAACCCCCTTGGAAATTGATAGTGATTGCATTGACTCTATGGATGGCTTTGGGTTCTATGGATATTTTAACAATATTAATTTTTCCAATCCATAAGCAAGGGATCTATTTATTTGTCTTCTTCAGTTTCTTTCATCAATGTCTTCTAATTTTCAGCATACAGATTTTTTTCACTTTCTTGGTTAAATTTATTCCTTCTTTTTCATGTTATTGTAAATTGGGTGCTTTCTTTTTTTTTATATCTTTATTGGAATATAATTGCCTTACAATGTTGTGTTAGTTTCTGTTGTACAACAAAGTGAATCAGTTATAAGTATATATCCCCATATCCCGTCCCTCTTGAACCTCCCTCCCACCCTCCCTATCCCACCCCTCTAAGGTCGTCACAAAGCATCGAGCTGATCTCCCTGTGCTATTCAGCAGTTTCCCAGTAGCCACCTATTTTACATTTGGTAGTGTATATATCTCAGTGCTACTCTCTTACTTTGTCCCAGCTTCCCCTTCCCACCCTGTGTCCTGAAGGCCGTTCTCTACATCTGCGTCTTTATTTCTGCCCTGCCACTAGCTTTCTTTTTCAGTTGTTTCATTGTTAGTGTATAGCAATGCAACAGATTTTTGTGTTGATTTTGTATCTTGCAACTTTGCTGAATTCCTTAATTAGTTCTAACAGGTTTGTGTGTGTGTGTGTGTGTGTGTGTGTGTGTGTATGTATGTGTGTAGTCTATAGGGTTTTCTGCATATAAGATTATATCATCTGTGGAAAGAGACAATTTTACTTCTTCCTTTCCATTTTGGGTGGCTTTTATTTTATTTATTTTACTTTTTCTTGCCTAATTGCTCTGTCTAGGACTTCCAGTACTATGCTGAATAGGAGTGGTGAGAGTGGGCATCCTTGTATTGCTCCTGATTTAAGAGGAAAAGCTTTCAACCTTTCACCATTGAGTATGCTGTTAGCTGTCTTCCTCTTTGCTGTCTTTCTTTGTGAATTGATAATTTTTCATAGTGATATTCTTTGATTCCCTTCTGTTTATATTTTGTATGTTTACTATTGGTTTTTGCTGTGTAATTATTATGAGGCTTACATAAAATATTTTTCAGGTATAACAGTCTATTTTAAGCTGATAATAGCTTAATTTTGATTGCATACAAAAACTCCACTCTTACCTTCTTCCCCATAAGTTTGTGGTTTTGATATCACAATATACCTCTTTTTATATTGTGTATCTATTACCTAATTATAGTAGCTATAGTTATTTTTAATACTTTTGTCCTTTAACCTTTATACTAGAATTAAGTGATAATCTGATTATCACACTGCCATATTGAGTACTAGAGTAATCTGAATTTGATTATATACTTAGCTTTACCAGTAAGTTTTATATTTTGATGTTTTTTAAATGTTACTGTCCTAACATTTTTTAATGTTAGTGTCCTTTCATTTCAGCTTGAAGGACTCCTTTCAGCATTTCTTGTAAAGGCAGGTCTAGTGGTGATGATTTCCCTTAGCTTTGTCTGAGGAAGTCTTAATCTCCCCTTTATTTCTTTTTTTCCCCACTTTATTCATTAGTTTTTATTCATCTTCAAACTCATTATTTCTTTTTTCTTATTTTAAATTTAAAACAATTTTTTCAATTTTTATTTTTTTATTGAAGTATAGTTGATTTACAATGTAGTGTTAATTATTGCTGTACAGCAAAGTGACTCAGTTATACATATACATACATTCTTTTTCATATTCTTTTTCATTATGGTCTCTCACAGGATATTGAATATAGTTCCCTGTGCTATACAGTAGGACCTTGTTGTTTATCCATCCTATATATAACAGTTTGCATCTGCTAATCCCAACTCCCAATCCATCCCTCTCCCCCGCCCCCCCCAAGCAACCACCAGTCTGTTCTCTGTGTGCGTGATTCTGTTTGTGTTTCATAGATTCTCCTTCATTTCTGAAGGATAGCTTTGCCAAGGAAAGTATTCTTGGTTGAGTTTTTTTTTTCTTTGAGCACTTTGAATATATCATCCCATTCTCTCCTGCCCTGCAAGATTTCTGTTGACAAATCCTCTGATAGTCTTGTGGAATTCCTTATGTGAGGAATTTTTTTCTCTTGCTACTTTAAAAATTCTCTCGCTTTGATTTTAGATAATTTCATTATAATATATCTTTTCTTTTATTCTAATGTGTCTTAAAGATCATTCTGAGTTGAAAATTTTGGGTGGCCAGTTAGCTTCGGAACTTGGATATCCAAATCTCTCCCCAAATTTGGGATGTTCTCAGCATTATTTCTTTAAATAAACTTTATGTGCTTTCTCCCTCTCTCTGTTCTTTTTCTGGGACTCCAATAATGTGTAGATTGTTTCTTTTCATGGTATCCTATAACGCATGCAGAATTTCTTTACTCTTTTTCATTCTGAGTTCTCAGGAACCTACCAGGAGCCTGGTGCCACAGGAGTTGGCTAGCTCAGGGGTGATCTGGGAGCCCGGGTTGGGTAAAGTCCATGGGGAGACATCGGTCACAGGAGCTGCCTGGGTGGGCTGGGAGCTCGTTTTCTTTGAAGTCACTTGGGGCTGCCAGAGCCAGCAGATGCTGGGGTGGGTCAGGGGCCTGGATTGGTGGGAGTCCACTGGGAGCCTGGTACCACGGAAGCCACCTTGGATGGCAGGAGCCACTGTAGTCCTGGGGTAGCAGGAACCCACTTGGATCCTGGTGACAGGGAAATCACCTTGGGCCATGGGAGCTTCCTGGGGCCGCTGGAGCCAGCAGGCACCAGGGTGAGCCAGGGCCCAGGTTGAGGGATCCCCCTGCGAGCCAGCGCCTAGGGCCATGGAATCAGCCTGGTGCTTACTGTAGGTCTGCTCAGTGGTGCAGATCGTCTGCGGTTCCACTTCTTATGTCTTCTCACTTCTGGATTCAAGGTGAGGGTGCAGCCCTATGTGAGACATGGTTGGTGTTCTCACGGCAGAGGGCAAGCACGCAAGCTGTGCTGGCTGAGTCAGAACTTCTGCGTCCACTCACGTAAGCAAGCCTAATGGTGAGGCAGAGGTGCATGTGATGCCTCTTGCAAGGGGGCGTCACAGGGCAGAGGTGTCTACGTTGCTCACGTGGCTGGGAGAAATAATTTGAGCAATAGTAAGAGATACCGTATTAGTAGGCAGCTAGGCATTAGTATTATTATACTGGTCTTTGGGGGTACTGGGGGATCATGGGAAGGAAAGAAGTCTTTGCTTGCAGCTGTGGCAAAGACAAGAATTTGAAAGTGTCTCATGTCCATCCATTCCTAGTTATAGCATATCATTTTACCCCTGAAATTAAAAATGAATTCAATATTTAAAATGCAAATATAATTAGAAATGCAAAGAATATAGCAATATTAAAATGCAAAGGAATGCAAATATAAATTATGTAATTTATCTTTTTGACATCTTATCTGCAGAGGCTTGTGCTGACATAATTTCATCTTGTTTAGTTTGCACATAAAAAGATAATCCCTGATACCATGTGAATTATATTGTGGAAATCTTTTCTAAACCATCATATGGGGGAAAATATAGCTGGGCTTCTTACTTACACTATGGACCAGTATTAAAGGGAATGGAAAAAAATACAGTTTGACCTGCCCAGGTTATTCATCTTGATTGAGTTAGCAATTTACCCCTCAACATATTTTTCTCTGGATTGCTTCCTTAACCACTGAAAGATGACAGGCCACAGTTGGACTTCAGAAGTATGCTATTAGCAGCCCCCTTCTTCATAGTAACCATTCTCTGTAACCAACTTCCCACTGCCTGTGGTTGAAAAGTCCAAGATATTAAGGTCTGAAAATTGAGGTTTTGAATTGAAAGGAAAACACCTCAATTTTAACTATAGTGCAGAACTTTGGCTTTTTAACATAGTTCTATAAGAATCTTTGCAAGGAGCATTTTCAAATTTGAGGTTACGTTTTGCCTTAGTTCTTTCAGTAAGTGAAATAAGAATGCTAAGCTTAGGGAATTCCCTGGTGGCACAGTGGTTAAGAATCTGCCTGCCAGTGCAGGGCACACGGGTTCGATTCCTGGTCTGAGAAGTTCCCACACGCCTCAGAGCAAATAAGCCTGTGCGCCACAACTACTGAGGCTGTGCTCTAGAGCCCGCGAGCCACAACTGCTGAGCCCGCGTGCCACAACTACTGAAGCCTGAGCGCCTAGAGCCCGTGCTCTGCAACAAGAGAAACCACGGCAATGAGAAGCCCGTGCACCGCAAAGAAGAGTAGCCCCTGCTCACTGCTACTAGAGAAAGCCAGCGCACAGCAATGAAGACCCAACGCAGCCAAAAATAAATAAATAAAATAAATTAAAAAAAAAAAAGGAATGCTAAGCTTAAAATGCTGTGAAGGATGATGTGAGTATGAATGCACATTGTGAAGGTGTAATCACCTTTCACTGGCTGTCTTTTACCACCATTATGAAATTATGATACCACATTATGCATTTGTGTTGATTGCCGTGTTTGGGAACTAAGTCACTAGGTGACATGTTACCATCCTTTGTTGAAGACCAAACTCAAATCCTGACCTCATTTAAGAGGCCTTTTCCAATTACTGTAGTCCTCAGTCAGCTCTCTAAACTGTGACTTTATTTTCTGTCCTTCCCACAAAATCTGTCATGTATTCCCCCAAACTTCAATTCATGGGGGCAAGGCCAGGCCTAACCTGTTTCCCCTTGTCCCAGTTCCCAGCATAGGCTTGGCTGGTAGTTGGTTCTTAATCTGTACTTGTTAAAGGAATGATTATGCTGATTTGCAGAGCCACCTGGCTGCACATGTGAGTGTCGCTGTCTTCACAGGACTGTGTGGTCTCTGCAATCAAGAGTCATTGTACTTTTGTTTAGATCCCACGGCACCTTGCAAAGTGCGGGCTGGACACACAGGGGCAGTTATGTGATATCTGTTGCGATGGTTCTCCAAGTTCCGTTACGTTCGTGTCTTCCACGGCATCAGCTCTTAAATGTCAAGCTTAGGCTTTTCATATGATACTGCTGTGAATACTTTTAGCAAAGTACTGTATGGTATTCATATATATTTGCTGAGTGACTCACATGGTACCTCACAAATAGGGGGTAGACTGTTAAAATGAACTGAACTCTTAATTTTAACCATGATTTAGTCCTGCCCAGCTATGTTGACAAAAATCTCTAGCTACTTAGAACCCAAATGAAATATCAAACAGTTAATAGGACAAAGAAAAAAGTGGGAAGATTGATGAGTTAAGTGAGTAAAAATGACAGTGCTCCAAGAATATCACGTTGGAATCATGGACTCTTTAAAGTAGAAAGAAGTCTTTGAGGCCTTTGCAGTAGATCTAGGGCATCACCAGGGAGCTATCGAACAGATTAGGGACTCTGACGTCAGATTACCGTGGTTCCAGCCCTGGCTCCTCCACGTGTGTGGCCGTGTTCCACTTATCTTATCTCTGTTTGCTTCAAATTCATCATCTCTAAAATGGTGATATTAACAGTATCTACCTCACAGGGTTGTTGTGAGGATTACATGAGATAAATACAAGGAAAATACTTAGCAAAGTACTAGATAGAGTAAATGCCTACTCATTATTATATTGTTGTTATTGTTACGTGTTGAACCCCTATGGGGAGGCTGCAGTGAATAAGGCATGGCGTCAGGAGCGTCAGGAGTTCATTGATGCAGCTACCAATCATTTTTTTAAATGACCATTTAAACATTTAGACACTATGTAAAATATTAAATTCATTGTCTCAATACTTAAGACAACTCTTTTACAAGAGTGGAATTTGAGACTTAGGAAGGCCAAATAGCTGACCCCTACTCACCCAGCAAGTACTTAGAAGACTCAAGAATCAAGTACAGCTCTCCTGGCTGAATTCTGCAATTTACACTCTCTCCAAGGGAAGTACCCGCAAAAGTAATATAATAAGGGATCAACAACAGTACTATCGCAAAGTAGGCATCTTTAGGAAAGGGAGATCATTTCAGGGTGGCAGCTACTGTGGAAAACTCCATGAGGAAAGTGACACTGGATGAGCAGAATTGTAAGAGAAATTGGGATAGAATTTTAACTTAAACCATGTGAACTTGCCATTTTTGTAGGTCAAAAAAAAGTCCTTTGTTGTTAATTTCAGCTAGCTTCACCTAGAACAATTTGTGACAGTGATGAGGGCATGGATAAAGTTTAAAAACGGGGAATTTCAGTCCTCTCCCAGGCTCCCCGTTTTCAAACAAGGGGTCTTGAATGTTAGAAAGAAGAGAATCAGACATGTGAACAGATTAGGATTCAGGGATTCTGGGAAAAGGAGAATTAATCTTTAGTGGGATAAAATTCAAGAATAAATTACTGATGCCATGACTGTTACTGTGTGGGAAATTTAAATCATTTGAACACCTTTTTATTTTTAGGTAGTTTATGTAAGAGGTAAACAAATGATTTAATTAAAGCTGTAAGGAACAGTAAGGGCAATGAAGATGTTTCCGGAGAGTTACTTAAGGCTTTCATGAAGCATTATAGGACTAATCTGAAAACACAGCACTGATTATTCAAGAGGGATGTGTGTCAGACACAAATAACATGGCAAACATCCCCTCCTTCAAATTTGCCAAGAATGTTTCATTGACATCAAAGTATAAGAATTTTACTCTCCATGTTAAAAGGATGATTTTGCACTTTTCTGATTGAAAAATAGAGACCAGAGTGGAACATTTAAAGACTAGAAATATTTCCGTTTCTGGAATGCTCTTATGTGTTTTGCTGCCCTTTGTGATTATTTATCCTGAGAGCTAATGCACTGCGTCACCCTCAGTTCTGAATAGGCACAGCCTATATTTCAGGGAGGATCTTTCAGAAGGAAGGGAGGGTGACATTATTCAGCAAAGATCCCAGGTACAAGGCTCTTCCCACCCCACCTATGCCAGTCTCCCGGGACTCTTTTAAACTACCCAAGAAGCTATACTTTATTTCTAAAAACTTCTGCAGGTAAGGAAAAGACACTGCTATCTACTGACCTTGTTAATAAATAGCAACATACTAGACCCCTTATGAGCTTTATTTCATTTAACCTATCAGCAATGTTATTCTTAACTACCATTGTTATATTATTATTGTTATTATTTTACATACATGAAACTGAGGCTTAGGAAGAGAAAGAGGCCTACGGTCCTGTCATTTAATCTGAGCCCTGGTCTTGCTAACCCCAAAGCCCATTTGCTGTCCTGTACATCATGGCGCCCTATAGTCACACATCTTCTGTCTCATCTTGGTTCACCACTTGCAATATTTAATAATTTTGCTACCAGCCTCATCCCCACAAAACAATGGTTCTCAACTGGGGATGGTATTGCCATCAGAGGACATTTGGGTTATCGCCACTGGTGGGGTGCTACTGGCATCTGACGGGTAAACGCAGGGATACTGCTGTGCATCCCAGAAGGTACAGGGCAGCCCTTGTAACAAAGGATTACTCAACTCAACAGCCGAGGAGGGCCAAGGTCGAGCTGCCCTGTCCTAAATCTTACGTGCTTCCTAATCCCCTAATTCATCCCCATGTTTCCTTGTTCTGGAAAATTTTGTCTAGCTGCCGACAACCCATTTTTATTTCTGGACAATTAGAAAAAACTGAATAATTAATGTAATCTTCCCTTTATCAAACTTTCATTAATATCTACTTGTGCAGGTGATTAGCTAGACACTGCTCAGCACTTAGATCTTGTTGCTCTCTATTGAAAACTTATTAACTGTAGGCAGGCTTCTTTCTAAAGCCAGAAGAGAATCTAGCGGGAACATAACACTGCTACACTTCCTTGCACCAGTAACAGAGCCTTCACATTCTCAGAGCTTAGTGGGGCAGGGAAGTGTTTTTCAGGTGAAGAACAAGGGCCCAGGGGAGAGGACAGTGCCATATAACCCCTGGGATATCCCCCCTGGGAGCCAAGGAAAGTCGTCACCTTCTCGCAGCTTAAGGCAGTGTAGCCACGGGGAGGACGCTGGATTTCAGAACCACACCAACAGCAGGAAGGAATTCGTCCTGGGGGCTGTGCAGGGCTGGCATGCACCAAACATGTGTAGTCTCCATACATACATGCTTTAATATCTATTATTAGATAGAAATTAATATCTTTAATTTCTTTTACAGCTTGTTTTTGGTTTAACTGATGAACAAGCCTGCAAATGATCTAAATTTTCTCTTGCACTTTGCTTTGCCCATGTAAACACAGCCACAAGCCGACGGTAATTCAATTATCCTCTCTCTACTTGCAGCCTCCTTAATTGTTATACATTCTTTTTTTTTTTTTTAAATCTTTTTTTATTTTTGGCTGCGTTGGGTCTTTGTTGCTGTGTGTGGGCTTTCTCTAGTTGCGGTGAGCGGGGGCCACTCTTCATTGAAGTGCGCGGGCTTCTCATTGCGGTGGCTTCTCGTTGCGGAGCATGGGCTCTAGGCACGTGGGCTTCAGTAGCTGTGGCATGCGGGCTCAGTAGTTGTGGCTTGCGGGCTCTAGAGCACAGGCTCAGTAGTTGTGGTGCACGGGCTTAGTTGCTCCGTGGCATGTAGGATCTTCCCGGACCAGGCAGGGCTCGAACCCATGTACCCTGCATTGTCAGGCGGATTCTTAACCACTGCACCACCAGGGAAGCCCCGTATACATTCTTTAAACAAAAAGCTGATACTTATTCGCTATTCTTTGCAAAACAGCTTTAGTTGGGATAGACCATCACAGTCATTTTAGGAAGAATAGCTCTATAGGTTTCCACAAGGCCCAAGGCAGGCATAATTTATGGAAAGACAAGTTTTCCAAATCCTGAATTCTTGAGATTTCAAATTCCCTAAATTGTAGCTTTAACGGAAGAACACAGTCCGAGGCCTCACCTGATTGCATTATCTCTAAGTGGCCACAAGAGGGCGCATGAGGAACACAGGCCTCGAGCTGGGCTTCCAGAAACCATTTCCTTTATCACACAGCGGCTGCATCCGCAGCTTCCTGCATTGGAGCCGGTGGAAGAGATTCTTAGAACGATCACTTACACATCTTTTTAACACATCTGCACAGAAGAAGGAGAAGGGGAAGGTTCTGAAGATTCCATGAGATTTTCTGTCCTGGGTTTCCAAACAGTGTCTGGGAGAGACTCAGCACGTCCGTGCACGCAGGCATCGCACTCTATTTGATTTAGTTGGGACTCTCACCACTGCCGGAAATGGCCAGGGCTCCTGGGCTGACTTGGGGTTTGAGCAGAATAAATCACGCCAAGTTTGAGAGACTCTCCCACGTGATTCCTTTCTGTCAAAAAGGAACGTGTTGATGATTTGGCTTGCCTTTGGCATTTTCAAAAGAAGAGAAATCATCACTCTCTCTTTTCCTTCAAAATGGTTAGAACAGAGAACGGGAAGTCAGAGCCCCAGGTTCCCTCTCCCTACCCCTGACTCTGTTTATGTGCTACTGTCACAGGTGGGTGGTCCCAGAATCAGGAGAGCTCAGGTGATTCCAAGGATACCCAGAAAATCACTGTCCAAGGGGGCGCTCTGGGGACAGAAGACACAGATCAAATATAGGAGTCCTGCAGGGCAGTGGTACTCGAACTTTGACCCACGTTACAATCACCCAGAATTACTTGTTCAAACACAGACTTTTAGGCCCCGCTATGAGATTCTAATTCCGGAGGTCTGATGTGGGGCCTGAGAATTTGCATTTCTATCAAGCTCTCAGGTGATGCCGATGCTGCTGCTTGGGGGCCACACCTGGAGAATCACTGCTTCGGGAAGTATTTGAAGATCGCTAAGGCTTCTGGATCACTCCTGAGGTTGGACCTCGGAATCTGCAGCACACAGATCCCAGTAAGGGATGTGGGGCTGGTTCCTGAGATCCCAGCCTGGCTTCTAAGGTCCCGAAACTAGGCCACGCTCAGACCTCCCAGCAGACTCTGCTGCTCGCCTTCTGAACAGAATGAATGGCTCTCAGGCTGCTTCTCCTCTTCTCCAGAACACTTCAGAGCACTGAGCTCTGAAGTGGAGCAACTCCACAATCCTGCTGAGAACTGTGGCTTCTAATTTTTTTTTTTTTTTATTTGCGGTACGCGGGCCTCTCGCTGCTGTGGCCTCTCCCGTGGCGGAGCACAGGCTCCGGACGTGCAGGCTCAGTGGCCATGGCTCACGGGCCCAGCCGTTCCGCGGCATGTGGGATCTTCCCGGACGGGGGCACGAACCCGCGTCCCCCGCATCGGCAGGCGGACTCTCAACCACTGCGCCACCAGGGAAGCCCTGGCCTCTATTTTAAAATCCTAATGCAAGTATCGGGGAGTGTGGGCAAATTCATTCTCTACTGAGTGATCACAGTTTGCCAGAGTTTGTCTGTTGACTCCATCTCTGGGTGACCTCGGCAATTTACTTAACCGCTGTGTATGTTTGTTTTCTCCTTATAAAGTGGGGACAGAGCTGCAGCTACTTCGCGGGGTTGAGTGGGTTACATGAGTTAATACTCGAACAGTGCTCAGAGCAATGCTTCGCACGTTAGTTGCAATAAATATTATCGCCATCCCTCCTCTTTACCTCCAGTAGCCGTTTCCTTATGTGGAAACTTGAACTAAGAAGCATCCCAGTCCCTGGGAGTGCGCCCTTGTGCCTGGGTGTTGGGAGGCCAGAAGTGTTGTGGCGTTACCTTTAACCCTGTCACCTGGCTGAATGACAAGGCTTGACCATGAGGCAGAGGCCAGAGATCAGGTGTAAAGGTCAGTTATAATTTCTACTTGGTGAAGGTATCCAAACCATATAGCTGGTTCATGTTTTCTTAATTTTGAACAATCTGTTGCCTTTGAGCCAGATTAGAACATCTTGTGAAACTCCGATTCTTTTTCAATACAAAGAAGCAGTGAAATAGCGGGAAGAGGAAGAGGAAACATCCTCCTGGTCAGATAAAAGCCTTGGGGCAAATCCCTTCACTGCTGTGTCTGCTTTCTAAGAGATAGGTGGGTACAAGGCTGCAGAGCTACCTCGGGATGACCAATCACGTTTTCCACGTGTTTCCATGTATTACTACTTGTAAACTTAGACTTAATTACTTGTAAACTAAACAAATACCGTTGATGTGGATATATATTTTCCCCTTTTAATTTTTGAAGAAATTATTTACTGAATAGGAAATATTTTGTCATGATGTAAAATTCGAAAGGTTGAAAAGGATGTACAGGGAAAAACAAGCCTCCCTCCCACCCCCGTCACCTAATCTACACAGTGTTCATCCACTGAGGATTAAAAAAAAATTAGTAGACTTTTTTTCAGCAGTTTTAGATTCGCAGCAAAATTGAGTGTTCAGTGCAGAGATTTCCCGTATATCCCCTCCCCACACATACACAGCCTCTCCCACTCTCAGCATCCCCCAGCAGAGGGTACCTGTGTTACAGCTGATCAACACACACTGACACATCCTTAAACTTTAAGCCCATCGTTTATATTAGGGTTCACTCTCGGTGTTGTACATTCTATGGGTTTTGACAAATATATAACGACATGCACCCACCATTATAATACCGTATGGAATAGTTTCACTGCCTTAAAATCAGTTATACTCCAATCTCTTCGTCCCTCCCGACCTCCCACCAAAGCCCTGGCAATCACTGATCTTTTTACTGTCTCCAGGTAACTGAATAGAACCCTATGGGGCCTTCCTGGGACAGACTACCCCCTCCCCACTGCCATGGCCTCTGTCTGCCTCTCGTTTGTAGAATAACTTTAGCTTCCTAGGCCTTCCCCAAGGTCCAAAGAATAAATTTAATTGGAGAAGTGAGAAAATGCAGAAACAGAGGAAAGCAGTCAAGTAAGGCAAAGTAATAATGGTTTAGCCATTAAACAAAGTCAGAGACCTTTAGTTCCTCCTCAAGAGCTGCAGATAATATTCTGAGCTTTGAGCCTTTGAGCCGTTTTGCAGGTACTGAAGCCCCCACCAGGTAGAAGTTAACTGTCTGCTGCCCACAAGCACGTAGACCCCAGACCAGTTGGAACCGGGAGGGCGATGATGCCGACTCCCACTTACCTCACCACCAACCAGTCGGAAGAACGTCCACGAGCTGATAACACAACCCGCATCCCTCTCCCTTACCCTGTCTTTAAAGACCTTTTCCTGAAAGCTATCAGGGAGTTTGGGTTTTTTGAACATTAGCTACCTGGGCTCCTTGCTTGGTGCCCTGCAAAAAATGCTGCACTTTCCTTCACCACAACCTGGGGTCAGTAGATTGGCTTTACTGTGCACCGGTGAGTGGACCCAAGCTTGGCTCAGTAACTTGCATAGTTTTGCCTTTTCCAAAATGTTGTCTAGTTAGAATCATGCTGTCTACATACTAGAGTATACAGCCTTCTCAGATTGGCTTCTTCCTTTTAGTGATTATGCATTTAAAATTCTTCCATGTCTTCATCTACTCATCGTGATACTCATCTTCACCTATTCGTGTTCACCTGTTGAAGGGCATCTTGGTTGCTTCCACATTTTGGCAATTACGAATAAGCTGTTATAAACGTTCAGTTGCAGGTTTTTGTGAGGACGTCAGTTTTCAGGCTGAGACTTTAAAAATAACAACCCTGAGGTGTAAAGAAATCTTAACCACCTGAGACCTAGGACTGTTTTATGTCTCTTACTTGCATCTGTATTGAAGTTGGTATCAAGAAGCTAGGATCATCGTTGTCATAGTGCCTTTAATGGAAGCATTCTTTGCAACGTGTATTTTTTTTCTAGGTTGACGTTGGTTAGGCTGCTCTCCCCACCAGGAGGCTGGGGTGGAGCTGAAGTGTTTCCCTTTTGCTTGTTCTTCTCTTTTGCCTCCACCTGGGCTTCTGTCCTGCCTCCAGATTCATGGAAGGCTTTTTACCGTTGAGGTAACTCTCACTCTGGTGTTCCAATGTGTATCATGCTCCATTTAGCTTTTTCCATCTCCAGCCCACACTTACCAAGTCCAGCTCCCACTGTGGTTTGTACATCAATGTCTATTTCGATCTGTATCCATATCTATTTCCCTTACTAGATTAAAAACTACCATCTTCTTTCCCTACTTCCAGAATGTTATACGGTGCCTGTAAGAGATACTTTGTAAGCATACACTGTTAGCACAAAACATTGTTGATGTGGTTGCAGTTAAGAACTGTTTGGCCAGTCAGATTCTATATCCCATAGCAGGAACGATACAGACTCCTAGGAGGCTCTAAGAATTACAATAGCTGACATATTTTAATATTTAGTATGTATTAAGCACAATGCAAGCATTTTCACATAAATTATCTCACTTATGTTTATAAAACTCCCCATTTGTTACTATTACTCCCATTTGATATATGAGGAGACTGAACCTTGGTGAAATTGAATAACTTGCTTGAGGACCTTTGCAAATGAATCACGTTTCAGGATTGCACATCAGGGCCTATAGCATACAAAAAACAAAACAAATTTTAATTTAAGTCATCTGTTATATTGAAGTGAATTATATAATGTGAGTCCTCGTCAATATCGATGTGTATGTTTGTGTTTATTGGGCTAGTGTCTGTCTTCCCCCAGACTGGAAGCTCGAAGAGTATAAGAGACCCTTTTGCTCCATAGGTCTCCAGTCCCTAGCAAATTCCTGATCCAATTTAGGTATTCTAATCAGTGAATGATCTCAATCTTCCTGTGGGGCAACTAGTTTATCTCCTGATACACAGCCATGATGTAAGAATAGGGCATTTTGGAAGCTGGACGTGAGCAGTCATCATGAGGAATGCATTATCGCCATCTCCTAGTACAACGGTCCCACACCCTTATCTTTTACTCTCCAGATTAATTTCTGGCTTAGATCTTTGATGGAGAAAAAGGTGCGTTAATATACAAAAGAGAAGGCAACTGGGTCCGAGAAAGCACCTATTCTAAATAATTTGTATAATCTTATCAAGTATCTATAAATTTACTCTTGAAAGCCTAACCACCTTTAATGCATGGTGATTGCTGGGATAACATTACTGTGACCGTCTATGAGGTGTCAGTTATAATTCAGGAAGGAAGAGTTTATGTCCTCACTGAACCCAAAATGGCTATTAGAGATCTGAGTGCCATCAGAAAGGGCAGTGGAAACAAAAACAGACTGTATTATCCTCCTCTTTTCAAAATCATTATGCTTTTGCTCTTGATTTCCTACTGCTTAGAGGTTCAAGTTTCAACTTCTCAGCCTGGCATTCAAGAAATTCCATTTAATGACCCTAGCTTATATGTTCACTTTTATTTAATAGTCCGCAGTAGGGACTCAGGTCCACTGGAATGGATTCTGCTGTCTCTCTTATATGTCAGGGTCACTAAAATCTTCACTTTGCTCAGATGGCATGATTTGCTCAGTTATCAATCCGTATTTTCTCTCATTCCTCAAAACCAGGATTAAATGCGGCTTTCTGCTTTCTCCTGATGACTTCAATATATTCTATGATTGTGACAGTTTAGTCATGTGGCTAACGGTTCAGATTCTGAGTCGGATTTAGGTTGACACAAGGCTTCATCATTTGCTATTTAGGTCATTGTAAGGGAACTTCTCTAAGCCCGGTTTTCTCGTCTGCAAAATGCGAATAGATAAAATTACCTTACAGAATTGTTATGAGAGTTAATGAATATTTGCATGTAATATGTTTCTTTTTTTTTTTTTTGCCGTACGCGGGCCTCTCACTGTTGTGGCCTCTCCCGTTGCGGAGCACAGGCTCCGGACGCGCAGGCTCTGCGGCCATGGCGCACGGGCCCAGCCGCTCCGCGGCATGTGAGATCTTCCCGGACCGGGCACGAACCGGCGTCCCCTGCATCGGCAGGCGGACTCTCGACCACTGCGCCACCAGGGAAGCCCAATACATTTCATTTTGAATAGCGACAATCTTAGATGCTTAATAAGTACTTTAAACGCAATTGAGTTGGAGGACAGCATGAAGTTAAAGGAAGAAGAAACAGCTTCGGCATATGGTCCTTTAGTCAAGTCTGCACAATGTTTGAATTCATCCCTTCAGAGAACACAAGAGGAGGACTGCTCTATTAGTGACGGTGATGGAGTGAAGATTTTGTGTTCAATTTTAGAAATGTGAAGTTGACAAAAGTTTAAGACATTCAAGAAGAAGCAAGTAGCCAGTAGGATTCACAGGTCTGGCAACCATGGAGAGACCTGGGCCGGGTCAATTTCCAAGTTACCTCTGTCTGGGAGGTAACTGAAGCCATAGGTGTGTATGGGATCATCTAGAAAGAGAGTATAGAGTGTAAAAAGGAGAGGATCCAGGAGCAAAGATGAAAGGTTATAGGTTTGCTTACAGGCTGCTTAGAAGATGACTAGCTTGCGAAGGAAGTGGAAAAGTGAGTAGAAAGATGAAGGCAAAGCAATGGTAGTGACAAGGCCCCAGTGGAAGAGAATATTTTGAGAGAGTTGGTGTGTTTGGTGGTGTCAGGTGCTTCTGGGGAACCAAATAAGCTGAGCACTAAGATAACCATTGTGATATGTACTGTTGACCTTTCTGGGAGCTACTGGAGAGCTGTTTGGAGTAACTCAAAGAGAGAATGGGAAATAAAGAAATAGAGACATCGGGTAAAGAAATCAATGAAAAGAAATGACTGTTAGGAAAGAATAGAGACAGGGTCAGAATTCAGAATGAAATGTGGACTCTGTTGATTTTTGTTAAAGGGAGAGATTTAAGCATATTGAAAAGCCATTGGGAAGGATGTAGATCTGTTAGGGGTTGAATGGTCCCCACAAAATTTATATGTTGAAGTCGTAACCCCCAGTATCTCAGAATGTAACCTCATCTGAAGTGAGGGTGTGGTCAACCTGGAGTAAGGTGGCCGAACCCAGTATGACTGGTGTCCTTTCAAAAAGTGGCAATTTGGACACAGCGATGTGCACACAAGGAGAAGGCCATGTGAAGATGAGGCGGAAATTGGAGTGATGCTGCTACAAGCCAAGGAGTGCCAAAGATTGCCAGCAAGCCACTAGGAGCCAGGCAAGAAGCACGGAACATAATCCAAAGCCTTCAGGAGGAACGAGCTCGACTGACACTTTCTGATTTGCAGCCTCCGGAACTGTGAAACAACAGATTTCTGTTAAGTCACCCAGTCTGTGATGCGTTGTGATGGCAACCCTCGCAAACTAATATAAGATCCTAGGAAAAAAGACAAATATACAAGGATAGTTGATAGTGGAATTTCCTCAGAAGATAAGTGAGAATGGGATTCAAGCTGATAAGAAAGTTGATGGAATGTGTGAGAGGTGAGTGGGCCTGTGTGTTTGCTTTTGAAAAGGAGATGCCTTCCCCATCTTAACAGCTTCTGTTTCCTCTGTAAACTAGGAGGAGAGACTACCTGGTGAAAATGAAGGAATTAGAGTGGGAGTGTTGAGGACCTTTGTGAGGTTGGCCATAGCGCTTCATCTAATCGGCTAATTGCTCTGTTGTGTGACTCTCTTCAGCCATGCTTGGCTGTGGGGTGAGTCCCAGAGAAGTGTGGAGCTGGGCCACCCAGGCTGGGCTAGCGGGACAGGACAGCTCAGACAGAGAGCGTGAAAAAATGTTATCGAAATGATACTCAATGAAGGCTGAGCCAAGAGAAGTAAAGGGTTTGGTTTAAAGGATGGAGTTGCTGGTTGGAAAAAAGTAAAAGGAGTCATGGTGAGTTTGAAGAATGTCTGCGGCGGGAGAAATTGCACACGTCAGTGGAGGAGAGAGGTGTGGGAGTGGAGCAGTGTATTGTGGGTGATGACAAGGTTCCAGACGTGACTGTTGCAGTAGCTGGACTGGGGCAAGGAAATGAGAGACCGTGGACCACAGTGTGGGGTAGATTTAGTTACTTATTTAACAAAGAATAATTGAGGGCCTGCTCTTGGCCGAGCCCTCCTCTAAGTACTGGGAATAAAACCGTGAACAAGTAGACATAAATTTCTACCTTGCAGAGCTTCCAGTGGAAAAGAGTTGAACAATAAGGTATGCAGTATGTCAGATTGTGAGACTGCATTGGACAAATTAAAGTAAGGGTACGGGATGGGTATTGTGTGTGTGTATTGCTATTTTAAGAAAGGTGGTCAGAGATGAAAGAGATGAACTTCTTGATAAGGTGATACTTGAACAGAGACCCAAAGCAGGTAAGGAAGCAAGCTGTGTGTCTGTCTGGAAGAACATTTCAGAAAAAGAGAACGGCCGAGTGAAAAGGCCTGAATCCATAATTGCTGTAAGATCTCCCACTGGCTCCTTTTATATAAATGAGTCTCCTCCGGAGTGTTTCTCAGTATTTCTGTGGGTGTCCTCACAGGTGTCCTCACAGGTGGGCTCTGCTTTGATGGGCACAGCTGGCCTCCCTGTGGTGGTATCAGAAGTCCCACTGGCCTTGGGAGGGGACACTTCCCATCTTGGCTCTAGAGGGTCAGTGTCCCTGCTCTGCCCTGTGCAGCCACAGGACCCGACGACAGCCGTCTCCCTGGTGGACTCCCCATCAACGCCCCCTCCTCTGCACGGCTGCCATTGCCACCTCTGACTTTGGATGACAGCGGACTCCCACTTCCCACAGGCTGGGGGTTAGGCAGGTCGCGCCCATTGTGGGAAACAAAATATCCCTCCAGAGAGAGGAGAAGCCCCCAGCAAGTCTCATCTCATTTCTCCTCCGAAACAATCACGTGGCATGTTGGTTTTCATCACTTTTTCCAGGAGAGAACAGGCGTGGTTTTGTTATGATTCCAAGGAAAGTAGTCAAGACAGTCTGACAATGGATCATTTCTCATAGTCTAGGTCATTTGGCCGTATTCACAGTTACCTCTTTACCTTGGGGGGAAAAAATCAAATGTGTTTAGCTATGTTTGAAGGACAGTAGTCAGTTGCACAGGCGATGGAGGTTTTAATGTGTGTTCCACGTCATTCAAGGGCTGGGGCTGTGCTGAAGCCCACGGAGTTGAGAGAGCAGTGCCAGGATATGTATATCGATGTTTATGAATTAATAATTTTATAAAAACTTGTCATGGAAACTCGGTATTTAAAGAGCTCCCATAATGGGTAATTTTGTACAGTGATTAGACATCCCTGAATTTACTTGCTCGGCAAACCTGTTCTGTTCATATTTTGGCTTACAGGGAATCACATCTTTGTGTATATTTATACACACATGAGCACTCATGTGGGTCCCTTTGACAAAGTTTATTGGGAAACTTGCTCAAAGAATAAATTGCTGTTACTACAAATAGTATGAAACTGGGGAATGAGTTGAAAAAAAAAATTTTTTTTTTTCATCTCAGAAGGGAAAACATAGGGGCCTGCTCACTTTCTAGAAGATGAAAAATCTGAAAAATTTTATGTGTCTGAGAGGTTAAATATTTCAAAAATATTCTAAGTACCCTAATGTTTATATCTGAGCTGACATTTTTATAAATGACCAGGAAGTTAGACTAGCTTCACAGTGACCAAAATCTAAAATGTGCAGACTGACTTACATGACTCAAGCTGAAATTTCCTCACAGAGAGGTAGCCAGTAAGGAATGGATCCTGGGGACGTCCTGTGACGTGTGGCAGTGGAATCGTGCAGTTGCAGTCTTCTCCCGTTAAGGGTATTGTTGTTTCTGGTCTAGGTCTTTCATGTTCTCAGGGTCCTCAGTGCTCAGCTGCTCAAGAAATACAATTTTTTCATATACCTTCTGTTGATCCTGTGATCCATGCTAATCTCTCCCTGCTCTTGTGATTTACTTGTTTTGGGATGTGAGGGCCACAAAGCTCAATAAATCCTTTCTCTCCATAACTTGCCATCCAAAGACGTTTTTGTTGCTCATACAATTCCCTGCTGTTTACAACATCAGAGGTGTCCTCCAAATAATTCTCCCCTCTCAACTTCAAAAGTACTGTTTCTACTTTTCATCTGACTTAGTAGCTAATAAATCAAGGAGAGAGAGAAAGAAACCTTTCTTGTAGATTCTTTTATTTTTGTCTTTCAGGGGTTATTTACTAAAGTATGGTCTTCAACATGTTCTCACTTTTATGTTTTTGCCTTTTCTTTGCAACTGAAATTTGTGACTTTTCTCCACTTATTTCTCTTTTGAAAACTGTTCTATTCCACGGAAAACATTATTAAAAAGTACTTTAATTCTTTGCCAGATATCTTCTGTCTACACACCTTGATTTATAAGCTTTTGAGAGAATTTACATGTTTCTCAAAAATTAGGTATGTACAGCATTAAAAAATATATAGTAGAACCCTTGAGAGGGTTTGTTTCTTCATGGACTTTGAACGGGCAGCGATTTGATCATTTCCCCAAGTCACGGGACTTTCGTACGTTAGTAAGGATGTGTTTAGTGTCAGCAAGAGAACCCTTAATGAGACTGGCTTAGCAATGAGGAACTTGATTTCCCCCTGGGATAGGAAGGGTGGGATCCAGGGGAGGAGGGGCCCCCGCTCAGCTCGTGCGCATCGTGTGGCTTCTGTCTTCCTCTGTGCATTGGCTTCATCCTTAGCCATTCTGAGCAAGATGGCTGTAGAGGTTCCTGATACGGCAATGTCCACAGGACAAAGAAAGGATTCTCTCTCCTTGTGTTTTCTTCTTGGGACCAAGACACATTTCCCCCAGAGCCCTCAGTTTTTCCTTCACTAGAATTGACTAGGATTGGGTCACATGCCTATCCCTGAACCAGTCATTGGCGAGAGAGTTGAATGCCATGACTGAGTTAGACTGATCGTTTGAGGGGAACTCATTCAACTAGGCCTAGGAGTAACAGACTCCTCATTTCACTTACACTCAGGCTGATCATTTGGGGTGGCCGCATTAACTCCTAAGGTACACCAACATGGCAGCTCAGATGGTACTCTAAGATGGCTGTCCATTTCGTGCTCTAGCATCAGGTTCATTAAGGATTCAGCTGCATTTGCAGAACCTTACAAAATGTAACTTGCACATCACCTCTTCTAATCTTTTAATGACTTCCTGTTGCATTAGGAATAACACACACCCTCTTGGCCGTGGTTTATAGTGTCCTGCACGCCCTGGTGCCTGCTCATCCCTGCGTCTCATGTGGTATCGTCCTGCCTTCACTCCAGCCACCACACGGGGCTACTTCTGCTTGAACATCGTTAAGTTGTTTCCCTCCTGGGGCTTCAATCATTGTTTCCTCAGCTTCGACCGTCTTTTCCTCTGTTCTCTGTATGGTAGGCTGCTGGGCTCGTGTCACCTTCGACTCTCCTTTTTCACGGTGGCTTTCTCTGCCCACTCTATTTACACAGACCTCCTGCCTTGGAGGAGCGAGAAGGTTGTCATTTTAACCTGTTCTTGCCCTCATAAGCCTTTTCTCAGTTTGTAATTTTGTGCTCCTTTGTCTGTTTCCCTATTTATTACCTGTATAATAGATAAAATAGACGATGCTCCACGAGGGCAGCGTCTGTGTTGTTTCACTCACCACTAGACACCATTCCCAGGGACAGGGCCTGGCTTCTAGTAGGTACTCTTTGGATAGGAGTGAAGTAAACAAACAGAAAAGGGAATAATGTGATTCGCTTGAGTACAGGTCATGTCTGTGTATCCCTAACACCTAGCTGAGTGTCCCCCACCTAATATGTTCTTAGTGTGTGTTTAGTATTGGAAGAATAGGAATGTCTTATTAAAACAATAAAAATGAGCATTTGATTGCAGGATCAGAAAACGTGAGGAGGGATTTCTTATTATTTGGAGAAATGCAACAGCATCATTAGAAACCATTCAGCGGGGTTTGTGATATTTTCAGGTAAGTTTAGTACCATTCTTGCAAAATAGTACCTCATTATTTCCTTAATGAGGAAAGATAACATGTGAAGAGTCGGACGTCAGAAGAAAATAATCACAAACAAGGACAGAGGGAGAATCACCTCCTTCAAATTTAACTTGAGCTTTAAATTTTTAAAAAATTAAAAAAATACTTTTGGCCACGCGGCTTGTGGGATTTTAGTTCCCCAACCAGGGACCAAATCCAGGCCCCCTGCAGCGAAAGCACAGAGTCTTAACCACTGGACTGCCAGGGAATTCCCTAAATTTAACTTGATTTTATGGGACATCCCAACAGACTCATGGAAGGCTGAAATCAGCTAGAGATAAACCTCTCTGGTGATATGTAATCACAGATAGGCTTTGTCTTTGTTAGGGGCCTGCTTTGGACCACCCCATGGCTAGTTGAATCTTTTTATCCATACTGATAAATGCTGACACTTCTGTAGTATTTACTATATGCCAAGCAGTGTTCCAAAGCATTAGCTCATTTAAGACTTCCACAACCCTATCAGATAGGTTTTATTATTAGGCCTATTTCGCTGAAGCACAGAGAGGTTAGGTGACTTTTTAAAGATCACACAGCTAGCAAGTGGCAGAGCTAGATTTCAAACACAGGCCTTTAATTTTCATGGTGCAAAAGACTCCCTTAGAATCACTGCAACCAAGAAACCGAAGATGAATGTGAATTAGTTACAAATGTTAATGATCACTGTTTTTCACACTGGTCATAGTTTATTGGGTCTCCCAGAAAGTGGACTTTCAACAGTTTAAAAAATAATTTTAGGCATGCACAATATAATGCATAAGCACAAGAAAGTATAAAATACAAAATGAAATTATTTGTATTATAAAAAAATTCATTGTGTAGTTTCTTGGAATAGAATCCTAGTAGTACCATGTGATAGCTGGTCACTAAGTGATTAACTAATAAAGTGGGGAGAGATGAAGAGACGGGTGCCCTTAGGATGCCTGACTCAGACTGAGGACACCGGACTCTACTCTGCCCTGCTTGGCTCTGTGACCTTTATTTCTTGGGGTCTCAGATTCTTTAGCAAATTAAGGGCACTGGGTTAGATGACATCTAAGTCCAGCCAACTCTAGCCTTGAATAATTCTATACAAAGGCACCAATGTGTTAGTAGAAAAGTAAAAGTTGTGTTGACTCTCCTTCTATTTTAGACCTAGGTTTTCAGGAAGCCAACTGAATTCTGTCAGTTCTAACTTTATAACGCTTCTTGCCTAGACATTTGCCTCTAGTCTTAAATTCCTCATAATCCATTCTTTCTTTGTTTCTTTTTTTTTTTTTAGAATTAAGAATTTGGGACTTAAGAAATTTCCAAATCTCTTCACATACAGTAGAAGCATTTTTAGCTTTTAAAAAACTAAAAATGTTTAAAAAACATTTTAGTTTTTTTCCAGAAATTGTAATGTCAAAGAAGGGAGAAAAATGTCTGTGAGATGTGAATGCATTATTTAGTTTTGTATTCTTCAGTAAATGTCCCAATGCCAATGTTAGTCCAATGCATTCTTTTTTTTTCACTTTGAAAAATTGAAGTATAGTTGATTTACAGCGCTTCAGCTGTACAGCAAAGTGATTCAGTTATCCTTTTTCAGACTCTTTTCCATCATAGGTTATTACCAGATATTGAATATCATTCCTGTGCTATACAGTAGGTCCTTTTTGTTTATTTTATATATAGTAGTGTGTATCTATTAATCCCAAGTTCCTAGTTTATCCCTCCCCCACCTTGTAATCTATTATTTACGTTTGTTTTTTGGAAAGAAAATGCTTGGCTTTATCACTCCCCTGTGTGGACATCTTCAGTAGCTGCCTTCTCATCAATACAAGATGTCCACAACCAGACTGGGTTTTGTGCTCTGGCTTGAACTCCGTATTCTTCTGCACTGAACTATATGCAGTTTTTGGAGTATTTTTTTTTTTTGGCTGCACAGCATGGCTGGCGGAATCTCAGTTCCACGACCAGAGATTGAACCCGGGCCCCCGGCAGTGGAAGTGTGGAGTCCTAACCACTGGACTGCCAGGGAATTCCCCAGTTCTTTGAGTATTGCAAGCTATTTCACATCTCTCTGCATCTGCTCTGGTGGTTCTGTCTGGAATGCTACCTCTCTGTGTCCCTTGTTGGGTAGTGGACCTTTCAAGACTTAGGAAAACGTCAGCTTCTCTGTGAGCCTTTCTCGTCTGGACCTCTCTGTAGCAGGTCCCCACTGCTACCCCACCTCAGATAGAACTGGCTGTTCCTTCTTTGGTGTCTCCACTGCCCCCAGGCCCAAATTCCCTACCTGAGATGCTTGAACACTTACTATCTATCTACACCTCCTACTAAGAGGTGTAGATAGTAAAGACTGTGTTACATCCATCTTTGCATCTCTTGCGTTTAGCACAGCTTCTGATGTACAACTCAGTAAATATGAACAGATGAACAAAAACATGAATAGAAAGAATGCGGAAGCATCTACTGTCTAAAACATACAACTTGCTTTTAAATTTCCCAAGCTTTTGGCTGAATGCATTTAGAGATGGGGATAGATGGAGAAAAAAGGTGTGTGAAGAGTGGAGAAATTTGGTAGGAAGTCTTCCATTCTGTCGTCCATGTTGTTTTCAGCTGCTTATGATACTGTTCTCTCTTCTGACTTTTGTAAATAAACATTTTACGATTTTCTGGTATCTGATGTGGTATCAATGGCCCAGTATGTCTTTTGAAATACTCTTATTTTATTTGGACAGAAGACCAGAAAAGCTGGTTAAGAGCACGTATGCTGCACTGGGAATTAATTTGAGAGAATAGAGGCTCAGAATTCAATAATTATTTTAAGCTGCCTTTTCAAATTCAGGAAGCCCAGACGCTTATATGATTTTGCAATATTGCAGCAAATGGACCAAAGCACAAATTCCAGTGTGTGAAAGATAGATTTTATACACATGCTTACATTTTTGATTAATTTATTCATTACTCGTCAGACATTCATTGGACACCTTTGGCAGAGCACTGCACCAGATGCTTTGGATTTAAAAAAGGTGGATTGGAAGACAGTACTTGGATTGTTCTGGACAAAGTCCTTGATGCTTGGAGAACCTTTTACGGTTAATTGTGGGCCCATGATTGCCTTATATGAACCTTCCAGGAGCCCTATCTCCTGCTGGTGTCCTGCCATCTTTATTGCATTTACACAAGCCCTTGGTGTATGCTAGCTCCTCACATATACCATCTATGCTGCCACCTCTGGGCCTTCAAATAGCTCTTTTCCCTACTTGAATCCTTCTTAGCAGAGAACTCCACTTATCCTTCAGGACTTAAGTGTCAGTTCCTCAAGGAGCTTTCCCTGATGCCTGGACCAACTCAGCTCTCCAGGCTGTAGCCATGCTTCACAGGCCTCACTGGAATCACAGTTAGTTAGTAATGCGTGTCGTTGTTTAATAGCTGGTCTTCCTGCTGGAATAGAAAGTATATGAGAGGACCACCTGTGAGTGCCTTTCCCCCCATGTGTCTGCAGAGTCCAACATGGCGTTGGTATACAGTAGCCTTCGGTCACGCTTGCTGAATGAATAAGTGAAATCATAATGGCAGAATTGCTAGAATGGACTGCTTCCTCCTTGCCCTCTTACAGCTCGTACCCTGTCCTTCCTTTCTCAAACAGAAATGCTTGGTGGCGCGACGATACTGAGAGACTCTCAGGGAGTGATTCCTTTTCTTACAGAGGTTTGTTACACATTTGAGCTTATGGCCCTATGGCTGCTGGTGACACCTCTGTGCTGCATCCTTCCCCGATGGAAGGGATGGAGAGGGGGGAGCAACTGATCGTCCTTCCCCATCGAACATAATCTTAGAGGAACAGGAAAAGATCAGCTTTTGATACAACAATAGTAGTTTCTTTCCCTGTTGGAAGGTAGACTCGAGTTGCTCATTCATGGTTAAAACAGGACTTTAAAAATATCCAGTTTAGGGCTTCCCTGGTGGCGCAGTGGATGAGAGTCCGCCTGCCGATGCAGGGGACGCGGGTTCGTTCCCCGGTCCGGGAGGATCCCACATGCTGCGGAGCGGCTGGGCCCGTGAGCCATGGCCGCTGAGCCTGCGCATCCGGAGCCTGTGCTCCGCAACGGGAGAGGCCACAACAGTGAGAGGCCCGCGTACCACAAAAAAAAAAAAAAAAAAAAAGCCAGTCTAGCAAAGGCAGTGAGAATCAGGAGCAGAGACCAAAACATGTAGCGATTCATTTCAGAAAAATGTCCTACACAGTGGGGACTTAAAAGGCCCCAGATCCAGTCATGTTCTGTGGAGGCCTTGAAATTCACTCTGGCACGGAAGAGGTCTCACTCAACATTATCCACGGAGGAAGAGGAATGGGGCGTCCATCACCATGTCATGTTCTGCCCTCTTCTCAAATTACAAAGTCGGAAGCAGTCCAGAGTTGAGGAATGGGGTCCTTATTCTGCTTGTATCCACCCCATACTGGCTGTGAGGGTGGGCTATAGGCGGTACCCTCCTCGGGCATTGTTCCTGAACGCCCCATCTCTCTTAATTGTCTCAGCATTCCTTCCTCCTGGCCGGAGAGATGGATTGCCTGTGAGATCTCTTCCTAGTTGCCTTCTCATTTCTTTCTTGGAGGTAGCACTAAATATCAGGCAGCCCTAAAATCTCTGAATTTTTCTTTTTAGAAGGGGTTTGGGACGTCCCACCAAGCACACTGGCAGAATCTCTATGGAGACATACAAACTCAGTGTGACATGATTTTAACTGAAGCCTTGTCTGCTTACACAACTTTTGGAAATCTTATTACAAGAAATATCCAGGGACATTGTTTTCTATGATTCTAATCAAAATCAGATTTGTATCCATTCTCGTAAGCCATTCTCTTGTATTCCTTGAAGAGTCCAATGGTCTAAGTTCTTTAGGTAGGGTTTTCTGCACCCTTGCATCTACACCCTTGCAAACTAAGTCCTTTCAGTTTTTCTATACCAACAGTATCAGAGTCACTTAGGGAAACTGAAAGCTCTTGGGCATCATCCCAGACCTATTGTGTTACAAGCTCTGGAAGAAGACCATGATTCTGTGTTTTAACCAATTGTATAGTTGAGCTTGTCTGATGTTTACCTTTGTGTTGAAAATAAAAAATAGGCTTCCTAATCAAATTAAGACTTCAAAAAAGATTATGAGGCAATGGTTTAACCTTCCCAGCACAAAAATGAATAACACAGATTAAAGCAACATTATTTACCTATTAATAATAAATGACTAACCATAGTGATTTTGTTAAATGGGTTAATATATGTCAAATACATAGAATAGTACCTGACATATAAGAAATGTTTTGTAGATGTTTGCTAATATTAAAATTACTATTATTTTATCCCATAGGATATTATTCAATATTATTATTATTAATATTAATTTATTAATTATTAAATATAGTCCTCTCTTTTCTTCTAGAGAGTATTTAAAGGGTCTTAACACAGACTAAACAATAGTTAATAAAATTGAGAGATAGTGAAAACATAATCACATTAAAAAATGAAATTTCAGTCCATGCCATAGAATACCCATACCTGCCTCTTCTAATCACAATTTTTTACCTAATTTATGTTACTGTGTATACCTAAGGTAAACAAGACTGGCTAGCTGTTTGCCCAGTTCTTCCCTTTTCTCTTTGGGTACTCCTCTGCCTCTCAGAAAACCCTTCCCTGCTGTCCTCTACTCTTTCTTGGTAAGACCCCGGGCTGGAGGTTGGCACCTAAGGTGACCTTGCAAGACATCAAGAGTCCCTGACAGTTTGGGCCCCTAAATGCACGAAGGTGAGCTTCTTTCCCATCCCCTATACACTGCCAATGGGATTTGACCAGAATAAGACACAGACTTCTATTGTAGTAAGCCAAAGAGAAGTTGAGTTCCTTTAAGTAAAATTTGATGTAATTGGATTCTGCTTATATTTAATTCTGTAGTATGAGTTTTAACATGAGGCTCAGTATACCAGCAACTTTGCTATAAAGTATACCAGAAACCTTGCTATAAAGTTTCATATATATATATATATTCCATATATATATGTTTCTGTGGCAAGGGTCAAAGACAACTATATACAAGTAAGTGAAAAATTCCATGCTTTTCCCAGACATCATGAATATCCAAATTGCATCCTTATATTAAGGAGGAAAGCAGTCACTTCCATTCTGTCAAAATAAAGGAATGTGTTACAACTGGTGTGATGGTTACATGAGCAGATTCTGTAAATTGAAACAGAGATGCATTCAAATTCCATCATCCACTAGCTGTGTAACATCGGGGAAGCCACCGAATATTTCTAAGGCTCAGTTACTTCATTAGTAGAGGGGGGTGGAGTTGTGAATATGAATGAGATAAATGTGTTGGGAAGGGCTTATCACTGTGCTGAGCATCTAGTCAACACTAACTATTGTTATTTTATGTGGATGAGGAAGGAAGAGGAGAGAAATAGATTAATGCCCTGTTTCAGAGACCCTCGCTGAGTCGGAGAGGCTGTCCCTCATATGCCAGAATCGTATTGCAGGATAGAGGTTCTGTGCCCAGCGTGCAGAGGCTGCATTTGTAGGAGAAATAGGAAAAAGAGGAAGGGAAACTTTGTCTCTCCGTATGCAGACCTTGCATAACATTTCCTTCTTGAGTTCTTGAATCCCAGTGAGACAAGTGAGTGTATGTTTGGGAAGAAGAACTCATGAATTAATATTTTTTCCCAGTAGAGAAACTCACAGAAACTTTGAAGTGTTTATTAAAGAGTTGATAATGAGGAGAAAACTTTTTGAAAATCATATTAAAACGTACCTCCCAAACTGCTTCAGTAATTTAACCTTGGAATCACAAGACTCTACTGGAATAGAAAGAACACATTTTCCTCTCCCCCGCCATCCCTGGTGTATCACAGGCGTGCTGATAGCAATGATGGCCTTTCTAGGAGCTGGTGGTGCAATGATACTCTTTTTGTGACCGCTCGAATAATTACTGAAGTTGAAATTTGTAATCCTGATATCGAATATTTCATAATGACATCAATTTAAACTTAATACTGCTCTTATCTTTTGACAAAAATAAGCTTTAATATTTCTTTTCTCCTAGAGGGGGTGAAATAAGGAGAGACTTTATTATACAAGATAATTAAAATTCTTCCTGAGGTTAAAAGTGATTTAAAAAGAATCACAACATGAGATAATTAGGCCTTATTAGACACTTTATCTGCTTCACTGAAGTCACTTTTTCCAGGATGATAAAATGTGCCTTTGTCTTTTTTTAGCAAGCTAGATACCAAATTTGGGGAAAAAAATGATCTTTCCTCCTCCTCTTAGACTCAGCACATGACTGTGTGAATGGATTTGGGGAAATAATTTAATGATAGGGTTACAGTTTCCAAAAGCTAGACCTTTATAGAATGTGATGGTTTTCAAGTACTTATTCATTTTTCTAGTGAAATTACATTTTACCCTCTATTTTTAGTTGGTTAATAGAAAATGATATGAATTTGTGTTTTCTGACTTTTTTTTCCCCCTTGACAGGCAGAGTAATAACAGATTAGTTTTGGGATGTTTAACAAAAGCCTTTTGTTATTTGACAGACTCGTTTATGCTTTCTTGTGCCATAACAGGTAAGGCAAAGAATGTCAGTGTTTGTATTTCTAATGTCTAATGTACATATAATATAGGTTATTACAATAACCGTGTAGTAGTGGATGGTATTTTTTTAGATGAAAAGTGGTTCAGGCATTTAAAGTGCATGATGTTTTTGTAAGAGGAAGCAGGTACCCTAGGAGCATGGGAGTTTTGCCAGAGTTCTAAACCATATCCCTGCATGAGGCCTGTTACTGCTTTTCTAATCTGCTCTTAGGCCCGAAGACAGGGATGCTGTGACTGCCACCCTTTGCTAATGGCTCTGTGGGCTTCCAGTGGATTTTAACAGTGTTCAGTGCAGCTAACAATAAGTGAATCAAATAGTGCTTGTTTGTGCCCATAAATTTATATGCAACTTATTTTTGTCTACTGATCAGAGGTTGGAAATAAATGGTTCTACTTTGTCTTTAAGAAAACGTTTCAGTTTTCTGTTTACAGTGACTTGCTGTATAGGCTTTATCAAATTGCTCCTTCCTTCTGAATGACCATTTCCTTCAGGGAAAGGCTAATGTATAGATCAGTGCATCAAGGGCCAAGTGTAATATATAGATCTCTTTGACTGAAAGCTAGGTACACAGAATTGTCCAAGTAAATGTCTATTTTAAGGTAAAATATCTACAAGGGAAATAGTATCATTTGTTGGATAAACAGCTTCTGTCATAGTTTTGCAGGGTCTGTTGTAAACGATATAAAGGAAATGGTTGCTTTAAAAAGAAACTTAAACAGTAAAACAGGAATGGAATTAAGCCAATCCTGAGCATCAGAAGTAAGTGTCCGTTAAGTAAGGCTTTAAGTGTTTTCATGTAAGTATACTGTTGCTTTTCAGGCTGAGTGCTACATACCTTTTCCCTCTCTATCAAGCTGGTAGAACCTGTTAGGAAGAGTATGACACCTTTAGGGTACTAGCAATGGGTACGGGTTAATAAAAAAGGTGCACAAAACATGCGTGTACAACTTAACAAATCAGTAAGAAGCAGATGCACATATAGCAAGTCCTCAGGTAAAGAAACAGAACACTGCCAGCACAGCTGATTTTTATCCATTGATTTTGAATCAGGCTAACTTGATACATCTTCATTAATCTAACTAACAACCAGTGGAATCTTTTGGAGTTTGCTATACACACACATCATCTGTGAATAGTGAAAGTTTGGTTTCTTTCTAATCCATTTACCTTTCATTCTGTTTTCATCTTACTGCACTTGCTAAGACCTCCAGCGTAATGTTGAATAGAAATAACAACGGCATTCTTGTTCTTCCCCAATCTCAGAAAGAAATGTTTAATGTTTCACCATTAAATAGAATACTTGATATTTTTTTGGCCGTTTGCTAATATTTATCTTGACAGGATGTTGAATTTTATCAGATGCCTTTTCTGCCTCTGTGCAAATCATCATAATGTTCAGTAAATGCACTAAATTACATGGATTTTCTAATGTTAAAACAACTTTGCCCCAACTTTCCTGGGGCAAATGAAAGTTGTTCATATTGTATTATTTCTGTGTGTAGCTGGATTCAATTTGTTAATATTTGATTTGGAATATTTGAAACTCTGTTCATAGTGAGATTGGCCTGCAGTTATTCTTCCTTGTTGAGTTTTGGGACCAAGGTTATCTTGACCTTGTAAAATTATTTGAAAAGTGTCTCCTCTTTTTCTGATCTCTGGAAGATTTCTTATAAGACTGGAGTTATTTCTTTCTTTAATATTTATAACAACTTGCTGGTGAAGCTTGGAGTTTTCTTTATGGGAATGTTTTACATTCTATTTGTTATTTCTATGTCAGCTTTTTAAGTTGTGTTTTTCTAATTTGTCAATTTCATCTAAATTTTCAAAAATTTTGGTGCAAGGTTCTTGCCATTTTTAGTGAAATTTTCTTCTAAATCCTGTCTTTTTTCCTGAGTTCCACAAGTTTGCATATAGTTTTGTTATCTATCAGTTCAAAGACTTTCTGATTATCTTTATGATTTCTTCTTTGACCCATTTGTTAATTAGAACTATATTTCCTATATTAAACCATATGGGGGATTTTTAGAGTATCTTTTGCTTATCAATTTCTAGCATAATTACGTTGTGATCAGGGAATATACTCTGAGATTGTAATTCTTTATGGTCGAGTATATTGTTATCTCTGAAGAGGTTTCATGTATTTTTGAAAAGAAAGTATATTCTGCAGTTGAGTTTGAATGTTGTATATCACCCACTGATTCAGGTTTATTAATCGTGTTCTTCAAATATGCTGTATCCTTACTGATTTTTGTCTGCTTCTTCTAGAGGTATACTAAGATTCTTTCATTTTAATTGTGAATTAAACTTTAATTATGAATTAATTTTTCCGTGCATTTCTGCTACTTTTTGTTTTGTTTTGGGATTATACTATTAGGTGAGTATGGTTTAGAATTATATTTTCCTGGTAAATTGAACATTTTGTCATTATGAAGGAGCTTCTTTATCTTACTAGTGCCTTTTTCTTTGTTTTATTTTGTGTGGTATTTATGTGCTACTTCATATAGTTTTCATTAATGTTTGCATCGTATATCTTGTTACATCCTTTTACTTTAAGCCCTTTTGTATCCTTATGCTTTAGATAGCGCTTTTAAACAGCATACATTTTATTTCTAAGTGAACAGGCTTTGTCTTTGAATTAAAACGTTTTAATCCAGTTACATTAAATACACATCTTAATATATTTGAGTTTAAATCTACCATCTATCTGCTTTTTTTTTCCCTCTGGGAAAAGGGTACCTGGGTAATTTTTTTTTTTAAACATCTTTATTGGAGTATAATTGCTTTACAATGGTGTGTTAGTTTCTGCTTTATAACAAAGAATCAGCTATACATATACATACATCCCCATATCTCCTCCCTCTTGCGCCTCCCTCCCACCCTCCCTATGCCACCCCTCTAGGTGGTCACAAAGCACCGAGCTAATCTCCCTGTGCTATGTGGCTGCTTCTCACTAGCTATCTGTTTTATATTTGGTAGTGTATATATGTCCATGCCACTCTCTCACTTCGTCCCAGCTTACCCTTCCCCTCCCCATATCCTCAAGTCCATTCTCTCTACATCTGCGTCTTTATTCCTCTCCTGCCCCTGGTTTCTTCAGAACCTTTTTTTTTTTTTTTAGATTCCATATATATGTGTTAGCATATGGTATTTATTTTGCTCTTTCTGACTTACTTCACTCTGTATGACAGACTCTAGTTCCATCCACCTCACTACAAATAACTCAATTTCGTTCTTTTTATGGCTGAGTAATATTCCATTGTATATATGTGCCACATCTTCTTTATCCATGCATCTGTTGATGGACACTTAGATTGTTTCCATGTCCTGGCTATTGTAAATAGTGCTGCAATAAACATTGTGGTACATGTCTTTTTTTGAATTATGGCTTTCTCAGGTATATGCCCAGTAGTGGTATTTCTGGGTCATATGGTAGTTCTATTTTTAGTTTTTTAAGGAACCTCCATACTGTTCTCCATAGTGGCCGTATCAGTTTACATTCCCACCAACAGTGCAAGAGGGTTCCCTTTTCTCCACACCCTCTCCAGCATTTATTGTTTGTAGATTTTTTGATGATGGCCATTCTGACTGGTGTGAGGTGATACCACATTGTAGTTTTGACTTGCATTTCTCTAATGATTAGTGATGCTGAGCATCCTTTCATGTGTTTGTTGGCAACCTGTATATCTTCTTTGGAGAAATGTCTTCTGCTGATTTTTGGATTGGGTTGTTTGTTTTTCTGATGTTGAACTGCATGAGCTGCTTGTAAACTTTGGAGATTAATCCTCTGTCAGTTGCTTTGTTTGCAAATATTTTCTTCCATTCTGAAGGTTGTCTTTTCATCTTGTTTATGGTTTCCTTTGCTGTGCAAAAGCTTTTAAGTTTCATTAGGTCCCATTTGTTTATTTTTGTTTTTATTTCCATTTCTCTAGGAGCTGGGTCACAAAGGATCTTGCTGTGATTTATGTCATAGAGTATTCTGCCTTTGTTTTCTTCTAAGAGTTTTATAGTGTCTGGCCTTACATTTAGGTCTCTAATCCATTTTGAGTTTATTTTTGTGTATGGTGTTAGGGAGTGTTCTAATTTCATTCTTTTACATGTAGCTGTCCAGTTTTCCCAGCACCACTTATTGAAGAGGATGTCTTTTCTCCATTGTATATTCTTGCCTCCTTTATCAAAAATAAGGTGACCATATGTGGGTGGGTTTACCTCTGGGCTTTCTATCTTGTCCCATGGATCTATATATCTGTTTTTGTGCCAGTACCATGCTGTCTCGATTACTGTAACTTTGTAGTATAGTCTGAAGTCTGGGAGCCTCATTCCTCCAGATCCGTTTTTCTTTCTCAAGATTGCTTTGGCTATTCGGGGTCTTTTGTGTTTCCATACAAATTGTGAAATTTTTTGTTCTAGTTCTGTGAAAAATGCCACTGGTAGTTTTATAGGGATTGCATTGAATCTGTATATTTCTTTGGGTAATACAGCCATTTTCACAATGTTGATTCTTCCAATCCAAGAACATGGTATATTTCTCCATCTGTTTGTTATCATCTTTAATTTCTTTCATCAGTGTCTTATAGTTTCCTGCATACAGGTCTTTTGTCTCCTTAGGTATGCTTATTCCTAGGTATTTTATTCTCTTTGTTGCAATTGCAAATGGGAGTGTTTCCTTAATTTCTCTTTCAGATTTTTCATCATTAGTGTTTAGGAATGCAAGAGATTTCTGTGCATTAATCTTGTATCCTGCTACTTTACCAAAAATCATTGATTAGTCCTAGTAGTTTTCTGGTAGCATCTTTAGGATTCTCTATGTATAGTATCATGTCATCTGCAAACAGTGACAGCTTTACTTCTTCTTTTCTGATTTGGATTCTTTTTATTTCTTTTTATTCTCTGATTTCTGTGTCTAAAACTTCCAAAACTATGTTGAATAATAGTGGTGACAGTGGACAACCTTGTCTTATTGCTGATCTTAGTGGAAATGGTTTCAGTTTTTCACCATTGAGAACGATGTTGGCTGTGGGTTTGTCATATATGGCCTTTATTATGTTGAGGTAAGTTCGCTCTATGCCTACTTTCTGGATGGTTTTAATCATAAATGTGTGTTGAATTTTGTCAAAACCTTTTTCTGCATCTGTTGAGATGATCATATGGCTTTTCTCCTTCAATTTGTTAATATGGTGTATCACATTGAGTGATTTGCATATATTGAAGAATCCTTGCGTTCCTGGAATAAACCCCACTTGATCATGGTGTATGATGCTTTTAATGTGCTGTTGGATTCTGTTTGCTAGGACTTTGTTGAGGGTTTTTGCATCCATGTTCATCAGTGATATTGGCCTGTAGTTTTCTTTTTTTGTGACCTTTTTGTCTGGTTTTGGTATCAGGGTGATGCTGGCCTCACAGAATGAGTTTGGGAGTGTTACTCCCTCTGCTATATTTTGGAATAGCTTGGGAAGGATAGGTGTTTGCTCTTCTCTAAATGTTTGATAGAATTCGCCTGTGAAGCCTTCTGATCCTGGGCTTTTGTTTGTTGGAAGATTTTAAATCACAGTTTCAATTTCAGTGCTTGTGATTGGTCTGTTTATATTTTCTATTTCTTCCTGGTTCAGTCTCAGAAGGTTGTGCTTTTCTAAGAATTAGTCCATTTCTTCCAGGTTGCCCATTTTATTGGCATAGAGTTGCTTGTAGTAGTCTCTTAGGATGCTTTGTATTTCTGTGGTGTCGTAACTTCTCCGTTTTCATTTTTAATTTTATTGATTTGAGTCCTCTCCCTCTTTTTCTTGATGAGTCTGGCTAATGGTTTATCAATTTTGTTTATCTTCTCAGAGAACCAGCTTTTAGTTTTATTGATCTTTGCTATTGTTTTCTCTGTTTCTATTTCATTTATTTCTGCTCTGATCTTTATGATTTCTTTCCGTCTGCTAACTTTGGGTTTTTTCTTCGTTCTCTAGTGTTTTAGATATAAGGTTAGATTGTTTATTTGAGATTTTTCTTGTTTCTTGAGGTAGGCTTGTATAGCTATAAACTTCCCTCTTAGAATGGCTTTTGCTGCATCCCATAGGTTTTGGATCCTCATGTTTTCGTTGTAATTTGTCTCCAGGTATTTTTTGATTTCTTGTTTGATTTATTCAGTGATCTCTTGGTTAGTTAGTAGTATATTGTTTAGCCTCCATGTGTTTGTATTTTTTACATATTTTTTCCTGTAATTGATATCTAGTCTCATAGCGTTCTGGTTGGAAAAGATAGTTGATATGATTTCAATTTTCTTAAATTTACCAAGGCTTGATTTGTGACCCAAGATGTGATCTATCCTGGAAAATGTTCCATGAGCAGTTGAGAAGAAAGTGTAATCTGCTGTTTTTGGATGGAATGTCCTATAAATATCAATTAAGTCCATCTTGTTCAATGTGTCATTGAAAGCTTGTGTTTCCTTATTTATTTTCATTTTGGGTGATCTGTCCATTGCTGAAAGTGGGTTGTTAAAGTCCCCTACTATGCTTGTATTACTGTCGATTTCCCCTTTTATGGCTGTTAGCATTTACCTTATGTACTGAGGTGCTCCTATGTTGGGTGTATAAGTATTTACAATTGTTATATGTTCTTCTTGGGTTGATCCCTTGATCATTATGTAGTGTCCTTCTTTGTCTCTTCTAATAGTCTTTATTTTAAAGTCTATTTTGTCTGATACGAGAATTGGTACTCCAGCTTTCTTTTGATTTCCATTTGCATGGAATATCTTTTTACATCCCGTCACTTTGAGTCTGTATGTGTCCCTAGGTCTGAAGTGGGTCTCTTGTAGACAGCATCTATATGGGTCTTGTTTATGTATCCATTCAACCATCTATGTCTATTGATTGGAGCATTTAACCCATTTACATTTAAGGTAGTTATCGATATGTATGTTCCTGTGACCATTTTCTTAATTGCTTTGGGTTTGTTATTGTAAGTCTTTTCCTTCTCTTGTGTTTCCTGCCTAGAGAATTTCCTTTAGCATTTGTTGTAGAGCTGGTTTGGTGGTGCTGAATTCTCTCAGCTTTTGCTTGTTGGTAAAGGTTTTAATTTCTCCGTCGAATCTCAATGAGATCCTTGCTGGGTAGAGCAATCTTTGTTGTAGGTTTTTCCCTTTCATCACTTTAAATATGTCCTGCCACTCCCTTCTGGCTTGCAGAGTTTCTGCTGAAAGATCAGCTGTTAACCTTATGGGGATTCCCTTGTATGTTAATTGCTGCTTTTCCCTTGCTGCTTTTAATATTTTTTCTTTGTATTTAATTTTTGATAGTTTCATTAATATGTGTCTTGGCATGTTTCTCCTTGGATTTATCCTGTATGGGACTCTCTGTGCTTCCTGGACTTGATTGACTATTTCCTTACCCATATTAGGGAAGTTTTCAATTATAATCTCTTCAAATATTTTCTCAGTCCCTTTTTTTCTCTTCTTCTTCTGCGTCCCCTATAATTCAAATGTTGGTGCGTTTAATGTTGTCCCAGAGGTCTCTGAGATTGTCCTCAATTCTTTTCATTCTTTTTTCTTTATTCTGCTCTGTGGTAGTTATTTCCACTCTTTTATCTTCCAGGTCACTTATCCGTTCTTCTGCCTCAGTTATTCTGCTATTGATTCCTTCCAGAGAATTTCTAATTTCATTTATTGTGTTGTTCATCATTGTTTGTTTGCTCTTTAGTTCTTCTAGGTCCTTGTTAAACATATCTTGTATTTTCTCCATTCTATTTCCAAGGTTTTGGATCACCTTTACTATCATTACTCTGAATTCTTTTTCAGGGAGACTGCCTATTTCCTCTTCATTTGTTTGGTCTGGTGGGTTTTTTACCTTGCTCCTTCATCTACTGTGTATTTCTCTGTCTTCTCATTTTGCTTAACTTACTGTGTTTGGGGTCTCCTTTTTGCAGGCTGCAGGTTTGTTGTTCCCGTTGTTTTTGGTGTCTGCCCCCAGTGGGTAAGGTTGGTTCAGTGGATTGTGTAGGCTTCCTGGTGGAGGGGACTGGTGCCTGTGTTTGGTGGATGAGGCTGGATCTTATCTTTCTGGTTGGCAGGACCATGTCTGGTGGTGTGTTTTGGGGTGTCTGTGACCTTATTATGATTTTAGGCAGGCTGTCTGCTAATGGGTGGGGTTTTGTTCCTCTCTTGCTAGTTGTTTGGGATGGGGTGTCCAGCACTGTAGCTTGCTGGTCATTGAGTGGAGCTGGGTCTTAGCATTGAGACAGAGATCTCTGGGAGAGCATTCACCTTTTGATATTATGTTGTTCGGGAGGTCTCTGGTGGACCAATGTCCTGGACTCGGCTCTCCCACCTCAGAGGCTCAGCCCTGACACCCAGCAGGAGGTACGCGGCTCAGAAAAACAGGGAGAAAAAGAGAGAAAGAGAGAAAGAGAGAAAGAGAGAGAAAGAAAAAGAAAGAAAGAAAGAAAGAAAGAAAGAAAGAAAGAAAGAAAGAAAGAAAGAAGGAAAGGAAGGAAGGAAGGAAGGGAAGAAGAGGGAGCGGGAAGGAAGGAAGGAAGGGAAAAAAATGAAGTAAAATAAAATATTAAAATAGAAAAAAATTATTAAAAATAAAAAATTAAAAATAATTAAAATAAAGAGAGTATGAAAGAAGAGAGCAACCAAACCAAAAATCGAGGCCACCAATGATAACAAGCGCTAAAAACTATACTAAAAAAACAAAAAAACCAATTGTCAGTCAGAACCCTAGGACAAATGGCAAAAGCAAAGCTATACAGAAAAAATCACACAAAGAAGCATGCACATACACACAAAAAGAGAAAAAGGAAAAAAACTGTATAAAAAATTAAAAAAGGAAGAGGGCAACTAAATCATTAAACAAATCAACCATAAATAATAAGCTCTAAATACTAAACTAAGATAAACATAATTCCAGAAACACATTAGATGCAGAAAGCAAACCCCAAGCCTACAGTTACTCCCAAAGCCCACCACCTCAATTTTGAGATGAGTCATTGTCTATTCAGTTATTCCACAGAAGTAGGTACATCACGTTGATTGTGGAACTTTAATCCGCTGCTCCTGCGGCTGCTGGGAGAGATTTCCCTTTCTCTTCTTTGTTCGCACAGCTCCCGGGGTTCAGTTTTGGATTTGGCCCTGCCTCTGCGTGTAGGTCACCCTCTGGAGTCTGTTCTTCGCCCAGCCAGGACGAGGTTAAAGGAGTGGCTGAATAGGGGGCTCTGGCCCACTCAGGCCGGGGGGAGGGAGGGGTACGGAGTGCGGGGCGAGCCTGCGGCGGCAGAGGCCGGCGTGACGTTGCACCAGCCTGAGGCGCGCCGTGTGTTCTCCCGGGGAAGTTGTCCCTGGATCACGGGACTCTGGCAGTGGCGGGCTGCACAGGCTCCCCGGAAGGGGGGTGTGGAGAGTGGCCTGTGCTCTCACACAGGCTTCTTGGTGGCGGCAGCAGCAGCCTTAGCGTCTCATGCCCGCCTCTGGGGTCCGCGCTGATAGCCGCGGCTCGCGCCCGTCTCTGGAGCTTGTTTAGGTGGTGCTCTTAATCCCCTCTCCTCGTGCACCCCAAAAAAATGGTCTCTTGCCTCTTAGGCAGCTCCAGACTTTTTCCCGGACTCCCTCCCAGCTAGCCGTGGCGCACTATCCCCCTTCAGGCTGTGTTCACGCCGCCAACCCCAGTCCTCTCCCTGGGAACTGACCTCCGAAGCCCAAGCCTCAGCTCCCAGCCCCCGCCCGCCCCGGCGGGTGAACAGACAAGCCTCTCGGGCTGCTGAGTGCTGGTCGGCACCGATCCTCTGTGCGGGAATCTCTCCGCTTTGCCCTCTGCACCCCTGTTGCTGCGCTCTCCTCTGTGGCTCCGAAGCTTCCCCACTGCTACCCCCCATCTCTGCCAGTGAAGGGGCTTCCTAGTGTGTGGAAACTTTTCTTCCTTCACAGCTCCCTCCCAGAGGGGACGGTCCTGTCCCTATTCTTTTGTCTCTGTTTTTTCTTTTTTCTTTTGCCCTACCCAGGTACATGGGAAATTTGTTGCCTTTTGGGAAGTCTGAGGTCTTCTGCCATCGTTCAGTAGGTGTCCTGTAGGAGTTGTTCCACATGTAGGTGTATTTCTGATGTATTTGTGGGGAGGAAGGTGATCTCCATGTCTTACTCCTCCGCCATCTTGAAGGTCTCCTCCCATCTATCTGCTTTTTATTTGTCTTGCCTATTCTCTGATTCTATTCCCTTTCTTTCATTTGACTTGAGTATTTTTTTCAAATCATTTGATTTTTTTACCACTGCCTTATTAATTTGGAAGTCTATACGTGTTTGCTATTGTTTTAGTGATTACTCCTAGAAGTTAGTGAGGTTTCTTGACATGAAATTTTAATGTTAATAAAAACTTTTACTTTTCTCCCAAATATAAAAGAATCTTAGATCACTTTCACTCTATCATTTGTGTAACTTTTGTCATATGTTTGTACATTTCATTCTTCCTCACAATATATGATTTTTCATATTCTTTTCCATTATGGTTTATTACAAGATATTGAATATAGTTCCCTGTGCTATACAGTAGGACCTTGTTGTTTATCTATTTTATCTATAGTAGTTTGTATCTGCAAGTCCCAAACTCTTAATTTACCCCTCCCCCACCCCTTTTCCCCTTTGGTAACTGTAAATTTGTTTTCTATGTCTGTGAGTCTGTTTCTCTTTTGTAAATAAGTTCATTTGTATCATATTTTAGATTGTACATGTAAGTGATATCATATGTTATGTGTCTTTCTCTGTGTGACTTACTTTACTTAATATGGTATTCTCTAGGTCTATCCATGTTGCTGCAGATGGCATTATATCATTCTTTTTTATGGCTAATATTCCATTATATCTATATCTATATCTATCTATCTATCTATATCACATCTTCTTTATCCATTCACCTGTTGATGGACATGTAGGTTGCTTCCATGTCACAATATACTCTGAATTCCATTAACATCATACATTATTATTGCTTTATACAGTTAAAAATAATATTAATTAAATATTGAAAAAGTGTTATGTTCTAAATCTTAGGTTACAGTAGCTTTGTTGCCTCTCCCTGGTAATTTTGCACCCTTATATTTCCTTTTCCTTTTTCTTCTCTTGCAATCCTTCTGTCTCCTGTGGTTGTATTTCTTACCTTGCTTTGCACTGTTGATTTTGATGCTTTTCCTGGCATTCATTCATTGCAATTTAGGTTGTGTTTACATTATTTCTGATCTTTACATTTTTCTATTTTTTGCTTCTCTCCTCTGCTTGTGTTTTGGCCACATGTGAAAACAGGTGACCTGGACTGCTAATGTGATACATACTAGCGACCTGATTACTCAGGCTAGTGGATTCCCTGTCATCTACTTGTCCTATGACTTTCTTGGGAAGAAATTGGTCACCAAGGGGACTCTCCTCTCTGGAAGCAGACAGTCCCCCTTATCTGGATGTCATCAATGTTCTCATTTTAGAACCTGCACCCCTACTGCTGCATGACAAAGGAGATACCTGTTATGGAATTATGAGTACTAACAGAAAAGTTTTTTAACTTTTTCTTTTAAATGTTGTTTAAAACAAGCATAGGAACATCCCAAGCAAAACTCTACAAATCACTTTGTGTTATATTAACAATCATTGAACTAGAATGTTTGGGAATATCTTTTGGAATGATATGAAGAAGCTATGAGTGGAGATTATACTAAAAGCTTATCATTCTGGGCCATTAACATCTGTGAGGAGCTTGTACAATGATGCTGGTACTCATAAAGCAAGCTGCAAAATGTAAAGGTAAAAAACCCACAGAAGGGGAGCTAAAAACAATGAAAACATTTTTATTTAAGAATTCCTGGGGAGTTCCCTGGTGGTCTAGTAGCTAGGATTCGGCACTTTCACTGCTGCCGTGGCCTGGGTTCAGTTCTTGGTTGGGGAACTGAGATCCTGCAAGCTGTGTGGTGCGGCCAGAAGAAAAAAAAATTCCTGCCTCACCATGTAATGCAATTGGTCCTCTCAGAATCAGTTACTTAGCGCCACAGGGCGAGGTGAAGTTTTTTTCTCTGTTATTTAAATTTGTATGCTCACTGTCAAACAAGTTGAATAATGATTCAGATGAGAATGATTTTTCTTACCATTTTATGAAATTCAGCCCATTCTGACTCATTGGGCAATTGCCTGAAGAGAACATATTTAACAGGAGCCTCACCAACCTGTTTGAAAAGGCATCTAAAAAGTGAAAATTGAGGGCTTCCCTGGTGGCGCAGTGGTTGAGAGTCCGCCTGCTGATGCAGGGGACACGGGTTCGTGCCCTGGTCCGGGAAGATCCCACATGCCGCGGAGCAACTAAGCCCGTGTGCCATGGCCGCTGAGCCTGCGCGTCCGGAGCTTGTGCTCCGCAACGGCAGAGGCCACAACAGTGAGAGGCCCGCCTACCAAAAAAAAAAAAAGTGAAAATTGAGGGGAAAGAAGAAAATGTCCTCAAAGAACTCTGTAACATTTTGATATCATCAATAATTGCTGCTGTGGTATAGCTTTCTCCTTTAGAGGAGGGAGGGCTTATTGACTCTCGGGGGAAAAGTAAATAAGAAGGCCATGATTGACACTTATGATTACAGGTACCTACATACTGTTGCATAGAGTAATAAAATAACTGAAGATTTTTATCACAAATTGATACACATCTGCTTATAACAATCACCAATACCATAAATGGCAATGAAAGTGACCTTAAGCATTGAAAAGAATAGAAATAGAAATGGCTGGAGAGTATCGAAGTTTCCTACAGAAGAAAGTTAATAAGCCTAATTTTGGAAACACAGTTGAGAACATCTGGTTAAGGGTACACTGAGAAGGAAACATGTGATGTCACTACTGTGGATGGCTGGGCAGTTAGGGGAGAGGAATGATGCATTTCTCACACGGATTATAAAGCAGGTGCGGGGATATGATCTGGTTGTTATAGGAAACTTGAACTATTCAGACATCTGCTGAAAAGCCTTACTCTGCCAAAAGCATGGTTTTGATATACTCTTCAATTGGCTTGATGAGACTTTGTTCTCCAAGAAGATAGAAGTTGTAACATGCAGAACTTTGGAACCAGTTCTTGTCAGGAAGGAAGAACTCGCTGGTGATGCAGAAGTAATACAAGAAATCTCAGATTTCATAATAAGGAAAAAAAATAAAGTAATTCCAAGAATAATCAGACATATAAATTAGTGTCAAGGAAATCAAACTGAAACAAAATCCGAGGACAGTATCGTTCATTGGTGTGTGATTATAGAGAATAATGTGGCTTAAGATTGGTAGAAGGGCCCCCAAATAGAATTTCAGAAAACAAAATACTCATAATCCCCACACACTATGAAAGTTAGAGGTGTATAAAGAAATCAGTGTGGCCGCAAAGAAGTCTCTCTGCTGAGCTCCAATCTTATAAGGAATCCACTAATGTCCAAAGGAGGTTTAAATAACAAAAAGCATACAGGATGATGGAAAAACAAAAATGTAGACTTTCTATTAGACTTAAGATGAATGCTAAAGAAACAGAGAGGTACTGTAGCTGGGCTAAGCACGGGTGGGTCTCAACATGGCTCTGTTTAACATCATTCCCTAAATGTAGGTGGGAGAGCACCTCCTTCAAATAACACTATTCACTAGATGCCCACCCTGTCCCTGTTTTGGTTTTATAAAAATGCTGGGGGTACTCTGGCATTGCTTTGTACAGTGTGCTGGCCCTTGTTCTTGGGCATTCCTTGGTCAGCAGCCAGCATCTTAATAAACATCACTTATTCTTGTCTCAGCCATCCAGTGCTAAGAACTCTTCAATCTCTTTCTCTCTTTACTTGTTTCTCAAATTCCCTCACCCTACTCTATCCCAATGAGGGCAAGTTATTCTTAGACTTCGGGATACTCTTTCCTCCTTAAATTCTGTTGTCTCCACCAGCTTGCCACAAATGTTTCCTAAGTTAAGGAAGCAAATGGAGGAAAAATAAGGAGAAAGCACACTTTTTTCCTCAAAATAATCTTAACTTTCTATTTTTAAAAATTACACTTTTTATTTTCAGATAATTATAGATTCACATGCAGTTATGAGAAATGATACAGAGATCCCATTTACCCTTTACCCAGTTTTCTCCAGTGGTAACGTCTTGAAAATGAAGAATACAATATCACAGCCAGGAGATCAACATTGCTCCGTCCATCAGTCTTCATTTCTATTTGCCCAGTTTTGCCTGTGCTTATGTGTGTGTGTATGTTTTGTTATATGTAATTTTATCACATGTGCATGTTGATGGGAACCACCACCACAGTCAAGATCCACAACAGTTGCATCACCGCAAACTCCCTCATGGTGCCCTTTTAATAACCACACCCACCTCCCTCCAGTAGCCCCTGCCCAACTTCTGGAAACCATTAACATGATCTTCATTTATAAAATTTTATATATTCTTGTTTTTTCAAAAATGTTATACAAATGAAATCATTTAGTATGTAATCTTGGGGGATTTTTTTTTCTCTCGGAAATTCAGTATGCTGCAAGCAATAAGAAAAAAGAGATAACGTCTATTTTGGGGATCACAGAAAGAAATGCACATTCTATTTGGCATGTTTTCCTTTATTGAAAGTAATATTCAAAGTGGAAGGGCTAGAATGGACCATATGCTGCCAAATGTATATGACCATTTCCAATCTCTATTCTAAGCTCCAAATCCAGATTTATACTTCCTTCTGGAAAGTTCCACATGGATCACTTGAAGGAAATTCAAATGCAACATGTTCGAAATCAAATGTGTCATATGTCATCCTCTCCCCATAAAAAAAATCCTCTGCTCCACCTGTACTTCTTGCCTTAACTACAGGCCCCATAGTCCCTAAAATCACCAATCTTCATGTCATAGTTGGCATCTCTCACTCCTGCCATTGATTCCACTCCTTATCTCATTGTCGTTAGCACCTTAATTTTTACCTACTATAAAATATCTCTGGCTTATGTTTCTCTCCATTCCCATTGCCTCTTTCATAGTAAGACCCACTCTTTCAGTCATCACATTCCATAAGCTCCCGTAAGAAACACATTTGAAGTCCCGGCCTGTCTCACACATTGAAGCAGCAACCAGTAGGGATTACAGCAGAGAGAAATATGTCATTTCTTCTAACGGGTGGGGAAAAGCCTTACTCTAGTGGTACAGTGTTAAATGTGTGTTCTAATCCTGACAAGTCTTCCACAACATACTGGATCGTCAAAGCTGAAAAGGCCTGCCTTGTCGATCTCCTTCAAAGGGAAACTTTCCTACTGTCCATTGCTGGCTGAAGGCACCTTTCTCAGAACGTCTTTAGGCATAGGTGGTCATTTCCTATATCGGCAATGTCCAGTCTTTCCTACCCTGGCCACATTTTATTGAACTGGAACTTCCCAAGGGCACACAATTACAGGCAGCCAAAAGCATTCAAGAAGTCTTGACTTGAAAGCTCTACTCAAATATGATTTTACTCCCTCAGGAATTTCACCTGGAGATATGGGGAGGGGATAGAGGAGTTAGTAGAACAAGTATAAGTGGAGAGATACACCCAGAAAGAAGAAAAATCAGAGAAAGAACTAAGCCATGCCAACTGATAAATGCTAGAGTAAGTATCCACAAACTGAGGCTGAAAAGCATCAAGATAAGCTGGCTTTTGGAGTTTCTTGGATCCTAAATATTCATTTTGTCCCCAATTTCTTTCTCTTCCAAAGGTCTTATTGTATGTCTCTTTCTAGAGTCTAAGAGATCCTGTTATTAGACAGCGTATGTATCATGTTAACCATGCATGAGATGAGGTAACCTGAATGAACTTCCGTTCCTTGTGGCAAGCAGGAACGTTTTCTTTAAAATTGCTTCTGGATAATTAATATTCCTTTCCCAAAGGGACTGGGTGAGGATGCAAAGTTAAAAATAGGAACATGTTGGCTTTTCTGATGCAAAAGCATACAGAGATTTGGCTCAGGATTTGGTTCTAGAGCATATAGCCTGAAACTGTTTTCTCCATTTACTTGCTGTGTGACTTTGGAAATTTACTTCTTACCTCTAAACTGGAATTTTCTTACCTGTAGATGGAGGTAAGAGCAGTCACTGTCTCAGAGGGCAGTGGCGAGGTGTAAAGGAGACAACGCAGGTAAAGCACTCGGTATGGGGTCTGGTAGACAGGAAGCACTCATTGGATGTTGAAGATGAGGGTCAGGAAAGCCTAAAAGATGACTTTCAGTTTTATGTCTTGGTACCAATCACTAAAAAGTAGAACAAAAAAGAGAAGATCTGGGATGATCCTTCAGGGTTGTCCCAAGTTGAGGCAAGCTGACTGGGTCTTTATACCAGTCATATACATGAGTTATGGAATACAGGATACCCGTGGGAACACTAAGGCAGGTGTTCCTGGGGAACTTAAAGTTCCCCAGAGAGGGCTGACATCTGGAAGCTATTTGCCAACAATCTTTCCTGCAGCTAGGTGGAATAAATCTTTCAGTCTGTAATGGGGGATCTGGGTGGTTTGCAACTTAGTACTAAGGCACAGGACTCAAGACCAAGAAGAGAGACCTGCCAAACTCCTGGAGGAGCTGCTTCAAGAACTTACGTGAAGACACTACTTGTATCTACCAGTAAAGTTTTCGAGTAGCTCTTCCAGAAGTTTGTTAGGTCTCTTTTCTTGAGGGAACCTATTCAAAACGTGTAAGGAAAAGGTAGTGGACCCTGATGATACATCTGGTTTTGAGTACACACTGATGTTTATTTCTTTCCTCTATTATCTGTTCTAGATTATCCTAGCCTCTGCATTAGTATCTATTACTGACAGTTTAGACATACAGTAGCTGGAGAAGCTACAGTAGCGCTGATAATTGGGAACCCATACTCTTGGGCCTGTGGGTAGTATCAGCTGTTTATTCATACATGTCAGAGACTGACTGATGTCAGTTTGCTAAGTCTTTGTGTCCTTTAGGTTTTTTGGTGTTTCATCCATGGTGGGATGCTCTCTGATGGCTGTTAACATGCATGATACAAAGATCTTCATACTTTGTGTCTTCTTCTGTTTGGTACCTCACATGCCTCTACCTTAGATTTCCTAGTCGATGATCTTCCAATCTGTTTCTTTCTAGACAGCTGTCCAATCATTTGAGGCATTTGCCACTGCGCACAAGTTCACGTAAATGCTGGGCTAACCTCAGGCCACTCTTCCTTCCACTCTAAGTGGTTGATCAAATGTACTGCCTCAGAATATGCCCACTTGGAGGATTTCCCCCGAGCTCTGTCCTTTAAGGGTACTTCTCAGTAAGGCTGTAGTGCAGCTGCCATCCATTTTCAGCTTGAATCTAAATACTGAGCTGGGGCTTCCCTGGTGGCACAGTGGTTGAGAGTCCGCCTGCCGATGCAGGGGACACGGGTTCGTGCCCCAGCCCGGGAAGATCCCACATGCCGCGGAGCGGCTGGGCCTGTGAGCCATGGCCGCTGAGCCTGCGCGTCCGGAGCCTGTGCTCTGCAACGGGAGAGGCCGCAGCAGTGAGAGGCCCGTGTAGCGCAAAAAAAAGGGAAATTAAATACTGAGCTGACTTACTCATGAATAACAACGTGTTTCATTGTCTTCTCATTCTTCAGTCCTCTCCACAAATGCAACAATTGTTATGAGCTGAGGAAGGGACCACTGTGGTGGACACATGGGGTTCTGGGCTATCTGCCTATCAGGCTGCTTTTGGCCTTATATCCTGCTTATGCTCAATCCCAGTTATACCACTTCAGTTTCACAGTGGATTGCTGCTGGGCCAGTCTGACTTTATGACTTGGTAGATCTAATAGAATCCAACTCATGATGGGCAATTCAGGCTGCAAGGTGACTTGTTCTCTTATAGTTAAACATTCTGTCCCTGTCAGGATTCCATCAGCATATCAAGAACCAGTTTTCAAAAGGTGTACATTTCTCTGCTGAAGATTGCACAGCCTTGCTCCAGAACGCTAGGGGGTCTATGTTGTAATTCTCCCATGAGGACTTGCCAAAAACTCCACATGGTACCCTTCCCCAGCATTGATACATCTAACACCATAGGGTCTTCTGGGTTGCATGGCTCATGCATCAGGGCTGCTAGTACGTCAGCCTGAACTTGCTGGAGAGATTTTTCTTGCTCTAGGTCCCTCAAATCCGGCAGCTATCTGTGTTGCATGGCATTTGGCAGCTGTATTTTCAGGTGCAACATGCCTCAAGAACACAAAAAGTTTTATCAGGCATAGTGTTTCCTTCTTTGTTGTGGGATATTCAACAATTTGTCCTTTACTTTCAGGGGATTTTTCAAGATATCCTAGACCACTATAGCCCTAAATTTTTTTTGAATTAGTAGACCCCTAAATCCACATTGCCTAAAGCTCATGTGTGTTACCAGTGACTAAACGTATTCATGATGAGCTCTGAAGCTGGGATGGCTGGTTAGAGTTGTCTCAAGTTGGCATGATCGGATCTGCCTGGGCTTTGTCTCCCCACAGTGATTTATATCCCCACGATGGATGTGGCTGTCTTAGGGCACAGTGGCTCTCTTCAGTAGAAGAAAACATCTGAGAGGGCTGAAACTGAGAGGTTGGCAGACAGCTTTCCCAGGACCTGGGTGAGAAACTCCTTCAGTTCGATGGGGGGATCTGTGCCATGTAACTCAGCATGGCAAATTATTTTTGCAAATTTCTGTTTTCTCTTAAGTTTAAAGTTACTTTTCCTTTAGTTAAAATTTTTCACTTGATGACTTTTATTTTCTCCTGATTTTTGATAGTTTTATATTTCTTATTTCGTTCGGTTAACCTTACTCATTTTAGCCTTTTAAAATTTTAATCTTTTTTCTTCTTTTCCCCATTTTTAATTATTTTCTTTTTTCTTTCAAATTTTAAATTGATTTTTTAGGCTTCATTGGTTTTTATATATGTGTAAATTTTAATTTTAAACTTTTCTAAGATTTTAACTATTTCTCATAATTTGTTTATGTAATAGTAGCTCTGCAAAATGGAAGCAGCAAGGACAAACTTCCTTACGAGGGAAGTCTCCTTGAACTCCTTTTTTTTCAATAATTAATTAATTAATTTTTGGCTGCGTTGGGTCTTCGTTGCGGTGCGTGGGCTTCTCATTGCGGTGGCTTCTTTTGTGGCAGACATGGGCTCTAGGCATGCGGGCTTCAGTAGTTGTGGGACACGGGCTCAGGAGTTGTGGCTTGCGGGCTCTAGAGCACAGGCTCAGTAACGGTGGTGCATGGGCTTAGTTGCTCCGCAGCATGTGGGATTTTCCCGGACCAGGGCTCTAACCTGTGTCCCCTGCATTGGCAGACGGATTCTTAACCACTGCACCACCAGGGAAGTTCCAAACTCCTTTTTTTAAACTGCCCTTTTGGCTGCATTCAGTTGATATCCCCTTTTTTCTAGTGTTATGTACATAAAGTCATGGTCCTCTCAGGGAACTCACAAGCCAACAACCCTTTTCTGGGCCACAGCCATCTTCTTGTAGACAGTGCTCATGTGCTATTGGCATGGGGGAGTTTCTCATCATCACATCTATTTCATTTAAGGGAAATAATACTTAAAGCACATTAATGTCCCCTTTCTTTTGCATTATCATGAGATGATCTCTGTATTCAAATAGAGCCCTCCATCTTACTGGAGGTGAGTATGAGGTAGAAGTAGGGGTTGGGGTGGATGTTGGGAATGCTACCACTGCGATACAAAGAGAAGGCATTAATAGTCACCATAAAATATCCAATAGAGGACTTTGCAACAGGATTGTCTTAAAATCTGGGCTTTGTTTAGAGATTTCTATAGCATACCAACAGTCGAGGTTGGTGGTCTTCGATTGGTTATTTTCTTCCCTGAGTGTAGAGAAAATAAAACTTTATCCCAGAATTCTTCACTGAAAGACCTGTTCTCCTAGCAAAAGGATATTATTGTATAAAGATAAGCCTGAGTCTAACCTGAGAGATAATGAGAAGTAAAGGAAGTCAGATGAGAGAGTAGGGCAGGTACCAGAGTTTTACTCAATCCCAATACTTAGGGTTGAATGTTGAGGTGAGAGTGATAATTGAGGAACTTTCAGGTAGATATGGTGTAGGTGGAAAACATCAGGGCTTGTGGCATGTGGTCTGCTTCCCCAGGTGACTAAAACTCTAGGCACTACGAGTCTAGAAGAGGTCCTGAACAGAATATTTCCAACATGGTGCAGGGCTGTGGAAAACAGCAGTATTGAAAGGAGGCAGGACTCTGGTTTTCCTTCTCTGTGTTTCCATATGTTGTATTTTGAGTCTGTTGATTGTTTCCCTTGCTTTGCAGAAGCTTTATGGTTTCATGTTGTCCCACTAGTTTGTTTTTGTTACTTATACTTTTGCTGTCATATCTGTGAGGTCATTGGAAAGACTTCATGTCATGAAGCTTTTCCCTTATGTGCTCTTCTAGTTTTACAGTTTCAGATCTTATGTTTAAATCAATCCGTTTTGAGTTGCTTTTGTGTATAGATGTCCAATTTCATTCTTTTGCCTGTGGATATCCAGTTTTCCCAACATCATTTATTGAAGAGACTGTCCTTTTCCCATACTGTATTCTTGGCACCATTGTTGAAGATCAGTTGACCATAATTGCAAGGATTTGTTTCTGGGCTCTGTATTCTGTTCATATATGGCTGGCTTTATGCCTGGGCCATACCGTTTTGATTACTATAGTTTTGTAATATATTTTGAAATCAGGAAATGTGATGCTTCCAGCTATGTTTTTCTTTCTCAAGATTGATTTGGCTATTTGTGGTCTTTTGTGGTTCCATTTGAATTTATGGAATTGTTTTTCCTATTTCTGTAAAAAATGCCATTGGGATTTTGATAAGGATTCCATTGAATCTCTAGACCACTTTGGGCAGTAAGGACATTTTAAAAATGTTAAGTCTTCCAATCCATGAACAAGACATGTCTTTTCATTTGTTTGTGTCTTCTTTAATTTCTTTCATCAGTGTTTTATAGTTTTTAGTATGTGTCTCTCACCTCCAAATGGGCAACAGATATATGAAAAAATGTTCAATGTCACTAATCGTCAGGGAAGTGCAAATCTAAACCACAATGAGATATCACATCACTCCTGTCATGATGGCTGTTATTAAAATAAAGGACAATAAGTGTTGGCTTGAATGAAGAGAAATTGGAATCCTCACAGCTTGTTGGTGGGAATGTAAAATGGTGCTGATGCTGTGGAAGATAGAAAGGACATTTCTCAAAAAATTAAAATAGAATTACCATATGATCCAGCAGTCTCATTTCTGGGTATTTATCTGAAAGAATTGAAATCGGATTCTTGAAGACATATTAGCACTCCCATGTTCATTGCATCACTATCCACAGTAGCCAAGATGTGGAAATCTAAATGTCCACTGATGTATGTATGGATAAAGGAGATGTGGTATATACATACAATGGTCTTAAAAAGGAAGGAAATTCTACAATATAGATGAACCTTGAGGGCATTATGCTAAGTGAAATAAGCTATCAGAGGAAGACAGATACTGCATGATTCTACTTGTATGAGGTATCTAAAATAGTCAAAATCATAGACTCAAATAGTAGAATGGTGGTTGCCAGGGGCTGGGGGGAGGGAGAAATGGGGACTTGTTAATCAATGAGCATAAAGTTAAGCAAGATGAGTAAATACTAAAGATCCGCTGTACAACGTTGTACCTGTAGTCATCAGTACTATTCAGTTGACCCTTGAACAACAGGGGTTTGTACTGTATGGGTCCACTCATACCTGGATTTTTTTCAATAAATATATCGGAAAATTTTTTGGAGATTTGAGACAATTTGGTAAGAATCATAGACAAACCACGTAGCCTAGAAATATTGAAAAAAGTCAGGTATATCATGAATGCATAATATATATGTAGATACTAGTCTATCCTTATGTAGGCATAAGGTGAGAGATATTTAATATAAAATCAATAACCTGTTAGTTTCCTTACTGTTTTATAACTTTGCTTTCAAAGAATTTTTGAAACATTTTTGTATAGTGTGCCTCTCTCCCTTATAATTGGAGAAACTGTGTATCAGCTTATAATGACAGATAAGTGTTTTAGAAAGTGTAACAGTTTCCAATACTGTATTATGAATATGACTATAATACTTTATGCCATAAAAATATTATAATAATTCATCCATTAGGTATAGCTAGGCTACTGTGAAACAATTATGTTGATTACAGTATGCTATCATAAAGCAATTATACTGCTGCTACAAATGCTGTTATCAGTGCATGAATTGGTATACCTATAAATAAATATGAATTTCTTTTTCACATTATCTTTTCATTTTTGATGTCGAGTGTTAGTAATACATAGAGCATATAATGTTTTGTATCATATAAGACAATAGTAATGTAGATAGTGACAGAGAGATGATTCATCTTGCAAACAGAAGACATAAACTTACGGTATCAATAAATACAGTATAGTACTGTAAATGTATTTTCTCTTAATTTTGATTTTCTTAATAACATTTTTTTTTTCTAGCTTACTTTATCATAATAATACCGTATATGATACATGTACGTATAATTCAAAATAGGTATTAATCGACTGTTTATATTATTGGTAAGGCTTCCAGTCAACATAGACTATTAGTAGTTAAGTTTAGGGGGAGTCAAAAGTTATATGTGGATTTTCGACTGCAGGGGGCTGGTGCCCTTAACCCTGCATTGTTCAAGGGTCAACTGTAATGCAAACTTAAAAATTTGTTAAGGGGGTAGATCTCATCTTAAGTGTTCTTACCACAATGAAATTGAAAAAAATTAAAAATCAATGAAAAAATTACAATTGTTCTTCTACCCTTCAAAATGTGAAAAAATTTAAAAACTATCTTACTATTGATTGGAAATGCATAACAAAATAAAAAATTGTAAAATTAATATTTATTTATGACACTGTAATTTAAAACATTAGAAACATTGAGAATTAAGGTGTATTATTTCTTTGTAAAAAACTTAAGAAAAATAGATTGAAAGGTGGTTGCCTTCTTCTTGTCATATAACTTATGGTATGGAGTGAGCATCTCTTCTATGCTTTGGGAATTGTCACACTCCTTTGGACCACCTCCCAGCATTTTAACTGTTGTGCTTTCAATGTCATGAAATATCTCTGAGAATTCCTTTAATGTGAACATTTTTCCTGGTGTCACTTCCTCTGTGACACCTTTATCTTTTTTGTCACAAGTGCTTTTATCATTCTTGGGGGTAAGTTGTTGGCCTTCACTAAGTTCCTCCAGCTGTATATCTAGGGTCTCTTGAAGGGCAGCAGTGTCAATATTCCCAGTCAGCTCCTTTTTTTTTTAATAGACGTTTGATTCTAATTTCACTTCCAAGTGTTACCACTTTTTGTTTCTTTGCTGCACTTTCATTTTATTGGCTAATTCTCTCTTTTAAGTATTCATTTTCATAAAATGTCTTAAGGGTTTACCACTAAAAGACAAGGAAGCAACACAACTACAAGCTTGTGTGAACTGAATAACAGATGCTCAGTGACCAGTCACCAACAGACTTTGAAAGAAGTGACGTGATGGGTCATCAATCATGAGTACATCCATTATTTACATAGTGATCTGTGGACTAAAGGGCTAACAATGAAGTTTGCACTTTATGCAATTAGGTAGTCTATTGTGGCAACTGAAATTTGAACTATATGTCAGGGAACTGCTGTTATTTAACTGAACCGTGGTAACTGAAATTCATACATACTGGAACTTTGCAAAAAGAGGACTGCTCAGGTAAAACAATGCCTTTCTAAGCCCTCACCTTCCTGGGGTCTTAAAACGTCAGGATGACTCAATGTCTTTCTTCTTAAATTGAGGTAAACTTTATACGCTGTAAATGCACAGCTCTTAGGAGTACAATTAGATGAGTTTTGAGAAATATCAATATATACATTAGTGTAACTACTAATTCCATCCATTTCTTGACCTCCCTTTCCCTGCGTGAAGTCTTTCTGTATAAATCACCATGAGACACACTCCAGTCTGAGTATTATGTTGTAAAAAACAAAGAAAGTATACTGTCCCAAATAGTTACATATAATACATCTTGTTTTGATGAGCTTGCCCCTTTTTATTTGGGCCAAGTAACCCACAACAGGTGCAGTGTTAGAGCTACTATATCATAAGAAAAAAGTTGTATTCTTCTCATTAGATTTCCTGAAAATTGCCACTCATTAAAATTTCTTCCCTGAAATGTTGTTGGTTGGGGTCCCATGTATAAGAATCTGGAGGAGTCAGCTTTCCTGCTAGGTTTAAAGAGCATCTCAATTTTAATAACCTGTTTTTATAGCCATGATTTTAAACCTTTTGTTTTGAGGGCAAAAGGTTAGAAGGAAACATAAAAGCAAGCAAACTACTGCCATTCTGTTCATTCTCAGAACTACTTGATGTTGTGTCTCATGGAAAAATCCTGATGCATTTCCTGAAATTGTACGTGGTTCACACAGGCTAGGTAATCTTTCAACTGTTCTTTACTTTAGGCATCTCCATGGTAGAGATACTTGTCTCTGGACATCTGAATGACTGGTCTGGGAGTAGGCTTGGTAGAGTTCTACTGGGAGCCAATGCAGAAGGAGGAGATCGCATTTCTGGGACTGTTCTCCTTTGGTGAGTTGAATACATATGAATGAATAATTCTTTACTAAGAGAAACTGGTCTTGCTGAATGGAAGTGCATAGCAGAGCCCTAGGGGAAACCTGCGAAACAGAACTATAATTACCTCCTCTGTGCTTATTGCTACACTTAGGAAGGATTCTATGAACTGGTTAGAAAGTGATCAATTTCCTCTTACATTAACTTCAACCTAGGGCCTGTTTGTACTCATAATTGGACTATTAGGATTAAAGGGCTAAGAAGAATGAAATGGTTGGGACTTTTGAATTTTATTGTGATTATTTGGTGTCCTAGGATCTACTGAATGCTGTCTTGGTTGCCTCAAAAGAGGAACTGATGCTCCTACTTCACAGGGTTTTAATTCTTGGCTTGACAAAAACTGATGGGAAGTTAAAAACTACACTGGTAAAGTTACCTATGTGGTAAACAAGATGGAACTCAGGAGGTCCCACCTGAATTCTTATCATATTTAAATTATACTATAAAAATATTATTTCTTCGAAAAATCTCAAAATCTTCTATGATGTTTTAGGCACTCATATCTGGGAATACATATAGATTCTGGGATTGTATTTTCCATATTTGAATATGGTGAGTGAGGTGCTAGAAATCCATATCATGGTTAGTACTTGGGATAATTATTTTTTATTATTACTAATATTATTACAGTAATATATGCCCATGGCAAAAATTTAAACAATGCAAAAGAGTATGAAATTAAAAATATCCCATGATATCATTCAACTCCAGTTCCACTTTTCAGATATAACCACTTTTCATAATTCTTATTGTTAGTGTTTAAATCTTATATTTCTTTCTGTATTCAGCAACTTAGCATAGCATTTGTTTTTACCCCAGTATGAAAAGGAGAAATTGACTTAATTCTATTACTCTCACACCCTTCTCCTTACTCATAATTTTAATTTATTATATATAATTATATATTATTATTTTTATTCATATACATTTATAACATTAGATATTACACTTAAACCAGTATTTCTTAATTAACTTCAGATACTATCTTTTGATTCATGTCTATATAAAATGATATTATTGTTTCTACTCAATATTATAACTATAGTTAAGAATTCTAGACTTTGTCTTTAGATTAGTTTTAAATACTGTATCAATGAACAACCAAGAAGAAAGATATCAACCACAGAAAAGGAAATGTTCAAAATTTTGTCATTTTCTTTCCCAATTCCTTCTGTTTTGTGTGTGTGTGTGTGATGTCTTTAGCTGTCAGTGTTATTTGAATCATTGAATTGAATATTGCTCAGTTGCCTCTGAAGTATTTTTTTTCGCATTAGATATATCTGTGAAAAGCTTTCAGAATTTTTTCATGTTTGAAAATGCACTTATTTTGTCATCACATGTTATTAATAGTTTGTGTAAAATTCTAGGGTCGATATTAATCCCCTTCTCAGAACCTTGAAGATATTGTTCCATTTCTTCTAGCATCCAGTATTTTGAATGAGATATTTGGTAGCAATATGAGTCTTGCTTGCTTTTGTTTTCATTTTCTGGAAGCTTCTAGGGTTTTCTCTTTATCTTGGGAGTACTTAAAATTTTATTAGAATGTATCTAGGTATAAGACTTTTTCAATAATCTTTGTGGTACCATTCTTACCTAGTAATTTTCTTCAGCTCTGGGATATTTTTCTTCTACTATATCTTTGATTACTCCCTCCTATTTTCTTTCTGAAGTTTTTTCCTTTCATCCCATCTTATATGACAGTCAAATTTTTCTATATTTCTACCTTTTTGCCTTTTTTTGTTCAATGCTTGGAAGATACCTTACTTATTTATTCCTATTTTTTTTTTTTACCAATCATAGTTTTACTTCTAAGAACTCTTTATTTGGTTCTTTGATTTTTAAAAAAAATAGATGGCAGTCTGTTTTTGTTTCTTGGGTATCATACATTTTCATTAATCAATTAATTAAATATTAAAAATTTAGAAAAGTTTTCTTCTGTTCTCCCAAATAAACTTGTTTCATTCAAACTTATTCATTTTCTTTATTTACCTTTTCATTTTTATTTCACATTATTGATTTTCCTCAAATGTTGGGCAGTGCTTCTTTATTAATTCATATTTAAAATTACTTATGAGGGACTAGGTTGATTAATATAGATGGTTAGCATGCGTTCTTCTGTCGTTGTGTAGGCCTTTTCCTAAACAGGCCTCTGCTGTGAGTAGAAAGTTGATTTTGGGCTCTGTGAACAGAGTTCATATGTGTTAGCTGGCCAGCTTCATTTCCTGCTTAGCAAGCAGAGAGATGACAGGTATGGTATATTCTCTCTTCAAGCATAAATGAGATGAGTTTTGGCCTGCAACATTCATGCTAAGAGATGTTGATTTTATCCCATTTCTTTGGAGCACATTTATCTTTTCTTTTGCTCTTTCTTACTTTACCCTACAGATACTTACTCTTTTATTTCTAGTATTTATACCAGATCCTGAGTTTTCTGAGGAAGGATGGTCCCACAACTCTAAGATAGTAAGCACATGTATTAAGTGAACCCTCATAAAATACAACAAAGGAAGTTACTTTGAGAATTGCTTGACCTTTGTAGTCTCCAAATCTTTTTCAGGTTTTATTACTGTAAATAGTAGTTGTTCATTTAGAATAGTTGATTAAAGAGTTTAAATTAAATAGAATACCTCCTGAAGACTTTAAGTTCCCTGCAGTTTTTATGGTTTATTTGCAAACTGTGGGATCTGATTTTAGTCCCATCTGAATGTGCTCATTGAGTAATCTCTTCATTTTTTAAATAGTAGTCTACTTCACCCTATGTTATAGGTTCATTATTCATTTTTTAGCAAGTAACCCTCTATTTTCATCCTGCTAGTCCATTAATTAATCTGTTCAATTTTGAAAAGGTAATCTTCTACTTTACCTGATGTTATAGGTCCGCTGATTAAATAGGCATGTCTTCTAAATTCTATGCTAGTTTCCTTCCTAACTAATTTCAAATCTGTGTTCCTTGGGCCAGTATTCTACATGATGGACAACTAGGCTTTAAGTTTTACTCATTCAATATTGACAATTTTTACCCACAATTTCACATTGTAATTTTGTGAATAAAAGTATCTAAGATTTGAAAATAGTGCACTTGGACCCAGGGGCAGTCCTCAGTTATCAACTGAGTCCCAAGTACACAAACTTTTTCTTAAAGGGACACATAGTAAATGTTTTAGTCTTACTGCCATACAGTTTGTGTCTCTGCCATTCACATCTGCTACTGGAGCCCAAAAGCAGCATAAATAAAACATAAAAGAATGGGTGTGGCTATATTCCTATAAAAACTTTATTTAGGCCTCTGTCCTGTGATCTGTAGTAGTTTTTTAAGTAGACTAAGTCATATGAAATCAACATAAACTTCTCATACTGAGGCTCACAAAGAAACTACATTCACAAATGAGTCAGTTGGTGCCATTCTCCCACCTGATAATATCCTCATTGAAAATATGCTAGTGTATAATGGGCATATGTCTTCCTCTTTATTATCCTGATATTGTAATGAATTGAAATTGCTTGTGTATGAAATAGATTTAATGCTTTTTAGAATAAAAAGATAAGTATTCTTTATATCACTGGTATGGGTTTTCTTTCACATGTTAGGTTACAGACAATTGATTTTGCTATCAAATTGTCTTAAAGAATGAACATGCATCATTCAACAACTTCAAATCACAAATTATCATTTTTAGCAGACGTCCTCCAGCATTTAATTGGCTTATATCCAATGAACTTGTATCAAATTATTCATTTTTACAGAGGTATATTTTCAACCAATTTATTTTTTAGAGTTCTCTAAGGAATTACAGTTGTTAAAAGTTAGCTATTCTGTGAATGCTATATATTATGAGAAGTCCTATATTATTTGAAAAGTTTCCAAAATACTGTGATTTAAGACATGCTCTATAATATAAAATTCTTGGATCTTTATTGATAAATATATACCTATTGTCATTTTATTAATTGTTTTCTGGTTGTTTTTGTAATTCTTTTCCATTCCTTTCTTCTTATTTTGCTCTCTTTCCTTGTGATTTGATGACTATCTTAATGTTATATTTGGTTTCCTTTCTTGAATCAGGAAACTGGGGTCTTCCTATGCAATTAATCTTCTTTAATTTCATGGAAATTATAAATTTCACAACTATTAATTATTAGCCATTAGGAAGGTCCTGAATTTGGACCTTTCCCCAGAAGCTAATTACATGTACTTTTGCATACTTGGTTTAAATGTGACTTTGTGTAAACTTTTTCCATTTATTGTGAGTCTCTGTGTTTCCATTTACTTTTATCTGGATGATTGTATGTATTTCTTTGTATTTATTTATCCCCAATTTGGATGAAATGAGCTATCAGTTAAAATTCTTGTTACAAGACATAGAAAGGCCCTTTAAGCAAAAAGGGAGTTTATTCTGCTGTGTAAAGAAAAAACCCAGGGATAGAGTTGGTTTCAAATTTTGCTTGACCAAGGGCTCAAGGAAAGACCACAGGATTTTTTTTTTTCTCTCTCTGCCTGTCAGTGCAGTTTTCTGCTGTGTTGGCTTTATTTTCAGAAAAATTATCTGTGTGTTTGACAATAACAATATATCTATAAAAGATCCATCTTGGATAGTTGGTGTATTAAGATTCTCCAGAGAAACGATTCATATACATATGAATTGGCTCACGAGACAAGAGGCAGGTAAGTCCCAAGATCTGCAGGGTGCATTAGCAAGCTGGAGCACCAGGAGAACTGATGGTTTCATTCCCATCCACAGGCCAGCAGGCTTGAGACTCAGGAAGAGCTGGCATTTCAGTTTGAGTCTGAAGGCAAGAAAAAAGCTGATATCCCAGTTCAAAGGGGCAGTCAGGCAGAAAGGATTCTCTCTTACTGGAGGAGGGTCAACCTTTCTGTTCAATTGAGACCTTTAACTGATTGGATGAGGCCCACCCACCTTAAGAAGAGCAATCTGATTTACTCAGTCTACCAATTCAATGTTAATCTCATCCAGAATTATTCTCATTGACACGCCCAAATAATGTTTGACCAAATACCTGGGCATCCTTTATACCAATCAAGTTGATACATAAAATTAACCATTACAGTTGGCTTTCCTAAAAGCATCTAGAATTGTCTCACTTGGTCTGATTCATTCAGTTTTGGTAGTGTGTCCATCCTTGACTTATGTTTGAAGCCAGGGAGTGTAATGTACTGTTTCTTTAAGCCTAGATCACAAGATACACCCTGGCTGTGGGGCTGGTGTCAGCAATACAAGAGGAGGCATAAAGGCTGAGAGTACAGAGAGGTGGATTTCTAAAGACCAAAGCAGAATACATCTAACACAGAAAATTAGGTGACTGTTGGAGCAAAACAAGGAAAAAAAATGTCCATTTGTTGGGATATAATTGAAAAAGTAATGATTGTGAGTTATTTTTTAGCACTCTAAAAATCAAAAGTATTGAATTACCCTCTGTGGCCTCTGGAATGGTGATTTGTAAGTGGTGACCATAAAATAATGGGACTGGTTTGTTAACAAACATAAAAGAATATATATATTCAAAAGAGAATAGCATTTCAAGGTCATTACCTTGGCGATTTATACACATAATGATAACAAGTACCACTAATTGAATGTCTGCTGTTCCAGGAATTTTAGGAATGTAGCTAAACAACATTACTTTAAATGTTGTCCACCAAGTTCTTCTTAAAATCATCCTCTCTGGGCATAACAAGAATGTCCTTGGGAGTGAGAAGCAAAGGTAACACACTGATTTTCAAAAGAAATAAAACAAACTTTGGTGGTTGGGAGTAGGGAAGGAGATTTGAGGAAAACGTTGGGAGAGGGAGCAATGTTAGTAGGAAAGTTGGCTGGGAACAGGAAATAGCCCACAACATTTCTAATATTTATTTTTAAATCTGTTAATACTCTGTCAGTGTCTACTAGGCATAAATGCCTTGGATGATTTAGAAAAATCAGAGGAAAAAGATTGTGCTCTGAGGTGGCACATTTAGAAAAAAGAGGAAGATACAGGAGGGAGAATGTGAAAGAGATAAAAGATTTAGCAGAAACAAGAGTTTAGAAGGAGAGTGGACCATAGAGTTTAAGCCCCAATGTGACTCGAAGCATCTTGGGGACTGGAGTTTCCAGAGATCACAGCATGAAAAGGAAAGGGTGATCTCAACTGACATTTGGATTAGAAATATATCATTGCTAATTGTCCCAACAATACCATACTGTATTAATATTCACATTTGCAAATGAGAAGACTTGGATTCTGAGAGATCAAGTGACTTACCATACGTAGGTCCCACAGCTTATAAACTGGCACAGCTAGAATTTAATTCCAGGTTTGATTCTAATTTTCCTTAGATGCTACACTACTTGCCCTTATTTCATTTTTGTTCACAGCTTTTTTTTGTGTGCTCACCACCTAGATTTGACTTGAGTTATTTGATATTTGTAACAAGGTATATAACTGACACTGAACTGAAACACGTACATTTGCATGGTCAGTACATTCTTTTCCTGAAGGAGGATAAATACAGAACGTCAACTAAAATCTAATGGTCAGGAGTAACATAAGCATCATGGCAGCCTAAGAATTCCCTCATTTTTGTCTCTTCTCCCTCAACAACAAAAATTTGTCATCCATCCATGGACAAACGTGCCTTCGAGGGAGCCAGGCACTGTGGATCCAGCACTATATGCCAAGGAACCTGGGAGAAGTCTTATCTTACCAGCACATCAGATAATAGGCTGACAGACTTTGGTCCCAGGTGTGGACACTGCAGTGGCCTGTGAGCCAACTGCAGCCTCTATTGGCCATGGTCTGGTAGCCCCTGGAGAACACTGAGTTAGTCACTCACAGATGAGAGAGTCCTTGTGAAAGTCCAGGTTTCCATAGACGAAGTTTCAGGACTCCATTAGAACAACAACAACAAAAAATACAAGTTAGGACACATTGGAGTGGGTAAGAGGAACAGTTCGACTTTATCTGTATCACCCCTCTCCCAAGGTGGCACAGCTTAGGGCCAAGAAATTTTGTCCTCAGCTCGAGTCTTGCAGCATGCTGCCAAAAGGTTCATTTCTCTTCCACCCCATCCAGAGTACTGAATCGTGAGCCACACGACTGAGGGGCAAATAGAGGTGGGGAAAGCAGCATATAGAACTCTCAGAGGATGTTAAAAGGACACAGATACTAACTGTATCATGGATTCCATGAAGAAGACTACTCATGAGCCCCTGGAAATGCCTCATCTGTGGATCACCTGACTGGCCCATGGGCACCCCTAGTACACTGCCTCGCCCACACACCCCTTTCTCCACCCTGTGGTCAGTCAGAGGAGTGCAAAGAAAAAAAGTGAAAAAGAGAGAAGAAAGTCATATAATCTGTGGTACACCATCAAAAAGACCAATTCACAAATTATCGGCGTTCCGAAGGAGAGGAGAGGGAGAAGGGAGGCAGAGAGCTTATTTAAAGAAATAATGGCTTAGAGTTCCCCACATCTGAGAAGAGATTTGGATATCCAAGGTAACGAAGCTCTTAAGTCACCAAAGTCAACTTAAAGAGATCTTCAAGACACATTATAATAAAACTGACAAAAAAATCAAACACAGAGAGAATCTTAAAAGCAGCAAGAGAAAAAAAGCTTGTAACTTAGAACTCCTCTAAGGCTATCAGTGGATTTCTCAGCAGAAACAGGAGTGAGTAGAATGATATACTCAAAGTGCTGAAAGAAAAAAAAGTCAACCAAGACTACTTTACCTGGCAGAGCTATCCTTTAGAAACAAAGGAGAGATAAAAGACTTACACAGACAAAAACCGAGGGAATTCATCTCCACTAGACCTGCCTTATAAGAAATGTTGAAAGGAGTCCTTCAAGCTGAAATGAAGGGACGCTAATTAGTAACCTGAAAACATGAACCTGTACAACACTGTGGTAAAGGTAGATACATAGGCAAATTCAGAATACCCTAATACTGTAATATGGTGGAGTGTTAACCATTTAACTTTATTATGAAGATGAAAAGACAAGAGTATTAAAAATAACTATAGCTACAATAATTTGTTAATGAATACACAATATAAAAAGAGGTAAATTATGACATCAAAAGCATAAGATTATGGGAGGGTGCGAAAGGGTAGAGTTTTTGTATGTGATTGTAGTTAAGTTGTTATCAATGTAAAATAGACTATTATATCTGTAAGATGTTTTATATATGCCTCATTATAACCACAAGGTAAAAACCTACAGTAGATTCACAAAAGATAAAAGAGAAGGGAATCAAAGCACATCACCGTGGAAAATCAATTCACAAAAGAAGTCAGCAAGGTAAAAAGAAAAGAGCAAGGAAACTACAAAACAGCCAGAAAACAATTAAGAAGATGGCATTAGTAAGTCCTTACATATTAGTAATTACTCTGGTGTTTTTGGGTTTTTTTCGCCATGGTGCATGGCTTGCGGGATCTTAGTTCCCTGACCAGGGATAGAACCTGGGTCTTCAGCAGTGAAAGCGCAGAGTCCTAACCACTGGACCGCCAGGGAATTTCCTTAATAATTACTCTTAATGTAAATGGATTTAATTCTCCAATCAAAAGACGTAGAGAGGCTAGATGACTATAAAAGGATCCAACTATATACTGACTCCAAAAGACTCACTTCAGCTTTAAGGACACACATAAGCTCAAGGTGAAGGGATGGAAGAAGATAATACATGAAGTAGAAACCAAAAGAGAGCAGGGGTAACTATATTTATGACAGGCAAAACAGACTTTGGGCCTGTTATAAATGGTAACAAGAGACAAAGAAGATCATTATATAATAATGAAGGGGTCAATTTATCAGGAAGACATAACAATTGTAAATATATATACACTCAACATTGGAGCACCTAAATATATTAAGCAAATACTAACAGGTCTGAAAGCTACAATACTTTGATGAAATTGAAGAAGACACAAACAAATGGAAAGATATCCAGTGTTAACGGATTAATAGAATATTATTGAAATGGCCATACTACACAAAGCCACCTATATGTTCAATCCTTTATCAAAATTCCAATGGCATTTTTCCACAGAAATAGGACAAACAGTCCTAAAGCTTATATGGAACCAAAAAGGACATCAGATAACCAAAGCAATCCTGAAAAAGAAGAAGCTGGATGCATCACACTTCCTGGTTTTAAATTGTATTACTAAGCTATTTTAGTGAAATATCTGGCTTTTTTTTTTTTTATTGTAATTGAAGAGACTGACATGAAGCTTTTGGTTGCCAAGGCATCCATTTCAAAGACGTTCATCTCGAATAAACACATGGCCAGCCACACAACAAGGTAAATAAATGGCCAGGCTTACCTCATCCATGAAGTTTCCCTTTTAGAAAGCCCTGGGTGACCTAGATAACTGATTACTTGCTTCTCCCTTCCTGTACTTTACTTCTTGCTCTTATGTTTTAAATTCACCAATAAATAGGGAACGCACGAATAAAGGCAGAACCCCAGGTCTGTGCTTTCTCTCCTTCCCTCCAAATCCATGAGTTTGCGGTACGGCCCCAGGTGTACCAGGTACCCTCCGGGATTGGTGAATAATAACCTTTGCTTTTTCCAAGTTCCCTGATGGTTGTTGCTGCAGTGTGTCTTACTCTTGTGGTTCTTACAATAAGAACCACAAGAGTGGTCCAGCCGCTACATTGTGGGGCTCACCACAAATAGCATGGGCCCAAGTGCCCTCAGGCATTCCTAGCAGATAAAGTCGCTGTTGATAGGCAGAGACTGACACAAAGCAGCTATAGTAGTCAAAAGAGTTCAGTACTGGCATAAAAACAGACACGTAGACCAATGGAATAGAATCAAGAGCCTGGGAATATTAGCCCTTATACATTTAGTCAACCTGTATTTGACAAGGAAGCCAAGAGTAATCAGTGGGGATAGGATAGTCTCTTAAACAAATGGTGTTGGGAAAACTGTACAGCTACATGGAAGAGAATCAGAATGGGCTACATTCTCACACCATATACAAGATGACTGCATTGAAGTGACTAAAATCATACGTACAGATTTGTAAAACTCAGTCACATTACTTTAACACTTTAGAGCTTTTTAGTAGACTTTTTCTTTTCTTTGTGCACAGCATACTGTGTTCTATTTATGATGGTCTGCAGTAAAAATTGGATTAGTACTTCATTTTAAGATTTATCATAAAATCCTCTTTTATCGAAATGTACCTTTGTATCAATAGCACCTGTCTTATTTTAATGTAGTATTAAAAGGTATTGTAACTGAAAGGAAACCTCTTCTCAAATCCCTCGTATCATTTTTAAAACAAAGCCTTAAATGTAAGCCATTGACCCGCTCTTGTAAAAATTGCCTTGGGGAATCAGGGTACCTGATTCATAGAATTGACTATAATAGCTTCTCCAATGCCATTGTATCCTGTCAGGCTGACTCTTCTTCAGGGACTTCTCAGAATGCACATGACAGATTCAATTGTTTAAATACGTGCTTAGTGAATTTCTCAGATGCCTTTGTTGGATCAGAGATTGTGTGTACCCTGCCATTAAACCCTGTGCAGTATGTTATCAGTCTCCTAAAGAATCTATCATGAAGCTTCATAGTATTCAGAGTACTCATGGTCTTCTGTGCCAGTGGGCTCCCAGATCGGGGCACTGAAGAACAATGCTTTACAGAGTCTTTTTGCAGATTCACCTTGTATAGCAAAATAATTTCTTTTGATCTTTTTCAACTAAATTAAATGTACTAAATTTAAATTTCTTATTCTTTAACAAAAAGTCTTGAAGAGTTGGCTCCCAGCTCAATGATGCCATCAAGGACCCGAGGTTTTCTGTTCTTTTGATCTACTGTTCTTGCCTATTGGTATAGGTCTAGGCGTCACAACCTTACACTCATATTCCAAGCAGTAAGGAAGAGACTGAGGTATGGTATTTTGTCCTTATGAAGCTTTGCCATGTTATTGAGGATTTTATTAGCTTCCCCAGAAACGTTCCCTTAAAGTCCATTGGCCAGAAACTAGCTGGTTTAGACCAATCATAGAGCAGAGGAAGGGTGGTTCTTTTGTAAGGGTATAGACTGTCTCCTGCCTTTAGAACACAAAATCCAGGGCTCTACTAGGAGCGAAGGTGATGATATTTGTTGAACAGACAATGGATACTGTGTGCTTTACAGCTGGTGTACGTGTGTGAGGAGGAGGTCAAGGGCAAAACAAGGCTGAAGGAAGATTTGTTGTTAAAGAGTACAGGTAACGTATATCATAGAGGGATAATTTAGAGGCAGTGAGTGGGATTAGAGGGCTGTCTGGGAAAGCTTAACGTTTCTAAGGGCAAAGTAATGTGTCTGTATTAGGCTGTGGTCGTTGGATTCAAGAAAAAGGAAGGCATCATTTCTTCCTGTCATTTCGAGGAAGAGATGATAGCACCTCATGAGGAAATCAATAAAAGGATTAAGAAAAGGTGACCAAAGAGTGAAGGATATCTTCACAGTTCTAATCCAGGGAACTAGAAGACAAAGGCTGTCACTAACAGCCTGTGGTAGTAGAGATGGGATTGATTCACTGGGGGGATGGAGTGAACCCAGGCTTAAACTCAGTTCAGTGCAGCATCATTTATTGAGGACTTACCATGTGAAAGCACTGTTTCAGGCAGATCCTCAGGATATGAGAAAAAGTGTAATATATATATATTATATATGTAATATATATATCTTATATACGTTTCATATATATATATATATATATATATATATATATATATATATATACTTTGCCCATTGGAGAAGGGATTGATGTTTAAGAAATCAATGCATGATGTTTAAGAAAATTTTTAGCGCCTGATTGTGTGCTAAGAAGGGCAGACTTTAGGTGGAGGCAATCTCTGACTACGTGGTCTCTTAATATAGTGGGATTTTAGGGGATCCGCAAAGGACTTTATAGAAAAGCAAAACAAAAGGTTTCTTTATTAAGGATATATTCCTTGGTGGAACATATCCTCTTATACCTGTTTTAAAATGAAAATACTCTGTAGAGGGGAGACTACTGAAATTTGAAATACCTAACAACTCGGTGTAACTTGGGAGTCAGGAAGGAGAGGGAGAATTGGAAAGAGCTTGAACAGGAGGAGGTAATGAGAATTTTCCAGCCTTGCTGAGGGCTGCCCTGTACTTGGGCCCCATTATGCCCTCTTGTATCTCATTTATGTGCTTCAGCTATCTAAATTCAGCAAATTCACCAAATAATTTGAGTTTTCCACTATATGATATGGATCCAGCTCAGGGAGAAGGTGTTTGGACAATTTAATAGGAAAAAAATCTTGATGAGAACAGGTATTTTTAAAGGCAGAGGAAAAAAAATTAAACCCTGACATTGTAATCAGATTTAGCTAAATGAGACTGGAACCTCAGGAGAAAACTAGAGACAAGCCTGGGATAAAATCAGAAACAGCATTTTTTTTTATTGGTGTGATAAATTTGGTAAACAGCTTCTTTGCATCATTGTGGAGAAAATCTACACTAAAAGAAATCTGTTTTGATTTTAGACATTTTTTAGAAGGTTGTTTAATTTAATTAATGAGAACTCATAGGCTAATTGCCTTTAGCTTTAATGTGAGGGCATTATGCATGCAGGCATACTTTATTTATATCTCGACTGTTTGATGTACACAATCAATTCAAAAAGGCATAATGAAGAGGTGTTCTGTCCTGCGTGGAATAATAATTAGGGGCTCTAGTACAGAATATTTTTTATTAATTGTGCTGCTCAGTAAACATGTTTGACATAATACTGAGAAATGCATTTGTCAAATTTTACCAATATGTTTTCTCTATTCTTCTGCTTTCTCTAGATTTTTTCAGACTTTTTTTCCATACTGACCCTGTTTCCCTAAGCTAGGAATCCTCACCCTTCACCCCCAAGAAGCCCCAACAGTTTGATTTAGAGACTTAGGACCACCTGCTAAGTTTGTTGCGTTATGAAATTCAGGAAATCTTATTGGACATTTGGCTGCTGTTTCAACAAGGGTCACCTGTGTCGTTAGGGAAATGGGAATCTGATTTTTTTCACAGATAAGTAGAGACCACATCAGTCTATAATGCAGTAATATTAGTGGAATCTCTATGGTCTTTTGATTGCTGTATACTTTGCTAGACAATTTTGCATGTGATCTCTAGATCCTTAGACAGTGTTGTTTTCTTTACTGAGGATTTGGGCATGATATCTGAAGGCTATTCTCCCTATGACATACAAACATGGATTGCTCTTTGTCAAGGTACAAACTATGTTTCCAGAATTTGTTACCCAAATTTTACCTCATAACTATTTTTCCATGCTTAGGGCATCAGTCAATTTCACAGAACATTTTCCACAGTTTGGGGAAATGATTTGAACTCTTGAATGTTCTTTCAAACTCCTAGTGCATATTTATTGAAAAAAATTGTATTTACTTTTTTTTTTTTTTTTTTTTTGGGCAATAAGCATGTCTAAAAGTTTCTAGAATGTTTTTCCTTGAAAATCTGTATAGCCAGGAGCAAAGTTCAAGGGCTTGGGATACACGGCAAAAACTGTGCATGTTTTGGCTCCCCTTGGTGCTTTGGCACTTGTCTCTTCTGACAACCGTTTTTCACTTTTTTACCAACCCCCAGCTGCATCACCTCAGTCAAGTCTTTTCCTGTCCCTGCTTTTTCCACATTTCTCTTCTCCAAGCTTTCCAGAAGGGCATCTCAGCGGGAATAGTATGTCTTGGTTAAACCAATTGCTTCTAATTGCCATGTGATGCAGAACTTTCTTCTGAGCCACCAATGCCCAGGGATGATCCTTTGGTCTCAAGTAAGTCATACATGTGAGATTTATAGAGAACCATATTGTTCTAAAAATCAAATGCAGATTTTACAGCTCTTTCTCCTAACGTCCAGTTCAAATAGAGCTGAGGTGAAAGTGACTATAGTAATAACATTCAAATGTTGTCACCATCTGGTGCCTGTTTGGTGGCCTATGTTACATGAGCAGGTGGTCCTTGTGCATCTTTGAGTGGCCAGCTGTCCACGTCATACAAGCCACTGTCACATTAGTGTTAATTGGCATCTTGGTTGTAATGATCTGTGGAGAAGCCAAAGCTTGAATAGACCTCAGTATATTATTCCTCTTTGTCTTAAGAACTCTGGGTCAAGGCTGACAAACATCTCTCTCTGTCCTCTTTTCCTTATTTCTTATATGAAAGTCTAAAAGGTCCAGAATAAGTGATCTTATTCAGTTTACAGAAAACCCAATACACATATTCTTAACCTATTTATTCTTAGCTGAGGTAAGAGATCCACAAAGAAATCTTCAAAGAAACTTCATGGAATTTAGAAAGGGTCTGTTGCCTGTTTTGATTACTTTGGAGATGATTTATCAACCTCCAAGTTTACATATTAGGATTTTAGAAATAAAAGTAGCTCTTCCTTTTTAGGTGTAATTTTTGGGAGAGTCTGATCTATAGGTGGTGGCTACCAAGAGAACCTAATTGGAAAAGAGAACCATAGAAAATTGCCGATATTATGCCCTACAGATTGTCAGTTTCGTGTGGTTTAACTTAGTACTTCCGCTTTTCAGTCTTCAGAGTTTCCAGGAAATACCTATTTCCTTAAGTGAAATATCCTCTATCATAAATTCTTGGCCACAGGACTGGTATTTAAAATAAGCTTACCCGGCCCGCCTTGAGTGATGACATCTCCAGTGCATTAGGCTGGTCACAGGATACTATTAATACGTCTTTTAAAATGATCCTGCCTTCTGAGCTCAAGTTACTTGAAAAGAATAAAGAGTTTTACTTGCATGAATTTTAGGTAGAATGATAGGCACTATTTAAAGTCATATACACACGCAAATGTTGACTTTTAGAGTCAACTTACAGAAGCAAGCATGAATCTTTTTATCTTATTCCCATGATACAGAGACGAAGAAAACATACGCCAAGAAGTTAAATAATGTTCCAGATGCAGTGGGAAATTTTGTGTTTCACAGTCAATACATTGGCCTCAAGTGTTTGCATCAGACTGACCAACAAGCAGCTCTTCACGTCTCATCTTTGTTCACTAAGCCTTATGTGGGTGATCCAGCCCCCATTTCTGTTTCCTTCAGATTTCTCTAAGTGCTGCACCGTCCTTTGTGCTACATAATGTAGCTCTTGATTCTTCACTGTTTGGAATATTTTTTTTGTTTCATATTAACATTTATGTTTCTGTAAAACCGCTTGGAGTGAGGTATTAGTACTTTAAGTATTTTGATTCCTCCAAGAGTGTCATACTGTGCCAGATAAATAGGAGGAACCTATAAATGCTAAACATTTCGTAAATGTTCACTAAGCAAATAGAAAAGATAGGACAGTGAGCTCTGTGAACAAATTAAATTTTTGAGGTCTGATTTTAAAAATTAAAATGAATAAAATAAGCCATTTACACATCGAATGTCATCAAGATATTGATCTCTGTATAAAAAGGCTAGGATTTGGAATAAATTGAACCAGTATAAGAAAAGTAAAAGTTAGACTGTCTGTCTTTTATGCATTCCATTAATCCTGAGGATTTCATACTTCTGAATCAGAGCTAACTACATTGACAAATTATGTATGCTGAGTTAGTCATATTACTCAAGTCCTGTTCTTTTTCCTCTGCAGAATATTTGTCACACAGATATTTAAATGGAATCAGAGCTGTACATAATCATGACACAATACCTTGTCAAAAAGAGAAAAAAGTTAAGCAAGTTGGTGAATCATCATGGCTCTCCTTCCCTACCGCATCTTACAAGCTCAGAAGAAGTAGACGCTGAAAAAATTGGTCGTTATTAAGGAAGCGGAGTCAGAGCACCTTAGTAAAATATAGTAAAATGTTAGTCATTTGTCCATGTATAATATTTTACTCCTTTGACAATTAAGCACTCTTTATTATAAAAAAAGGGTTCTATTTAGTGTCTGTCAAATAATTCTGGAAAGAAAAATAAAGTACAGTATTTCAGTATGAAACAGAATAAATCACAACTGGCATGAGTTAAATAACTAAATTAAAATCAAGTTCCAAATTGTCTTATCTGAATCATCAAGTTAGGGATCTTCTCAAAAAGGCGTATTGCTATCCTGGAGGCAGGAAAAAAAAAAAAAAAGCATAGAATATTGTATTTTGACTTTTTCTATTAGTCCTTTTCCTCAGAAAAGTCCTTGGTAGGCTGAAGAGTGTCTCATTGTAGTTGCTGGAAAAATCTCTTGGCCAGAAGCTTTTCCTTTAGTCAGAAGACCTGCTAAGATGGTAGGGATTCAAGCCAGGACAACAAGAGGGGAAGTTTAGGAAGAGAATTGTGTTACAAGCCTAGACTGGTACAGATTGCAGCAGAAAATGGCAGGCTCTGGGAAGGAAGAGACGGTGGACAGATACGACGTGACATTACAGAGGAAAAATGAAAATATTAGGAAAAAATCATGAGGTCTTAAAATTATGAAAAAGTTAAATAATGGGAGGAAAGAAACTGGTTGGGACCACTAGGAAAAATGAAAAGCTGCTCAGGAAATAAAATGTAACTATATTATGCTGTTGGCTCTACAGCAAATGATAGTTTTACTCATAATTAAGTAAACGCTGCATTAAATTTCAACGTGTAGGATAAGCCTTTTAGGGTAAACTATGGACTACATATCTATGATGGAAAGCGGAGTGTAAATATGATCCCCCTGGAGATGTAAAATGTAGATGCCAGTGTTTGGAGGACCAGAGATGGAGAGACAGCTAAAAGGAAGGATGGAGGCAGGAATATTTTCATAAGACAGAGGGAGGGGTCAAGAGACACTGTATCAGTGGATAGAGAGGCAGGAATATTTTCATAAGACAGAGGGAGGGGTCAAGAGACACTGTATCAGTGGATAGAGTACAAAATAAAGACGGAAACGTATTACTTACAGTTATAAACGTAACAGCTGGAAAGCCTAAGAAAATAGTGACATAACCATTTTAAGTGCATGATGGGAGGAGGTGGGGAGTGACGCAAGGTGAGCCCAATCCTAATTCATCATAGCAGGGAGCGATGATTAATGCGTACAGTTCCTGAATTTACAAATACGTGTGGAAACACACTATTTGTCAGCATGGATGTAATCATAGGAAGAAAATATTAAAAATGGTTTCCCCTGTGGATCCATCCTAGATGGATAGGTGGTGGCTAGGGTACCATTTCTTTTCATTATATCCTTCTTTATTAAGTGATTTAAATTTTTCATATTTATATAACTCTAACGAGTATCTTTCAAAGAGCTATTGGAAAAATACAAAACTCTCATTCACAACCGTTGTACACTTGTTTCCTTCTGTGTGTAGATTGAAGGTATTCCAAATTGGTCAGGGTCAGTTCAGCACCATGTCTTTCCTGGAAAAGCTTTCTGTAGGTTTAGACCTGCATGAATTCTCCTTCCTTTCCATTCAACTTCAAGAGGTCATCAGATTCAGGTGGGGAACTTTCAAAAATTATTCAATAATAAATATTGTATTTATATGACTCAAATTCAAGAGGCATAAAAGGAAATACAATAAAGTTCACATACTATTCACGTTTCCCATGTACTCAGTGTTAAACCTGTTATTCTTCCAGAACCTTTCAGAGTTATTTTACTCACATCAGAGCGAATAAACATACAGGCGTGCATATAGATTTCTGAAAACCTGTTGGATTGCAAATTTTTAGATAACTTGAGCTTCTAATCCATTATTTTAAAAGGAAAAAATAATATATTCCCAGGAAATTAGAAACCTCAATTTATTTCTCCAATTGTTATATATTAATTGAGCAAGGATGTCTGCGTCCTAAAACACCAAGCACTTACTGAACTCATTAATGAGTATGTTCACCTGCAGTACACAATAACAAAGTTTGCTACTCAAAATATGGTCCAAGGACCAGCAGCATTAACATCACCTGAGAGCTTGTTAGCTTTGTCGAATCTCAGACCCAAACCCAAACCTAGTCAGTCAGCACCTGCATTTTGCTGAGATCTCCTCTCTCCATCTGCTTTATCACTTCAAACTTTTCTTCTTACGTGTGGGCACTTCTATATCTCTTTGGCTCACCTATTTTCTCCTTCTCCTTCTCTACTTTTAGGAGATATTTTTTTACTTCAGGTGGGGGAAGATAATGACAATAAAGCAGAACTTGATTAGACACCATCAGCCGCGACTCCATTCTATCTGGAGGACACCTGAGACCTGACTGCCACTCCCTCTGACCTCGCCTGGAATCGTGCACGATGTTTGTGGGTGCTTGCGTAGGGATTCATTACAGCAGCTTTTCAGTTTAGATAGGGAATGCTGAATAGGACAGTTTGGCAGTTGTTATAGTGACTCTTCAGAGACTGAAAGCTCAGATAGCAAGGAACAGCAGTGCTCCCCTCCCTCTGCTTTAAAAAAAATCAAACAGTACAACAGCATACCGACTGTGCTGCGTTTCTGTTTGTTTCCTTAGATGTCATTACCTGTTGGAGCATAAAGAAACTTCATTGATCTTCTTTTATGGCAGCCAGGTACTCCATTGTGTGGTTAAGCCATAATTTAATAAAACAGACCCTTTTCTTGATGGACATTTGGGTTAATTTCAATAGTTTGCTATTACAAACAATGTTGCAGTAACAGTTTTATACATATATCTTGTCATATGCCTGAAAGTGTGCCTATAGAAGAGAAGAGAGTGGCTAGGCCACATGACATCAACTGCTGTTGCTAACTTGTTCTCCACGGATATTTAATTTACACACCACTTGAGAGAGCAAAGTGGTTCCCCATGCCTTGTTCAATAACAGTGTCACCAAACTTTGGGATTTTTTACCATTCTTAACTATGAAAAGATATTTCAGTGTAGTTTTAATTTACTCTTTTGTTATTATGAAAAATAGAAATAATATGTTCATATGTTTATGAGCCATTTGCTATTCTTATCCTGTGAATTATGTATTCTAATCTTTTGCTCATTTTTCTACCAGGTTGTTGGGATTTTTCTTATTGATTTGTTGGAATCCTTTACATTAGAAAGACCAAATTTTTAAAAGTCATATAAGTTAAACTTTTTTTTCCAGTTTATCTTTTCACTTTCTTATGGCCTATTTTTCTCAACAGTTTTTATAACAACACTTCAAATATGTTATAATGTTGAATTAACCAATCTTTTCTTTGATAGTTTCTAGCTATTCCCATTCTGAAATGGTAAAAGAATTCTCACATAGTTTCTTGCTTCTTCCTTTGTGGTTTTATTTATTTATTTTTTAGTTTGGGATCAAGTGACTTCAGCCTGTTTCAATGTGAGGTGTGGACCTAACTTAATTTTTTCCTCTCAGAGCCTCTCAGTTATCCCAATTCTAGTTCTTGAATGAATGAAGAACTTTTCAATAATACAGATTCCCAGAAGCCACACTCAGATATTGTTATTATGTAGTAAATTCTGGTGGGACACCAAAAGAAAGTCCCAGGTCATTTGTATGTGCAGCCATATTTGTAAATCATAGCAAGAAGGCTCAGTCTGGAGGTGAAGGTGAGAGAATTTTGTTTTTCTTAATGAATGTTTTCCATATGGTTGGCTGGAAGCCTACTCCTTATTTGGAAGAAGCAGCTGTTTTCCAGAAGTGGCTTGGTGATATATTTGCCTGAATATGTTTCTATTGATAAGACGCAATATCAGGAAATTTATATACTGACCAGTCTCCTCTCAGATGATTCTTTGGGCTTCATATGGGTGATATGGGTAGCTTTATTTTTTCATCTAAATTATTTAAGCATATTATTTTGCGAGTTGAATAGTATTTTTGTCCTTTGAAAACAGAAGTGCCCTACTTTTAGGGAGGAGCCTAGCTCACTGGACTCTTCTTTCCTAGTCAGTTGGAAAAGGTTTAGACCTATGAGATCATACCTGAGTTCAACTCTGCATACATTAAATGAGTTGCCCCTGTGGCATCTGAATTATCTTCTTCTGTCCCTTAGTCTCGCTGGCAACAAGAGGAAGTTCAGGTATTGCCTGAGTTAGGACCAGTTGCTGGGTGGATGGAGTAGGAAGTCCGAGAATATCCTGAAGACTCACTAACACATGGGCAGCTTTGCCACGAGGTGCTAACCTTCATCCTTGGACACTTAGTCTTTAGACTGGGTAGCACAATAAACTGATGTTGATGGAAAGTAGGGATTTCTGTACTTGCTTTCTAGCAGGAGTTCTAGCTGAGTATTAACACCATCAGTTAGCATCAGGTTAATTCTGAGCGCAGCTGAATATGCTTGGGAAGCATTCAAAACTACTGATGCTTGGACTGTATCTATGGACTCACACCACTCAAACTCAGACATCTGTTCTCAAGTCCACGGTTTCTCCTTTTCTCTGTATTCTAAGCTCCTTTAGAAGAGCAGAATGGGAAAAAAGAAAGTGTGCGTATGAGGACGATGAGGAAAAAGGTCTGGTTGTTGGAAACCAAAGTAGTTCCAGAGACTTGGGGTTCCAAGAGGTGGCAGAAGGATGCTAAATGGGACAGGGAAAGAATGCTGAAGATAAACCTCAGATTTAAGTGCTTTTTTCCTCTCTCTAGAAGGGCAAGTAGAACATGCTACATCGTATGTGATGGAGATAATTGCTTCTTCACTGGGGGACAAAGCATAGGACGTATTTCAGAGGAAAGTGCAGATATTCTCTGTGCTTTTCATCCTTTAAATGCTGTGCTTCCTCACGACCTTGATCTTTCTCCACATATAGCTTTATAAATACTGAGAAGCTTTTTAATGCCATAGTTCCAAGGACTTGTTTAGGTTTTCTGCAGGACCCGATGCCTCTCATTTTCTAAAAGAAAAATAATGAAATCTTGCTAATTCATAATTCACAGGCTAGAATATTTGCTAAGATTTTGGATGCTATAAACACGGGCTTATCTTGGCTTTCCAGCTTACATGTATAAGGAAGTCTCCAAAGCGTTTTGCAAACAGTACTTGGGCCTAAGAAACAGTTTAAATCGTGTCATTCATGGCAGGTCATTGCCTTGTCCTGAGGATAAACCTGATGTGTGCTGAGTAAACAGTTGTATCACACGATTTTTAAGCCTTTAACGAGACTGAAGTGCTTTCTGACTTTAAAAGTTGGCTACTCTTTAGACCTGCATTTCATTACAGACCCACTCTGAGAAGCATAATCAGAGTTGAGGTTGATGTAGAACATCTGGACAAAGCTCTTAGCCCCGCTTGGTGCGGAGCTGGGGAAGCTGTTACTGAGATCTCAAGCAGGTTCCTTAGACCGTGCTTCAGTCAGGGAGCAACTGACTTTAAACCGGGATATGGCTGGATGGGTCTCTCTCCCCGTCATCTCCTTTACTATGGTGCAGCTGAGCCACCCTCCAGTTCCTTTCCTCCTGTATCTGTTCCCTCGGGTGTCAGAGGCAGTACCATGGGGCCTTGGCAGTGCCCATCTACCACAGCCCGTGTGTGGGGGGTTTTTCTTCTTGTTGTCCTGTTACCAGTTCCATACCATTAGTCTACCATAACAATGGAGGGACCCTACCAGCCTTCTGAAATGCTGGAAATGGATGGGTCGCACCATCAGGGACGGATCAAAACTGCATGGGTGTGGCATTTTCCACGTGGCTCCAAGGCTAATGCCATTTATGGAGCTGGCAAAATGCAGCCACTTAACAGAATCGTGTGTTAAATAACAGAGTAACAAACATGAGAGGAAATCCATTTGGAAAAGAAAACAGAGTCACATGTGAGATAATGTTTATGAATCCTCTTTTATAATCTCCTCTCCTATTTATTTGATCCCTTTCTGCAGTTAGTATATACATTTCCTCCATTCGCTTATGAAATACGAGGGCAAGGATTTCCTTTTTTTTCCCCCTTGTAATTTTATTTTATTTTTTAACATCTTTATTGGAGTATAATTGCTTTACAATGGTGTGTTTGTTTCTGCTTTATAACAAAGTGAATCAGTTATACATATAATTTTAGGATTTCCTTTCTAATTTTTGTATCTCCATCCCCTAACATGCAGCCCGACAGACAAAAACTTCAAGAATAAGTGAAAGGCTGGGCTGGCACTTCTATGTTTTGAATTCTGAAGGCTGAATGTTGGGCACGGCCATTAATTAGAAGCTCCTTCACAATCCCTGTCGGACGGCTGAGAAAGTTCACAAAGGGTCCAGCCTGGAGAAGCTACTCAATCAATGTAAAATATTCACATTTCCACCATTTCTTGGGTCCGTTCCATGTGCAGGCCTTTGGCCCAGGTACCTCATATACATTACTTCATTTAGTCATGGCAACAGCCTTAGGAAGCAGGTCTTCTTCTCCCTGAGACCCAAAGAAAAATAATCTGAAAGTCATGTAGTTGTTGAGAGGCAGAACCAGAATTCACATGCAGGAACCTAGAAGTTGAAAGGAGAATTCATTGGTATTTCTTGGTATTACTCTTACATTCGTGAGTTTTTAAGAGTAGCCAAAGGCTTTTTTCCCTGAAGGGCAGGGGGAGGGGAGGGATGGCTGGGATGGGAGGGGGAGGGGCTCATAGCGACCTCTGCTGAACTGCTGTCCCCACCTGGTGCCCGTTTGCCCCGTAGTGCCTCTCATTGTTCCTTCCTAGCTGGAGTCTGTCGCTTTCAAGATATCTCTTAATGAGAACATTTGAGAAATTACTTGTAGGGTGATAATCCATAGAACATGGTGTAATAATTGCTCACCACAGGGCTGCCCTGAGGGGTGACAAGGACCCGTATTGGTGCAGTTTGTGAAGAGGACTTGAGCGCTGGACCAGCTGCACATCCCTGCTTCCTCCCAAGAGTGCCTGATGCGATATTCTCCACGACCTCTAAGACCACCTGGAGTTATTAGGCCCTTGAACATCCCCATAAGATCCATTACTATGCTTTCCTTTGCTCCTAGGTCCTGGGCTGATCTCGTTTTAGGGAGCCATAAAATGCTACTGTCACTGATCCCTCAATGTAAATAACGTTGAAAACTGCTTCCTTAACAGCAGTAAATCTAATGTCTATTTCATCGAGAACCAGAAATCTGAATTCTACTTTTCGGCTAGCTCAGAATGTGTCACTGTGGTAATTAGTACCCTCTGTTTTTGCTTTATCTTATCATAATAAATACTGTTGATAGTTTAAAATTCTTATATCAGTTGTTTTTGGACTTCCCTGGTGGCGCAGTGGCTGAGAATCCTCCTGCCAATGCAGGGGACACGGGTTTGAGCCCTGGTCCGGGAAAATCCCACATGCCGGGAGCAACTAAGCCCGTGCGCCACAACTACTGAAGCCCACGCGCCTAGAGCCCGTGCTCCCCAACAAGAGAAGCCACCACAATGAGAAGCTTGTGCACCACAACGAAGAATATCCCCCGCTTGCCGCAACTACAGGAAGCCCACGCGCAGCAACGAAGACCCAACGCAGCCATAAATAAATCCATGGAAAAAAAAATCAGTTTTTCTCTATGGACTTAAGTTTTGAGGCAGCTTTAAAAGTTTGGTCCTGAAGAGACAAGACTTGGGTTTTAAACAAGAAATGAAGCCTTTGAGTCACTGACATTTTTTACCAGTACTCAAGTGGTAAAAAATCTGTCCCAATACTCAAGTGTTAGAAATATTTTTGAAGATGTTTTTGTACTAAAGATCTATATCTTAAAAAAAAATGCACCTATGGGAAAGATATGAATTTATGTAGAAATAACTTTAAAATAAATATATAAAATTTTTCACTGAGGGCACACAAAATAATTGGCCAAGAATTGGTCATTTTCTGTAATATTACACTGATAATTCTTACGATCTCCATGTACACTTAAAATTTTTTATTAACATGAATTCATTATAGAACAAATTACTGCACTTAAACATTAAAAGCTACTTATTTATTTATGTATTACCACTCGTCCTTTTTCCAGGGGATGTATGCTTCTGAATGTAATGAATAAAACCAGACGTGATTATACTCAGTTTGTCGGAGTCTGTGGTGTAAGTGCCATTTTCAAACTTGCAGTACTTCCTCTTATGGGATAGAGGGCAGGAAGAGGAAGGAAAGGGGAAGAAAACCACCTCTGCATGTCCACGGTGTCCCTGGGTCTTGTACTTTGCCTGTTTTATGCAGTTTACAACATTCCTCAGAGCCATTTTCTTGTACAGGTTTCTTGTCTCTCCTCTGAGGGAAAGCTGGAATTCAGACCCACATTTGTTTGATGCCAAAGCCTCTGTTCTTCCTACTATCCCTCTATGTCTTCTTGGGATGCTTCTCTAAAAACATTTGAAGTAGAAAGGGGAGTAATAAAAATTCTAAATGAAAGTAACCGTTAAGTTCAACATAGTATAAATAACCTTGCATTTTGAGATGGGGTGTGATATACTTTGCATATCTATGTTTTAACTGCAAGTTAAAGAAAACAAGTTGCATAAATATAATAATTGCCATCTAACATAAAATGGTGGCAAGCACATGAAGATCAGGGGTAAATACCTGGATTAGGTTCTATTTGAATTCTAAGGTTGCCTTGAATCAAAAAAATCAGTGGTATTTTGTTTTACATACAGGGGCTTTTTAGTCATCTTTTGGGTCTTTTCTCACATCTGCTGAAAGCCATGGAAATTTCCTCCATTGTCCATGGAGGCATAGTCATTTCTGCATAAAATTTTTTTGAGAGGGTCACAGATTCCCTAAAGTTCATCAATGACCCCCTTCTTTCACCTTTTCCTGAGGTCCATGGGTCAACATGGAAAACTTTGTTAAGTGTTACCACAGATGTCGTTCTCTAAAATATTGACTCAACTTTGTTCTTTGGAATTTCACAAGGCTTGGAAACGTAAAAGAATCTTTCATTAATAGCCTAACTATAGCAGGGTACATGTTTGGGGAAATGTGTAACTGGGGGAATAGAAAGATCTGGAAATGCTGGTTGGATCAGGGCTATAGCAATAGCTGCACATACATACTGCTGAAGGATGGTTTCCATATATGGCAGATCTTTACTTAATCATCACAGCCTCCCCTGCAGGAAAGTTCTGAGGTTAGTAAGCCGTCCATGGCTTTACAGTTCAAGAATGGGGGAACCTAGGATTTGAACCCAAGGATTCTGGTCCCAGAGTCTATGTTTGTTATGACACTACAGGCCTCTCTAGGCTGATTCAAAGCGCATGTTTTGATTCACAGTTAATGCGTTTGCTACTTTATCTGCTATGGATGGTTGGAATTTGGCTCTTAGCTGCAGTTCCAAGAATACGTTATAAGTAAAGAAAATTCAGTTACCTGAAATTTCAAAATATCTAGATGTTTGGCTGCACATCTGACTAATCAACCAGGTTTATTAGATTTCTGTGAGGTGTTGGGCTTTGAGTAGCGTAGGTGGCATTATATAAAGGGCATAAGAATTCCCAGGTCAACCAAGTTGTGGGCCATGTAGTGTTCTCTTTACCAGCCTCCATATGGTCCTCTATCCTTGCATAATAAACACTAGATTGGCATTATTAAATTTTTAAATGACAGGTAAATTTAATAGGATGTTAACAAGTTTTTAAAGTTAAGTTCAGAATTATATCCCTTAGTAAAAATTAATTCTTTAATAACTGTTTCTAGACTCTTGGCTAGAACCTGAAAGCAAAGTCTTCCCTTCAGCACTGGGAGGTATATAAAAGAGTTTTCTGACCACACAGCTCTGTAAGCTTATCACTGAAAATTGGTTTGCAAGGTCTTTAGAAAGGCAGGCTATTTGTAAACTCCTTTTGACTTAGCTAGCAATGCATAAAAAGTCCTTTTTCTGTGCTGAAAGATACTTGAGAAAAGAAAAAATGTGGTGAACTGGGTATATCTAGTTGAGATAAAACTGACTTCCTCATTTCTGCATAAGCAAAATATACCACTTATAGGAAAAAAACAAATTTATGAAGTAGAAGTAGAATCAGTTCACAGTGCATTTCTTTATTCCCCGCTGGAAGTTATTACACAAGCACTGTGTTTTTACCTCTCATATAACACCTGTCACTCTTCCTTGTGCTTTAGGTAGCAACCCCTGCTATAGTCTTCACTTCTTCGGGGTGTGTATCATGTCTTTATCTCTGGACACACTTCCTGGGCTGTGTCCCTTTTCCTGCTCCAATTTCTTCTCCACTGGGGATTTTTGTACTCACAGGTGCACCATGAATATTTATGAGATTAAATTGAGCTGTCCGATATCAATTCAGGAAATTTTTGACCCATTTGTACAAATAATCTGAAACATTCCCTTTCCCACTGAGGTAGTGGAGCCTCTGGATTACTGCTCACTCTTTCCCTCTAAGCGAGTCAATACCCGTGTGATGTTAATTTCTTCTAAACCAAAGCTATTACGTCCTCATAATTCAGTGTCTGTGCTTGATGGTCTCTATCATCGTGGTCTTTCTCAACTTACTCCTGTTAACACACCCATTTTGGTGGCTGTTATAACACCTCTTCTGCTGACCTTTAAATTTTGCTTAAATGGGCATTAGCCTAAATAAGGAAGTGTTCATTTCTCTAGTGAGCTAAAGAGCACAGAAATTTGGAACCTTTTTGTCATGGAGAACGATGATGAGCTGAGTCATAAGAAGAATTTCACAACTGTGGTATCTCCTTCCAAGCCAACTCTTCTTCCATGCTTTAGTGTTTTTATCGAGTTTGTAGTTTGTTTTGTCTGCCCACTTCCCCTTTCTTTCTCTTGCCTTTCCTCTTTCCCTTTCTTCTTTCCTTCATTTAGAAAGCCATTCCAAACCCTTCAAGTTGTGGTTTGATTTTAGAGTCTTGTATTGACTTATGTTTTGATACACTAGGGGGTATATAAAATCTTTTTTTGTTTGTTTTAAAATGTTTATATTAGTTTTATATTAAAATAGTCCTAGATAGTTCCAAAATAGAATGCAAAATTTACATAAACCTTTGAAGAAATTTTCTTCTGAGGTATCTTCAGACTATGTGTCCAGAAAGACTGGAGGCATAAGATCCCTTTTCTCTTTTCTGTTTTTGGGGATTTTCTGTCACATTTTTGAGAAGTATTCAAAACCTCTCTGTGAAGACAAGCCTTTCTTTGCAATTTCACCGTCTTCATCTTATATCTCAGGCTCTCACTGGAATTTTACCATTCCCAGTTCCCTACTCAAAGCCCAGCTGATCTGTGGGGACCATAGGGGTTGGTGGGGCTTGGGGGTAGATGGGCAGAACATGTAGCAATGTGCACCGGTGGAACTTGCGTTGTGCTGGAGCACCATTGTAAGGGCTCTTGAGTCAAGTTTTCAGCATTTCTTCCTAACTTTTCCATCGGTGAAATCAAGTTGACCATGATGGGGGTATTTATACCACAGAAATTGGCTAAAGCTACAAATCAGTCTCCCCTTTCTCTCTCTCTCTCTCTCTCTCTTTGAGAAATGGTTAGGTAGGGACCAACACACCCTATATAGTTGATGCTTGGTCTAGGTGTCTTTCTTATGCTTTGTATGTTGCTGCTGCAGCCTCACCAGGTATTATGCATTAGTCTGTGGGGATAAGGGAAGCAATCAACCTTTGCCCCCGTTCTCACAAATGGCTTGGCTATTAATCAAGTGTCATTTGGCCAGGCTCGCTTTGTTCAGTCCCCGGCTTGTAAGTATGGAAGTGTTAGCTCTAGACAGAACCACAGATATGGGAGGTAAAGCCCAGAGTGATTAATGACTTACAAGGTCATGATTCTAGGTGGAAGCAAAGCTGGGCCAAGAATCCAGGTTTTCTGTGTCCCAGGCAGGTTTTGTTGCTTTTCTTCAGCTCTGCTTTCCATAACTTAAAAAATCCTAATTCATAAATGTTCTATTGTAATGAGCTTCAAAAAACATTGCAGGCTAAGGTAGTAGGTCTAATAATATTAATCTTTGCTTCCTTTTCTAATCTGAAGAATGAGATACATCAAGAGAAATAGAAATTATAAAAGTATTGGTAAAAAAAAAAGCTCTAAATAAATTAATGTGTTAAGAGACACATACTTTTAAACAATTTGCCATCTCGTCCGTCAACATTTAAGGGAATGTCTGCATCTAGCTCTCATGACTTTAAATCACATGACACAATTTTCCTCCTAATTTTAATGGTTTCTTCCAAATCACTTATTAAAGGAAACTGCAACATCTTTAGCAAGAAACAGAAAGATAGAGGGCAGCACGGGATCAGAGTGCTGGCCGCCCTTCAGAAGAGCAGGGCTGCGTAACTTGCACATCTGAAGAGGAAGCCAAGAAGGGCGAGGAGTTGCAGCTATACTCGCATCCTCTCCCCTGCTTCTCCAGAAAGAAACACAGCGTATCTTGCTCATTGTTTAACAAGAAAAGGGGGATCTCGGAGACACAGCCAACGAAGGATGATGAGCGCGCTGCCGGTTCAAAGTCAGCGTGCAGATTGGACAGGGGAAGCGTGCAGAGTCAGAAGGTCTGATGTTTAGAGGCTACGAACGAGAACTGGCCCAGCAGAGGGTTTTGTTTTTTTTTTCCTTCGGTCCCTTCCAGCCTCAGTAATTGGGTAGGTTTGGCAGCCTGGGAGCGGGGCGCGTGGCCCCTGATGAACGCTCCCTTCGCACACGGGTGTGAATAAGCGCAACTCGGGGAGGTGGCACCTATAAATATGCCAGGGGGTCAATAGAAGTGATTTCATTCCGCCTTCACAGGGCTGCAGATGAGGTCTGACAGGGCAGCCTGACTTCATGACTGCATCACAATGGTGAGGAGAGCCTGAAGGAAAGAAAGAGCAGCTCCAGCAGCAGTGGCAGCAGCAGCAGGCCGGCCCCTGAGCTGCGGCTCTCAGGAAAGCCAGCCAGGGAGAAAGGCAGCAAAGGACCAAGGAAGACCTCAGAGGCTGGCGCTTCCCACTGGCTCTCCCTGCACTGCGTTCTTCTCCTTCTACCCTTCCCTTCTGTCTTGCCTCCGTCTCTGTCTCTCTCCCCTCACTCCTCCACTGCACCCCCATGTTCATCCCCTTGCTATTTCTAGAAAGAATCTCTTCTGTTGCTGGCAGAGCATTTGTAACAAAAGAATGATAGAAGACTTAGATGCTGAAGCGGAGAGGAGAGGGCTTTTCACTGCAGGAGTGTTAGGATCCACTCCTGGGAGGATGGAAATGAGAAAATCCTGGGAGAGCTTGGGTGCCGAACAGTTCAGAAGGAAAAAACGAAAATCTTTCTAGGGAAATCGCCCATAAAACAATTTAGGAGCTGACATAAAGTATTTTCCTGCGATTCCTTTTCTTCTGACTTCAGGAAATAACACATAAATTTCCCCAGGCACCTCCTACTTATGCCATCGTTCATGGCTCTCCACTGGCTAGGTGGCTTTTTTCTTTTGGCTCCCAGACATCCCTGTGCACCTTGAAATGGAAGCTCCTTTTCCAAGGCCAGAGACCAGACCTCGCGCATGCTCTCTTGCCCTGCTGCTCGGGCTCCATCCTTCCCTGGCTGAGTCTCACAAACGGACTGGCACCACCCGTCCTGATTGTTCAGCCATCTTCACGCGGGTTCTGATGGCTGTGTTATCCACCTGCCTGGGGCCTGTGCAGAGAAATGGGAAGGATGAATGACTGTGAAATAAATTGAGACGCCCTCCTTGACACCTTCCTCACTTTCTGTACTCAGCTAGTGCACACTCCAGCTATTTATTTGGTCTTTGCAATTTCCAGGAAGTGAGGCGATCAAGGAGGGGTTTTAAGGCAAGCTGCCCTGTCTTTCCCTGGATGGTCTGCCTCCAAACTACATCTATCTCGATACCATGAATCATGTTCACGTTTTTATGAACAAGTGTTCATAATTGCTGGGCGTCACCATCCTTTCAAAACTTTTTATAAATAGAAAAAGATAAGCAGATACACAAGTATTACCTGCATTACTTAAAGCCAAGTTTATTTCCAGAATTAGAACCTTCTGGGCTATCAGATGTTCATTTCTCATGGCCTGCTGACTACTACCAGTTTTCTAAGTTTTATAGGTTTAAAGTAGTCCTGATAAAGGGTTTTTTGGTTTGTTTGCTTGTTTTGGGTATATCATACTTTTGCTGTATGGTTACAGAGTTGATATGCAAAAAAAAGGCTGAAATTTCAAAAACGCTATTTGAAAACACACACATATATGCATGATTTCATGAGTACGGGTCTGAATTCTGCCCCAACCAACACTGAGTTCGTTTAGAACAAGGATTTTATAACTTGCCGTGTGTGTTTTTGTATCTGAACAAACTACTCAGAAGAAAACCCACTGATAAGGAAAGTACTTATTATTGTTTGGTTTGGGTTTTGTTTAGTTTTGTCTTGTCTCACTGCCTCTAGGTTATGGACTTCCTATGGGAAGGATCAATGCCACTCATCTTCATACCTGCTCTATATGTCTAGCTCAGTGTTTGTGCCTAGTAGGGTAGAATAATTGTTAGCTGAATAAAACTTGAAGCATATTTTAAGTGCTTCAACTTCAGTAAAAACAGTATTTCGGAGTTGTGGAGTGGAAAGGGAAGACGGCAAGGTAAACTAAAAGTGTGCTTAGTCCAATAATAAATTTAATTCCAAATTTTTACCACTTGTTCTCTTAATTTATTATTATTTAGAAGAGAAGAGAGATGAAATCACAAAGTAAGCAAAATCAAGCTAGGAAGCTAAAAGACTCCTTAAGAAACACAAGGGAACAAGGATTCTCATCAGGCAAATACTGAAAGAATCAGCATCTTCAAGTGTATAAAGGAGTAGGGGAATTTCTGCTTTACAAGTACAAAAAGAGAAGAGGAAAGAAAATTGATAAACCTCTTGGTCTTATAAGCTTTGGAAATGATACACAGGATACACAGCCCATTTATTTACCTAGCATTTATTTTTCACAACAATAGAAAATCCAGTGACCAAAAGAAAAAGAAAAGAAAAAAAAACCCCACCACAATGAACGAGACGCTGAAAATTAAGGCCTGAGAAGGCGGCACACTGAAGAAATGGGGTAATGACATAGTGAGATGAAAACATACCCTGTGGCCCTTGGCACTGGCTTTACACCCAGTGTGGCTGGCAGAGCTCATTGTCTGCAGAGGCAAGGCCTCCTTAACCTTGACTAAGTGCGTGAAGTGTTGACATATTTTATTAAGGGTTCTATGGCAGCGCCTCTGCCTTCGTTCCTAAGTAGTGTTTTCCTTCTTGCTTTCACTTCTGATCTATTCCTTGCCAATCCATGTCTGTGACCTCTTTAAGATATGAATAAAGTCTGCTCAATGTGAAGGGACCCAGTGCAAACTTGTCCATTGAATAGGACGTCAGGTAAATGCTCTGAGCTTTAGTTGCCTTCTCATTAGCAATTTGATTATAATATGCCTTGATGTAGTTTTCTTCATGTCTTTTATGCTTGGGTCTCAAGAAGCTTCTTGGGACTGTGGGTTTATAATTGTCCTCAAGTTTGGCAAAACTTTGGCCATTATCTCTTCAAATATTTTTTCTGCTCCCTGCTGTCTTTGCTCTCTTTTGAGAACTCCAATTACACATATATGAGGCCATTCAAAAGTGTTCCACAGCTCACTGGTACTCTGTTCATATTTTTGTCAGGCTTTTTTTCTCTCTGTGTCCCATTTTGGGTTGTTTCTATTACTGTGTCTTCAAATTCTTGAAAATATTTTTTCCTCCGTTTTCAAATCTGCTGTTAATCCCACCCATTACATTCTTTATCTCAGTCACTGTAGTTTCCGTCTCTAGAAATTTGACTTGGATCTTTTTCTATCCATCCCTCTCTATTTCTCTGTAGCTGCTTGAACATACGGAATGCTGTTGTAACTGATTTCACGTCCTTGTCTGCTATTCTGACATGTGTCAGTTCTGGGTCACTTTAGATTATTGATTTTTCTCCTCATTATGAGTTCTGTTTTCTAGGTTCTTTTGCATGCCTGTTCAATTCTGATGGGATGTGAATTTTGCCTTTTGGGGGCTCCAGGTCTTTTATTCCTCCACACCCTGAGCTTTGTTCTGGGACACCTTTAAGTTATTTGGATGCAGTTTGATCCTTTCAGGTCTTGCTTTTAAGCTTTGTTAGGTGAGTCCACAGTTGTATTTTGTCTCATTACTGAGGCAAAACCCTTCTGAGTGTTCTACCTGATGTCCTGTGAATCAGGAGGATTTCCAGTCGGACTGGGGGAGGGGGTGGGGAAGGGAGACAGGCACTGTTCTTGACTCTATTCAAGTTCTGGGTACTTTTCCCTCTAATCCTCTCAACTGGTTCTTTCCCTGGCCTGGAGTAGTTTCCTTCCATGCGTGAGCTGAGCAGTGCTCTGATGAATAATCAAGGGGACCCTGCCTCTGCAGATCACTGGAATTTTCTCTCTGGGCAACTCTTTCCTCGCCTGTGCTCTGTTCTTCGAATTCTAGCCATTTTGTCCTCTAGACCTTCATCTCCATCTCCTCAACTCAGGGAGTTTGCTGGGTTCTGCCTGATTCCCTTTCCCTTCTCCATGACCTGGACATTTCTCTCAAGGAAGTAACCTCAGGCAGTGGTGGGGCTCACCTCATTAATTTCTAGTCTTCCAGGGATCACTGCCCTTCACTGCCTGATAGCCAATTCCTTAAAGACTGTTGTTTCATATTTTTTCTCCAGTATTTTTGGTGTTTAGGGTAGGAGGCATTTCAAGTAAATCCAGTCCTTGTTATACCTTTTTGACCAGAATCACAAGTCCTTAATTTTCTTATCTTTAAAATGATACTTTAATTTTGGATTTACCTACAGAGTTACATAAGAAAGGAAGTTGTATTTTTAAATGTAATTATCTTCTTTATAGCTCATCTCCTTTCAAAGATTTATAGAGATAAAAATACAAACATCAGGTAAGAAAATCATGTTGGAAGGTAAGATGAAACCAAGGCTAATAGCCCCAAAGTTTATTTTGATATTCAACTAAAATTGTCAAGTGCCTGCTTTATGCCAAGTCCCAGGCAAGGTACTGAACAGAGCACGCCAGTAATGTTCTGTACTGTTGACAGAGAGCATGCAGACTTTGTCATGTTGCCAAGATGACATCACTCAATAGCTCAGGAGAGGTATAACTGCCTGATATTAGGGTTGAAATTCTTCCTGAGGATTCTCATAAGGGGCAACCATGTGATGCAGTGACTGGTTCTCTCATCCTTGACCTCTCTCGTCCTCATTTACACCTGTAACAGCCATTTGGTATAACTGCTTTATACTTTTCTAGGATCTGTACTTTCACTCTTCTGGTTCCTTCTGTCTGAGTTTCCTTCCATGCTGCTCTCCCTTCCTCCAGGAAGCCTTCCTTGATCCCCTCATCCAGGCTTGGTGCCTGTCTTAAGAGATTACAGAGTCCTCAGAACTGAAGGCTGGCATAGCTCTTGTGACATTGGGTGATAACACTTTGCTTGTCTGACTTCATGCCAAACTATAAGCTCCTTAAAGGAACGTATGATACTTTAATTCTCCATTCCCAGGGCCTTGGATAAAGTGTTTGGCATATAATCAGTGTCAACAATGTCCAATGAATGCATGGAATGAACAAATTAATCCTAAAAGAAATAGAAGAGCCAGATTCAAAGTCCTGTTTCTCGTAAGTTCTCTCAATATTTGTTTATGGAATGATGCTAAAGCACAGTTCAGGTGAGGCGTGTAGTATTTCAGGTACTCACTTAACTGATGGTCTGGCCAAAGATGATATATTTGAAATGTAAGACATTATTATTCCACTACTTCTAAGTTTTGTTTAGGCCTAACTCTCTTAGTTTATGTGGTCCTTTTATAGTTTCTCATGCTCATTTTATTATGTTACTAATAATACTTTCTGTGAGCTGAATGTTTTTGTCCTCCACAGATTCGTATGTTGAGGCCTAAATCCCCAATGTGATAGTATTTGGAGATGAAGTCTTTAGGAGGTAATTAGGTCATGAGGGTGCAGGCCTCATGAATGAGATTAGTGCCTTTATAAGAAGAGACATGAGAAATGATTGCAGTTTCTCTCTCCACCATGTGAGGATACAATGAGAAGATGACCATCTGCAAACCAGGAGGAATATCCTCACGAGACACTGGATCTGCCAAGGCCTTGTTCTTGGACTTCCAGCCTCCAGAACCATGAGAAAGAAATTTCTACTGTTAAGGCCACCCCATCTATGGTATTCTTTTATGGCAGCCCAAACTAACTAAGACAACACTAATGTATCTCATTTTAGTAATAATAATTATCTCATTAATAATACATTCCCTGAAAGTAGCTCCTCCCTCACTAGCACCCATTCTTTCTAGTATCTGACAATGGTACTGGTTATACAGAAGCCTTCAAGTTGAATAAATGAAAATTTTAAACCTTATAGAGCTCTGCGATCTTGCCTTCCTCTTTCATTCTGCCACACTTGTGTGCTTATATTATCTGATATGATGATAGCAATTCGTCTGACAGGAAAATTTAGGGATTATTTTATTTGAATGACTAATAGCATAATGTTTAAAGAAAATACTTGTGGATGATAGAAAATGATCACTTTTACCTTAAGTTATAGATTAAAGGAATTTTGGTTTGCTGTGAAAGGAGGTGGATGTCTTTTTCCCCATATAATTAAAAGTAATGGGATGAAAGGGTAAACATTAAGAACTCTTCTGGGAGGTGTAATGGTTTCCTCTCTGTTTTAGAGAAAGGAATGAGGGACCTTCCCCCACACTGGGGAATTCAGTGTCATATTCTGGCATAGAATCTGGTGGGCTGGGCCTGGCCAACTCTTATTCTCCCTGAATCAAATTCTGGCGATGAGGCGGACATTCAGCAAGTCCTGAATGCAGGACATGCACCAAGGGCACTCAGGTAAATAAGACATGACCTCTAACCTCAAGGAGAGGGGGGTCGAACCACTGGGTCCCTGAGATGGGGGCCTAGTTTGTCTCATTTAGTGTTTTAACTCCAGTGCCTATAACAGGACCAGATCTAGGGTACAGATTTTAATAAGTATTTACCAAATGAGTGAATGGGTTCTGTTAACAGCCTAGCAGAGCTGTAACTGGAAGGGCGACCAAATTTAGAAATTACAGAGCACGTATGATTAGTTCTGCCTGTGTTGGAATGTGAGGTGGAGGTTTTTGAGCACGAATCCATGGAGGAGGTGACATGTGAGTTGGGACTTGAAGGCTGAGTAGAATTTTTTCAAATGAGAAAAGGGCATTTCAGTGGTTGTCGGGACTGGTGGTGGGAAGATCTGCTAAGGCGCTGGTCTTGTAACCAAGACTAGAGAGGATATAGACCTGGCTGAGGAAAGTGTCGGTGGAATTGAAGAGGAGGGGGTGATTGAGGATTTATAGGAAAGAAACAAGTCAACGGCAGTTTGATGCTGACTGACACGCGCAGTGGAGACACGGAGGACTCAGGGAAGGCTCCAAGGAGGCTGTTAGGAGGATGGAGGGCGCTGTGCCACTCCCCGTTCCTTTCTACTCCACCCATTTTTCTCTCCCAACCAGAACATCAGCTTCCCGAGACAGCCTTGTCTTTTTGTTTACTGCGGAGCCTTCAGTACCTAGAACACTTACTGGCGCATTTAATTTTTGCTGAATGAGTGATTCAGATTTTGCAAAAGTCACCCTCAAGGACGATGGCATTGTCTTGACTCTACCTGCTTTGGTGAACTCTCCCTGCTTTGTGTGTGGTCTACATTCTGGTAGGGAGGACTTTTATGTCCAAACTTTACTCAGTTCTCTGTACTTGTCCATACTGTTCATGTTAGTGTTTTACTGCAAGCCTAGAGGTCAGAAGGCTATGTGCCAGAGTAAGACATTGAAGAGGTAATAAGTCTCCTTAGACTTTCACAGTAGGGTTTCCGTATTGCATCTGAGTAGTCACAGAACGTCGAGACTGGAAGGGGCCTTTAATTATAATGACTAATAACTAATATTTTTTGACAGCCTAGTACATGTCTGCTGAGCACTTTTTGGATTATTCATTTAATCTTCATAATAATTCTGTTTTATATAATCTTTACAGCAACCATTATTTTTATTTTCAATTTACAGATGCAAAAACTGATTCTCAGAGGTATTGTACGTTCCCCAGCTAGGAAACCCACCTGCTGATTTCTAATTACAATGAAAGAGCTGAACATGAATGTAAAGATGTGATGGTCTAAAAGCCAGTACAGGAGATGAAGACCTAAGGAAATCCCTTCTCCTGTGGTACTGTCCTCATTTTCAGGCTCCTGCTTGTACCAGCTCAGTTGCTTGCTGGACACAAAGATAATAGCAGATCTCAATGCATAGGCACAGGGTGAGATTCCTTTGCTTGAGGTTATAAATTCATCAGCCAGAGGGGAAGTGTTTCAGTAATGACTCTGAGTTAAAGGTAGGTGATCAGTCATGCAACTCATGTCTCTTGGCATGAGAAAGTCAACTTCCTTTGACATTCTGGGTTCTCAGGCATGAGCCCAAAATGTTGGTGCCAGAAACATGGATTCCTAGTTGAGATCAAACTCACACTTCCAGAGAGCAGAAGGTCAGAGCACTAAAATGGAAGCGTTAGAATTAAGCTGGCTTCCATCATAAAGCTTCATATAAATATTACACCCAGCTCTATAAGACACTCAGTGTTTGGTTTCTGAACCTATTAATACATAACGAGGCTACAATGTAATTAATATCGTTTGTTTTGATTTTCCGTTAAATCTGCTTTAGTAATAAGAATGCAAGGTAATTATCCAGAAAGCTTTTTCAACAAATGTCAGTTTTCATTGATTAAAAATCATCAGTGCTTCATTTGAAATGATATTTACAAGCATGCTTTAAGCCGAAATGAATAATTATCAGGTTATTGAACTGCGAGTTATCTGCAAAGAATTGTTTACTTTTTCTTTTTCTTTGTTTTGGTTTCGCGCTAAGGCTTGATCTCAAATAATAGAGGACAAAAAAACAGAGGGTGTTGAGAAGAAATGTCATGCTTTTGCTTCGAGGGATTTCATTTTCTTTATTTAATGTTGAAGCCACAGTTTCCCTCCTGTGTTGGCTGTGGAATCTCCAAAGCTGAAGTCTGGGGAGGTGAGAGCCAGACATTGTTGCTTGGGAGGGACTTGAAGCTGTCGTCGCCAGCCATCTAGAGTTCCTCTGTTTTCCTGGGATCCTGCTTCACTTAATGGTAGTTATGCTGAGCAGACTCGGGCGTTTCTTTTCACTCTATAATGGCTTTTTCTCCTACATATTTCTCTTTTATTCTTTCACATAAAACAGTGGGAAAGTAGTCTGTCATATGTTATTCAGAGTCGTGTGAATTCAGAGCCCTTTGTTTTTTTTCAGGGCCTAAAGAATGGGCACCACGACAACCCACCAATGTAGACTGCAGTGTATTCACGTTTACAAACAGACATGTGTGTACACATCAAGTGACCCAAATTATGCACTGCATGGACTTAAAAATAATGTCCTTGTGTGACTAACTCTTATTTGTTGTACTCCAATAAAATGACAAAAATCCGTGACTATATGCTCTCTCCATTCACTTACCCACTGTCCTTTGTCCCAGACACTCTTGGAGGTGTTTGAGATACCGCAGCAAAAAAGCTGCCCAAAGCCCCTACCTTGTGGACCTCACCTCTGAGCCCAGGAGACTGACAATAATGAACAACGTGTAAAGTATGGAGGGTGTCAGATGGTGATAGATGCTATCCAGAAGATTGAACTGGGCAGTGGATGGGGGGTGGGCCTGGGCAGGGAAGGAGTTTCGTTTGCTATTAGGTCATTGGAAAAGCCTTGCTGAGACAGTTGAGCAAAGCCTTGTAGAGTGTGAGAGTGAGCCACGTGGGAATCTGGGGGAAGAGCATCTTAGCCTCGGGAACAGGATGTGCGAAGACCCTACTGTGGTGGGAGGCTGGCTGTGGAAGCAGAAGAAGGAGGCCAGAGTAGCTGAGACAGGGCGCCAGAGGAGGACAATAGTAGGAGAGACAGTAGACGGAATTGGAGAGTAAAATGAAACACCCACTTCCTGACAGCTCACATCTGTCATAAAAGATGTACTGTAATGACTTGAGGCTAAGAGGCTGTTGATCTGATGGGCAACATATGTCCTTCTTTCTGAGTCTTTCTGTGTGAGCAGTATAGGAACTAAGCCACTAAATCAGTGACCATCACAACGGGACTACTCTGGGTTCTGGGATCCGGTCAGAATTCATCCCTGGCCATGGCAGTTAGGCAACTTGGTAATGTTTTTTGTGTTTTTTTTTTGTGGTACGCGGGCCTCTCACTGTTGTGGCCTCTCCCGTTGCAGAGCACAGGCTCCGGACGCGCAGGCTCAGCGGCCATGGCTCACGGGCCTAGCCGCTCTGTGGCATGTGGGATCTTCCCGGACTGGGGCACGAACCTGTGTCCCCTGCGTCGGCAGGCGGACTCTCAACCACTGCGCCACCAGGGAAGCCCGGTAATTTTTTTTTAAGAGAGAAGGTAACAAAGAGAAACAATATTAGAGATGAAAAGAATGACCATTTTGTTGTAATTGAAAGCAGTGTTGGACATAGGTACAGGTGTATGCGTTAAAGGTGACAGGGCTTTCAGATGAAATTCTGAGTTTTCTTCTACATTATGGTATTTTGGTAACTGTCTTCATAGGAAAAATGGACCAAATTTTTGAATATCGTATTCTTGATTCCTGACACTCAGGGTGTTCTGTCTCTCCTTTTAGTTTTTCTTGGGTTCTCCTTAAACAGCAGGAGAAAACCGAGTAGCATGTTTGGTTGAATGATTAGATTAAGGTGATGGGGAGAGAGGAAGGGAACTCAGATTGTTTTGGGTTTTACTTTGGCTAGGCACTGTACTAGGGATTGCACGTTACCTTCTTTTGTCCTCACGACTCTCTGAGGTGGGTGGGCAAACTGCTCAGCCCTCTAAGCAGCCCTCTCTGTGCTTCTGACTCCATCACACCTCCATGGAAGGAAGATTCCATTAAGAGATAAGGTAGAGAGTGCGAAGGTGTGAAAAATCAGGATCCACATCTATTAATGGTGGCTACCGGGGAATGAAATGCTAATTCGAGGTATTTTCTTACCTCATTAGAGAGAACACCCTCTCCAGGCGCCTTTAGGACTTGGAACCATCACCTCCCTCCAGCATCAGGGAGCACTGCTTGCTTTGGTTACAGTTGTTGTCTGTCAGAAGCACAAATCTTGAAAATACCCAAGGACCCAACCAGTAAATGATCAAAAAGTTTGCACTTAGGGTGGATGAAAATCTGGGAAATGTGAAGACCCTTAGTAATTCTATGGCATCAGAAAATTAAATTTCTGTAATAACAAATTACGATATAATGAGGTCACATTAGTGGAATAAGAGGCCCAGATGCCTCAATGATTTAATCTCTCTCTTCACATAAGCTTGCACCGAATTTTAATGAGTATTTTGATTGATAACATATTTAGTTCAAAATAGGTCTTTGAAGACAGCTGTAAGAGTATTAACATTTAAAAGATGCTATGATAGAAATTCATTTCATTAAGTAGCTGATAAGAAAAAAATTACTGTATAAACCTGCTAGTGTCAGACATCCTGTTATGACCCATCTACCCCTACTGAGCAAAGAGGCAGTAATATATCTTTATTGGACTATTTTTGAACACTATAGGAGCTCATTTTCCTGATTTAAGAAAAAGCCAAGTGACACCAATGAACCAGGTACAGTAAATGCAGTAAATTCAAGAAAAGAGAATTTCAAGTCAAAGCTGCCTAAATATGAAATGGCTTTGGTGCTTCAGCTCTTGGTAAAATTGCAATGGCTTTGAGGGCTTAGGGATTATCCTGGTGGGGCTGAAAGCTTAGACCAGTGCTATCCAATAGTAACATAACGTGGGCCACAAATGCAAGCTATATATATACTGTTAGACATTCTAGTGGCCAAATTAAAGTAGTAAAAAGACACAGGTAAAAATAATACATGTGATTTAACCCCAGCTGTTTAAAATATTACCATTTCAACATGTAATCAACATAAACATTATTCATGAGATATTCTATATGTATTTTTTGCACTAAGTCTCCAAACCACACCCTAGTCCTTCTTCTGCTCCAGAGAATGTAGAGCAAGTTCAATTCCTCATCCGTATGACAGCCCCTTTCACATTCTGCCAAAGGTCTTTCCTCCCTAAGTCATCTCTGACATACTAAATACTCAAATTTTAATAACTCTTCTTCTTTTTTAATGTGGTACGCGGGCCTCTGACTGTTGTGGCCTCTCCCGTTGCGGAGCACAGGCTCCGGACGCGCAGCCTCAGCGGCCATGGCTCACGGGCCCAGCCGCTCCGCGGCATGTGGGATCCTCCCGGACCGGGGCACGAACCCGTGTCCCCTGCATCGGCAGGCGGACTCTCAACCACTGCGCCACCAGGGAAGCCCTCTTCTTCTTTTGAGTCTTTATATTTTCCTGGTCACTGTCCTTTGGATGTCTTCCGGGTTAAACAAGTAACCTTCAAAAGTTTGATTCTCAGAATTGGTCTTAATGAGTGTAATGGGACTGTCACCCACCTTGAGCTGAATTAATGCCCCTAATAGTGCAACAAGCTATTAGACCAAGTTGATAGTTTACTAGATCGGACAGTAGACTCAATTAAAGGGTTCAGGGTGAAACTGTCAATTTCTTCTGCCAAGAGATGCCCTGAAGCCAGGGGTGTGTATATTAAATAAAGCTTTAATTTCAAGGCCCTCTCTTGCATGGGCCCCTCCAAGGCCCTGGGAGGGCCTTAGCAGTATATTCATATGGTCATATCATGTTGTAATTTTACAAAAGTGAGATATTTTACTGTCTTTTTCCACTTTGACTTAACCTTCGTGTTTCTCCTCATGTTTGGAATGGCTGTGGATGTTTCTGGAACTGAGCTAAGGAGGAACTGAGTTGGGAATGTACTTAGTTTGGATTCAGTGAGACAATTATGTGGTTTAAAGTCATTTCATGCATTACAACTGGACACATAGATGTATAGTTGTTTCAAGCTGACCAATGTAGAAATGTGTTCCAGAAATCTTTCTCCTTTCCCCTGGGCCTACTCAACCTGCATTAAAACACAATTGTAAGGTCAGAGATTGTATATCAATATGACATATACTATAGATCCTAGACCGAGAAGCTACACTGTGCAAATTTCTTTCAATCATCCATGTATAACTGCAGTGATGATTTTGTTCTTATTGACACAGTTAAAACAGAAACTGTTGGGACTTCCCTGGTGGCACAGTGGTTAAGAATCTGCCTGCCAATGCAGGGGACACGGGTTCGATCCCTGGTCTGGGAAGATCCCACATGCCGCAGAGCAACTAAGCCCGTGTGCCACAACTACTGAGCCTGTGCTCTAGAGCCCGCGAGCTACAAGTACTGAGCCCACGTGCCCAGAGCCCGTGCTCCGTAACAAGAGAAGCCACCGCAGTGAGGAGCCTGTGCACTGCAATGAAGAGTAGCCCCCGCTCGCCGCAACTAGGGAAAGCCCACGTGCAGCAACGGAGACCCAACGCAGCCAAAAACAAATAAATACATTTATTTAAAAAAAAAAACAGAAACTGTTGTCAGATATATACTTGATAATAGGATATATACAGTTATGACAACATATATATTTTGTCTTTTTTGATGGACTTACACAAAATAGAATTTATCAGACTTCCTGTGTTTTTAGGATACAAACTTGTAGTTGTACTATAGTGAGTAGGTCTTCCATAAGAAAATCAGTTGAAAGATATTTCCCCAAGTTTGGCAGTAGTACTGAAAATTTATGTGACATAAAGAGTAATGATGTCAAAGGAATTATGAAATCAAAGGAAACTTTCTACACGAGAAATTATGAAAAACAAATTTCGATCAACGAAATCAATAGAAGATTGAAATATCTTTCTGTTCTCTCTAGAAAAATATTGCAAAATTAGTATCATATGAAGAAGTGATTCAAGAGTACATAGCCAAAAACCTGTAGGAAAATCGTATTACACAGCTATGTCAGGTAGTAAATTGATATAAATATTATGTTATTTTTCTGGTTGTTGTGATATTTTTGGTAGTTACCAGTTTTTTTCAGTTTATTTATTGTGATTTCTTTTTTCATTCTTGTTAAATATGATTACTTAGTAAATAATAATTATTATTTAATGAATAATGAATACTTAATTTTGTGTTGTAACTTTGCACTCTGGAAGAGTCTTTTCTTCTGTTATTTCTAAAGGTTTCAGGTCCCACGAAATCTGGATCCACTCCTACCTGCAGCAATCCTGTTGGTAAAAACTATCCATCACTCAAAACCAACATCAAATGTCACAAAGAACTTTGACCAGTGTTCCTTTTACTTATTTAATCAAGGAATTAAGTAAAATTTTGAGAAAAAAGACCAAGGACAAATTTTCCTAAGCCTGTTAAATTATTTGGACAGTGTTGTTGTGAGGATTAAATAAAAGGATATTTAAATAGTTTTTGGAATATGGAGGCCCTCAATTAATGTTAGTTTTATAACTGTTATAGATTTTATTTTGATTTTTAATTTTTAAAACTTCTTATTTGGAAACAATTTGAAGCTCACAGAAAAATTACAACAATAGAAATAGTACACAGAATACCAGTATACCCTTTAGTAAGGTTGACCTATTTTTACTCTTGCACCCCATTTGCTTTCATTTGCTTTATTATTTAATCATCAATCCCTCTCTCTCTTTTTCTCTCTGTTCTTGGACACTATCAACTTTAGTAAAAATAATGTTGATACCATTATTTTACTGTCGTTATTCCAGTTTTGTTAAGTGTTTCAATAATGTCCTTTACTGAATTGTTTTTCCTTTTATTAAAGAATCCAATCTAGGATCAGCTATTGTATTTAGTTATATTTCTTTAACCTACTTTAATCTGGAAAAATTTCCACAGATTTTATTTATTTTTTATGACACTGGCACTTTTAAAAGAATTCTACATCCTTTCCTCTCTTTTAATACAACTCTCTCTTATTTTGGGATTGCCCAAAGTTTCCTCATGATTAAAATTAGGTTACATTTTCCAAGATGGAACAGAAGAGATGTTTATGTCCTTCTGAGAGTGTTGCTTCTAGACATACACAATGTCCATCTGCCCCTCACTGGTGATGTTAATTTTGATTACTAGGTAAAGGTGTTACTTACTTTGTCACTGTATAGTTACTACTTTTTCTCTTGCAACTACTAGACTTCTATAGGGAGGCACTGTAAAGGTTATGCACATATTGTGGTTGGTCCTCATCAAAAATTTCCCCTATATTTAGCATCCATTGATAATTCTTGCTTGAAACAGTCTTTATTCCAATGGTGCTAAACTGTAATTTTCTAACTACACCTTTCCAATCACATTTACCTATTGGCTCTTGAAATTGTACTGTAAGCAAGAGCTTTGTCTTCTCCATTATTTATTTGTTTAGATGCTTAGTTATCTATTTGTTATCAATAGATTCATGAATTTCTATTTTTGCAGTGGTCTATAATTAATTACTGTCCTTAATTATTTTGATGTTTAAATTGTCCAAGATTTGCCAGTGAGCGCTCCTTCATATCCTCATGACATACAACTACTGTTTTGTTGTTGGTGGTGATTGTTTTTTTTTTTTTTTTTTTGCGGTACGGGGGCCTCTCACTGTTGTTGCCTGCCTCTCCCATTGCAGAGCACAGGCTCCGGACGCGCAGGCTCAGCGGCCATGGCTCATGGACCCAGCCACTCCGCGGCATGTGGGATCTTCTCGGACCAGGGCACGAACCCGGGTCCCCTGCATTCGCAGGCGGACTCTCAACCACTGCGCCACCAGGGAAGCCCATGGTGATTGTTTTAACATTTAACATTTGGGGACTCACAGGGTACCCCAGGTTGATTTTGTTCCCAGCTTGCAACAGGCCTGGAGTTAGCCATTTCTCTGAAGAGAACTATTTCCATTTGGTAAAGAATGATATTAGGGACCAAGATGTTTTTGATTTTTGATAGAGATCAATATCACTTTTCTAAATGAATTATTCCTGGATTCTACCTTTTTTCTTTTGAAAATCAGAATCTCTCCCTTATTCAAGTCTTCTACAACTTTTTCATAATTACTATCATTCTGCAAGTTTATATTAACAGACCCTTTATTAGTTTAAGATGTATTTTACTTTGACCCAGTGACTTGAATTCATTTTCCATTGTGGGATACTCTTTATTAGCTCATCTTTTTAAAAATTCTATATCTTCATTGCAGTGTAGTTTTCTGTCTTTCCTGTTTTAAATGCATTGTGCTTAATAATGGGAATAGAAATAAAATATGATTTAATTAGCTATTTATTTTTATCACCCTTTTAAAATGGAACATAACATACACACAATAAACTGCCCAAATCTTAAGTGTACAGCTCAATGAATTTTTACAAATTAAGTACACCTGTGTCTCTACTATTTATATCACAGTATAAAAACTTACAAACTGCCCAGAAGTTGCCCTAGTGCAGTCTATCACTCATTACCTTCCTCAAAATATCCATTTTTTCCAACAATGTTTTGTAGTTTTCATTGTACAAACCTTGTACATCTTTAGTTAAATTTATTCCTGAGTGTTTTATTTTTTATATTTTATAAATGGAATTTTCCTTTTTATTTACTTATTTTTAAAACTTATTTATTTATTTTTGGTGGCGTTGGGTCTTTGTTGCGGTGCGCGGGCTTCTCATTGCATCAGCTTCTCTTGTTGCGGAGCACGGGCTCTAGGCACGTGGGCTTCAGTAGTTGTGGCTCACGGGCTCTAGAGCACAGGCTCAGTAGCTGTGGCGCACGGGCTTAGTTGCTCTGCGGCATGTGGGATCTTCCCCGACCAGAGCTCGAACCCGTGTCCCTTGCATTGGCAGGTGGATTCTTAACCACTGTGCCACCAGTGAAGCCCTAAATGGAATTTTCTTAACATCATTTTAATTGTTTAGTGCTAGAATATAGAAATGCCGTTGATTTTTTTTGTATATTGATCTTGTATCCTGAAACCTTGCTAAACAAATTTATTACTTCTTCTGTTTTCTTTTTTTTTTCTGTAGAATTTTTAGGATATGTACGTATATTTCATCAGCAGGTAGAGAAAATTTTATTTTTTTCTTTCCAATTTGGATGTTTTTATTTCCATTATACTTTTAATTGCCTTGGCTAGAACTAATACAATGATGAATAGATATGGCAAGCTAGCCTTGTCTTGTTTCTGATCTTAGTGGGAAACTTTTTATTCTTTCACTATTAAATATGATGTTATCTGTGGATTTTTTTGTAGATCCCTTTTTATCACGTCAAGAAAGTTCTCTTCTAATCCTAGTTTTTTGAGTGTTTTTAGCGTGAAAGGGACTTGGATTTTGTCACATGCTTGCCCTGTGTCTATCAAGATGATCATGTGGTTTTTGTCCATTAATCTGTTAATGTGGTGTATTACATTGCTTGATATTCATGTGTTTAAACAGCTTTGCATTCCTGGGATAAATTGTACTTGGTCATGGCATATAATCCTGTTTATAGTTAGCTGGATTTAGATTTTGTTGAGGATTTTTTACATTTATATTTGTAAAGGATATTGTTCTGTAGTTCTCTTTTCTTGTGATGTCTTTGTCTGGTTTGAGTGTCAAGGTCATACTGGCCTCATAAAATGAATTAGGAAGTGTCCCCCGCCCCCCATATGTATTTTGGAGGTTTATTAAAGAATGGTATTAATTCTTTAAATGTTTGGTAGAATTCACCAGTGAAGACTTCTTATCTTGTACTTTTCTTTGTAGGAAGGTTTTTTTGTTGTTGTTTTCTGTTTTTTTGTTTGTGTGTTTTTTTTGTTACTGATTTAATCTCTTTAGTTGTTACAAGTTAATTCAGATTTTCTATTTCTGTTCTCAATTTCAGTAGTTTCCATCTTTCTAGGATTTTTAACATTTCATCTAGATTATCTAATTTATTGGCATAGAGTTGTTTATAATAATCCCATATAATCCTTTTTATTTCTGTGGTTGGTAGTAATGTCCCTCTTTCATTCCAGTTTTTGGTTTTTTTCATCCTCTTTCTTTTTTGCTTGATCAAACTTTTTAGTGTTTTATCAAATTTGTTGATAATTTTTAAGAATCAACTTTTGGATTCATTAATTGTCTCAATTGTTTTCATATTATATATTACATTAGTTTTCACAATTTTTTTTTCTTTTATTTGATTTGGATTTAATTTGCTCTTCTTTTTCTAATTTCTTTAGGTGAAAATTAGGTTATTGAATTAGGATTTCATTTTTTTAAAATGTGTACATTTAAAGCTATAGATTTTCCTCTGACCACAACTTCACCTGCATATCATGAGTTTCGGCATGTTGTGTTTTTGTTTTCATTCATATCAAAGTATTTTCTAATTTTCCTTGTCATCTCTTCTTTGATCCATTGATTATTTAGGAGTATGCTGTTTAAGTGTCATATATTTGTGGATTTCCCAAATTTTCTACTGTTTTTAATAGTTAATTTCATTCCATTGTGGTCAGAGATGTACTTTGTATAATTTCAATTCTTTTAAATTTATTTAGGCTTGTTTATTGGCCTAAAGTACGTTCTACTCTGGAATATGCTCCATGTGCACTTGAGAAGAATGTGTATTCTGATATTATTGGATGTAATGTTCTATAGAAGTTTATTAGCTCAAACTGGATTGAAGTGTCAAGGTCTTTTATTTCATTATTAATCTTCTATTTAGTTATTCTGTTCATTATTCAAAGTGGGATATTAAAGTCTTCTACTTTTATTGTCGAAATGTCTATTTCTCCCTTCAATTCTATTAGTTTTTGTTACATGTGATTTGGGGATATCTCGTTAAGTGCATATTCATTTATAATTGTATCTTCTTAATGAGTTGATCTTTTCATCATATAATATTCTCCTTCGTCTCATATAATTTTTTTCATAAAATCTATTTTGTCTGATATTAATACAGCCATTGACCAACTCTCTTTTGGTTTACTGTTTAGATAAAATATCTTTATTTATCCTTTCACTTTCAATCTGTTTGAGTCTTTAAAGTGAGTCTCTTATAGACAGCATATAGTTAGATCATTTAAAAAAATCCATCTTGCCAGTCTCTGCTTTTTGATTGGAGAGTTTAATCCATTTACATTTAAAATAGTTACTGATGAAAAATAACTTAATTCTGCTGCTTTGCTGTTTGAATTCTATGTCTCATATCTTTTTTTGGTGTCCTTTATTTCCCCATTACTACCTTCTTTTGTGTTAAATATTTTCTAGCCTGTTATAGTATACCTCTTTAATTACCTTGTCATTCATTTACTATACATTTTGAATTATTTTCTTAGTGGCTGCCCAGGAGATGACAATTAGCATCTTAATTTATAATAATCTAATTTGGATTAATACCACTTAGTTTTAAAAGTATATAAAGAAATTTGTTCTTGTAAAAGCTTGTTCCCACCTTTGTGTTGTTATTGTTACAAGTTCATCTTTATACATTGTGTGCCTTTCAACACAGATTTATAATATTGCTTTATGCAATAATCTCTTAAGTAAGAAAGGAGAAAAAAAGTGTTAGAATAATAAATTTATACTGACTCCTGTATTTACCTATTTAGATACCTTTATTGGTGTGCTTTATTTCTTCATGTGATTTTGAATTACTCTTTAGTCTTTCCATTTCAACCTGAAAACTCCCTTTTAAATTTCTTATATTGGAGGTCTTCTAGTGATGAATTATTTCACTTTTTATTTATCTGAGTATGTCTAAATTTCTCCTTCATTTTTGAAATATAGGTCTGCTAGTTATAAAAGTTTTGGTTGACAGTCCTTTCCTTTTAGCACTTGAGTATGTCATCATCACAGTCCTCTGGCCTCTGTGGTTTCTCATGAGCTATCAGCTGTTAAATTTAATGAGAATCCCTTGTATATGATAAATCACTTCTTTCTTGCTACTTTCAAGATTCTTTCTTTGCCTTCCAGTTGTTTGATTATAATGTGTCTAGGTATGGATTTGTTTGTGTTTATCCTACTTGGGCTTGTTGAGCTTTTTTGATATGTAGATTTATATATTTTTTAATCAAATTTGGGAAGTTTGAGGTTATTATTATCAAGTATTCTTCTTTTTTTTTTTGCGGTACGCGGGCCTCTCACTGTTGTGGCCTCTCCCATCAAGTATTCTTTCTTTCCTTTTTCTCTCTCCTTTCCTCCTGTGACTCCCATTAAGCATATGTTGATATGCTTGATGGTGCACCATAGGTATCTGAGACTATTTATTTTTCTTTCTTCTTTTTGTTCCCCAGATTTGAAAATCTTAATTGACCTATTTTAAAGTTCAATGATTCTTTCTTTTGCCCGCTCAAATCTGTTGTTGAGCCCCTCTAATGAATTTTTCATTTTGGTTATTCCACTTTTCAACTTCAGAATTTCTATTTGGTTACTTAAAAAATTATTTCTAGCTCCTTACTGATATTCTCCATTTGGTGATATATTATTTGTATACTTTCCTTTTGTTGTTTAGACATGGTTTCCATTAGTTTTTTTGGTTTATTTTTTTGGTGGTGCGCAGGCCTCTCACTGTTTTGGCCTCTCCCATTGTGGAGCACAGGCTCCGGATGCGCAGGCTCAGTGGCCATGGCTCATGGGCCCAGCTGCTCCGCGGCATGTGGGATCCTCCCGGACCGGGGCATGAACCCGTGTCCCCTGCATCAGCAGGCGGACTCTCAACCACTGTGCCACCAGGGAAGCCCCCATTAGTTTTTTGATAATATTTAAAATGACTGATTTAAAGTCTTAAGATGTCCAGTAAGTACAGCAGCTAGTCTTCTTGGAGAAAGTTGCTATTGACAACTTTTTTCCACATATGGACCATATTTTCTTATTTATTTGCATGTCATATAATTATTTCTTTATAACTGGATATTTAAAATGATATAATATGGCAACTCTGGAAATAAGATTCTCTCCCCTCCCCAGGGATTATTGTGGCTATTGGCTGTTGTTGTTGTTGTTGCTATCTGTATATTCATTTGGATATTCTAAATATATAATAATATGTTTTTCAGCAATTAGTGTTTTATTACTCCTTTAAAAAATTTTATATGTGTATTTCTTCTTCTTGTCGTATTGCACTAGTTAATTCCTCCAGTGAATGTACTGAAGTGACAGAAGATATCATTGTCTCATTTTTGATTGCATAGAGAATGCTTTCATTTTATCATTATTATGATCTTTGCTTTTTTGGAAATGTACTTTTCACATTATATTATCATATTATAATTAGTTGCTAAGACTTCTTTTGATTTTACTCAATTCAATTTTTAAATTTAATGTAACTGTTGGGAAGTTTAATTTTTTTCAAGTGTTTTACACAGGTTTTCAGAAGAGAGATTGGTCTATGATATTTGTTTCTTTTAATGTCTTTGTTAGATTGCAGTATCCAATTTATGCTTGCCTTGTAAAATATAATGCATAAGGTTTTCTCATTTTTACTTCCTAAATCAGTGTAAAACTAGGGCATTTTCCCCCTTATGTTGAAGAATGCACCAGTTAATCCATCTAGTCGTGGAATTTTCTTTGTAGAAAGGTTTCAAGTTAAAGACTTTTCTTTCTCTTTTTGACTTATTTCACTCAGTATAATATTCTCTAGGTCCATCCATGTTGCGGAAAATGGCAGAATTTTATTCTTTTTTATGACTAATATTCCAGTGTGTGTGTGTGTGTGTGTGTGTGTGTGTGTCACATCTTTTTTATCCATTTGTCTGTTGATGGGCGCTTGGGTTGCTTCCATATCTTGGCTATTGTAAATAGTGCTGCTATGAACATTGGGGTGAATGTATCTTTTCAAATTAGTGTTTTCATTTTTTTCAGATGTATGCACAGGAGCAGAATTGCTGGATCATATGGTAGTTCTATTTTTAGTTTTTTGAGGAAACTCTATACTGTTTTCCATAGTGGCTGCACCAATTTACATTCCCACCAACAGTGTACGAGGGTTTCCTTTTCTCTGCATCCTTGCTGTCATTTGTCATTTGTTGACTTTTTGATGATAGCCATTCTGACAGGTGTGAGGTGATGTCTCATTATTTTGATTTGCATTTTTCTAATAATTAACCGTGCTGAGCATCTTTTCATGTGCTTATAAGAAAAATATCTTCTCGAGAAGAAAGATATCTTCTCAAGAAAAATATCTCTTGTTTGTTCTTTTTCTAATTCTATTTTAGGTTGTTTATTTGAGATTTTTCTTTTTTCTTAAGGAAGGCACGTATTGCTATAAACTTCCCTCTTAGAACTGTCTTTTTTGTATCCATAGATTTTGGAGTGTTGTGTGTCCATTTTCATTTGTCTCAAGTTATTTTCTGATTTCCTCTTTGATTTCTTCATTGACCCATTGGTTTTTCCTAGCATGTTGTTTAGTTTCCACGTGTTTGCTCTTTTTTCATTTTTCTTTCTGTAATAGATTTCTAGTTTCATACTGTCGTGGTCCGAAAAAATTCTTGATATAATTTCTGTCATCTTAAATTTGTTGAGACTTGTTTTGTAGCCTAGTATGTGATTTATCCTCGAGGATGGTCCATGTGCACTTGTAAAGAATGTGTATTCTGCTGTTTTTGGATGGAATGTCCTATAGATATTTATTAAGTGCAGCTGGTCTGTTGTGTCATTTAAGACCACCATTGCCTTATTGATTTTCTGTCTAGAGGGTCTGTCTATAGATGTAAGTGGGGTGCTAAAGTCCCCTACTATTATTGTATTATTGTCAGTTTCTCCCTTTGTGTCTGTTAGTATTTGCTTTACATATTTACGTACCGCCTTATTGGGTGCATATATGTTAACAAGTGTAATATCTTTTTCTTATATTGATCCCTTTATTATTATATAATGCCCATCTTTGTCTTTTGTTGTAAAGTCTATTTTGTCTGATATGAGTATTGTTACCCTTGCTTTCTTATGATTTCTGTTTGCATGAACTATCCCTCCCTTAACTTTCAGTCTGTGTCTAAAGTGAGTCTCTTGTAGGCAGATTAGAGACCTGACTCATGGTTATTTAAAGTGTTTAAAATTTTAATTGTTTTTATAATTTTCTAAATATACTTTGTTACTGATTTCTCATGTATATTTCTTCTGTTGTTAGAGGAAACATAGTCTATTTAACTTCAATTCTTTCAGTTGATGCTTCTCAAATTTATTTCTCAAGCCTTTTACTTCCCTTGAGCCTTAGACTTTATCACATACAACACAGCACATACACCCATACACACACTCACACACACACACACACACACACACACTTTTAGATATGATTATAGAAGGATAGAGCATTGAGTGAGAAGCCCACTTCCCTGTGGTTACAATCTTAGAAACACTAACATTCAGGAGGAAGAAGAGGATCTAACTAAGGACACAATGAAAGACTGGAAGAAAGCACTTTTCATTTTCAGAAAGCTAAGGGATTAGTGCTTCAAAAAATCAGCACAGGTGTTTGCCCAAATAGATACTTATTATCTGGTTATAATATCACTTTTTCCCAAAATAATGGCATGTAAAAAATGTGGCTGAGGCAGCAATTCTCACCCTAATAGAAGCCTTTTCAAAATCACATCTTATATCGTAGTGTCCCAAACCATTACGATCCTAATAGGTAGAGCGTTAGAGAGTAGGGAAACGTGACTATGGAGACACGTTCTCTCTTTTTCAAAAGACAAAGGTAAAAAAACGTACTGCAGGGAAGCTAATAACAAAGCTTGGCTTACAGGAACAGTCTAGTTCATGTGAGAGACAAAAATGAACTTTTTTCTTAGGCTGAAGACATAATGAGCTTTTCCCAAAGTCTAGAAACTCACACACTTCCTAGTTTGAAGTCATTAGCATATCATGGCACACCCCTTTTCTAGTTTGTTAAATTGTGATAACATTTCAGTAGAAGAAGTGGGAGCCTGACCTGCTGTTTTTCACTTCTTGCCTGAGTTACATACTAGAGGGTTCAGGAAATAAATGTAAGAAGCACATGACCTTTTAATTTCCCTTTCCAGATTTCCAACATTTTCTGGTTGCTTAGGTATATTTTCTTGGAGAAATTGCATTGGAATGCTTATAAAAGACACACGTGGAGAACATGTCCAGTGCTTTTTATAAAGACTAACTTCTTCTTGCTAGATTTTCACTCTGGGGGTCTGTTACATTTTAGGAGAGAGGATTTGACCTGGAGTGAGGTGTGTAACCACAGAACTCTGGCATACTGTTATGGCAAAAGACTACTCGTGACGAACTTGTTACCTCTAACTTATCTGCCTTCTAGGGAGAATGGGCCCTGTTGGTGCTCAGGCCTTGGTTCTGCTAAAGGCCTCAACGAGTTTGTGTAAGAAAGTTTGGGAGAAGCAGAATACCATCCCTTTTTTGGTGCTAGGATTTTGGAAGAAAAGGGAGTCTGCTCTGCCTGGAAGAACTTGGAGGGTGAGAGTTAAGGTCCAGCATATGCTCCAGAGAGGAGAGGAAGCAAGAGAGTGGAGGGAGGGAGATGATGGCTGGAGACTGTGACACATCCCAACAACCACATGTATCTTGAATAATTTTTTTAAAAAAACTGACAAAGGACTTGGAATAGTGGAAACCGGTGACAGGGCAGAGCTGCATGCCCAGAGTGATGCGTGGAAGGAAACAAGACAGACTGTAAGAATGATGCAAGTGGACCTTCTGCTATAGTCTCTGGAGATTGGCAGGAATGTGGGGCAATCATCAGGCTTTCAGCAGCTGAAGAGTGGGCTGGGGTCCAGGCCAAGTAAGCCTCAGTCTCCAAAGGGCTTCTTCTGACGTCTCTACATTGATGTGGCATCTCCTCTTTTCTTTCCTATCCCTCCTATCTCTTCACCTTCTCCATCATTCTTCAAAATGTAGAAAAAAAAAACCCCAAAAAACAAAAACTCCAGACCTTTAAAATTTGTAGACAGAAAGTTATTTGGAGGAAAATCCAAAGATGACAGAGAAATTAAACTTGAAATTTTTGGAAAATTTAGAAACTAATAGAGTATAAACAATTGGAGGGAGGGAAATGGCTGCAGTGTCCTGTGTGTATGACGTTGGACCTGGTGTAGTAATCTACATAGTCCATAAAAGCAGTTAACTGATCCTAAGCCATTTTATTTTCCCTTATATGTACTGTGCATTGATTAACATATAGTAAAAAAAGTATTTTCTTAGGGGTCATATGTTGCTATCCTAGTAAATCATCCTAGTAAAACGTGAGAGCAATAACTATGAGAATAAGTTTTATTGATTTGAAAATGATATATTTCCCAAATAGTTTTCTTCCTTTACTTATACCTATCTAATTATTTCTCACAGTTATATATTTGTGTTTGGTACCTATGTGTATGCCTTGTGCCTGTCTCATATATATGTGTGTATGTATGTATGTATTTTTAAGCTGGCCATTTTTAAACTTACTGCTTACATTGACATTATGAGCTGTCTTAAATTATTAGTAGTCCTGTTCGACATGGAGTCATCTATGGATATAATGAACACATTCTAAATAATATTTAGTCAGGACTTCCCTGGTGGTCCAGTGGCTAAGGCTTCACCTTCCAATGCAGAAGGTGCAGGTTCTCTCCCTGGTTGGGGAGCTAGGCCAAAAAACCAAAACATAAAACAGAAGCAGTACTGTAACAAATTCAATAAAGACTTTAAAAATGGTCCACATCAAAAAAATTTTTTAAAAATAAATATTATTTAGTCCAATAATACTGGCCGCAGCAGCCTCTCGGAGGACATTATTTTGTGCCTTTTTGTGCATCACCTTCTACATTACCAAATTCAGTCATTTCTTTTCCACTTGATCTATCACATTTGACATAGATGATTAACTTCTTAAAACACTCTTTTTTGGGACTTCCCTGGCTGTCCAGTGGTTAAGATTCAGTGCTGCCAATGCAGGGGGTGTGGGTTTGATCCCTGGTTGGGAAACTAAGATCCCATATGCCCCATGGTGTGGCCTCCCCCCCCCCAAAAAAACACTCTTTTTCCTTGAATTTCCAGATTTCACTCTTTTCTGGTTCTCTCAAGACTTTTCTCCTTGCCTTTTCTCAATTACAGTTTACTCTGCTTTTTTGGCCAGACTGATACAGTGGTACTGGAGGCTCTCATGTTTAAAACCAAGCAGGGTCCTCTGGCTCTTGTAGCCAATGTTGCCTTCAAAAGAAATTCATGGCTCCAGCCCCAGCTTCTTGGGATCCAACTCTGACTTTAGCCCCTTGATAGTATCCTGGCTGGGGTTCCCCACTTCCAACAAGAGATTCAGACATTTTAAAGTTCATAAACCTTTAACTAAGAAGGGATCCTAGAACTTGAAGCTGTATATCTACAAGTTCCACTCAGCTGCCTATCACCTTTCTTTCACTCACTCACTCATTCATTTATTCTTTATAAATTCCACAAAGGAGCTAGTTCTGCCTTGTTGCTCCTTCTGTTTCCAGAGCTACCAAAGTTATGGCTTTACCACCGTAGGCACTTGAGAACTCTTTGTTAAATGGGTGAGTGAAGAAATGGATGAATGAATGACGCTTCTCCAAGTTGTTTTTCATTACTGTATGTATGTATAACTTATTTATAAAGATGGCTACAAAGCTTCCTCTCGTCCCGGATGCTGCCCCTTGGCTGGCTAACTGCCAGTCCTCCCACCACAAGGTGGCATGTATTTCCTCTCATCCGTACCTGGGCCCTCTGACTTCCTTTGACCAATAAAAATTGGTGGAAGTGATGCTGTGTGACCTCTGAGGGAAAGCAGTAAGAAGCTTTGCATCCTTGCCCTCAGATAGCGTGTAAGGAAGCCTGCCTGGCCAACTGGAGACCAAGAGGCCATGAGGAAGAGGACCAAGGAAGCCCACCTGACAGCCAGCACTTACTGCCAGACCTATGAGTGAAGCCGGAAGTGTTGAGCCCGGCCAGCCATCCCAGATTAATGGAGCCGTATGAGCAAACCCAGGTGATGGCATGAGAGGCATCACCCAGACAACCTGCAGAGTCACATGAGATGACACATTGCTGCTTCTTTAGGCACACGACTTAAAAGATGGCATGACTTTAAAGAGGAACAAGTCAATGTCGTTCCCTTTAAGGAGCTTATAATCTGCTGGGAAAGACATGTCACATACACTAAGTAATTTCTGGTTCTCATGTGAGTAGATTATGGGTCCAGTTGTAAAATCTTTCTCCTACAGATGTGAATAATTCTTGGCAGCTAGGAAAAGGACATCTAACAAAAACAAAATGAAGACAGAGAGACCTTGAAAAAAATCACATTTAGCCTAATAAACATGAAATATTGGAAACAGGGGAAGATACACATGCATAAAGCTAGGAAATTGGAACCATTTATTTTATGCATTATTTGGAAAGGAAGTATGAATTTAGTACTGTCCTAACCATCTCAGCTTTTCTCCATGGAGCATGCAGGAAGAATATATTTACACTGGGTTCTGTACAGATATTACATATATTTTACATACAGGCTCTGACAGACTCAGTTCGGAACGAAGAGTAACCTTTCAGATACTTTTCATTGCGTTCATATTATAAACTCCATTTGGTGGGTGAATGTCACTGTAAGCCTCACCATTCATATGCTAATGTTATAAGTTGGCGTTGTCAAGAGAATCATGCACAGGCTTGAGTACATGTGTGTGTGAGTGAGTGATATTTGTGTTTGCCAAAGCGGCATGTGCTCCTGAAGGGAGAGTGTGTCTTATCTTACTAGCTGTCTGGTCTCAGTTTCTCTCTCTAATGTGCCAGGAAGAAAATGTCTTTATCACTGAATATTTTGGTGATGCATAGATTCCAGGATGCCCTCCAGTGTTATAAGACATCTGTGTGTGTGTGTGTGTGTGTCTGTGCATGTATGTATGTGTACATATTAGGCTGGGAGATTAGCATGCTCTTTGTTTCTGTGTTCATCATTATTACTTCATTGCATAGAATGTCTCATCATTTCATGGGATATTTTCTAACATTCTCTCAGAATTTTGAACTCTTTTGGTTTACTTCTATTTATGAGACCATTTAACATTTCCACAGATGGAAGGAAAGTGCTCTGGTATTCCACTCTTAACACTTGAATTGATCCTGTGTTTCTATAAGAACAATAATCTTAATTGAATAGCTTCAGTAGAAAGCCTTTTCTGTATGTTTTAAATTTTAGTAATTTTGTAACAATTATAAAAAGCAGCAGAAGGTGTGGAGTTTAATGTAATTGTAAGGTGGAGTTTGATCAATGAGGCCAGAGGCAAGGCCAGGGAGGAAGGTCAATTCATGTGAGGCCAGGGATGCTCCACTAAAACTGTGGGTATTCCTCTCTGGGCAGTGGTCTGTCACTGCAGGATTATAAGCTGGGAGGTAACATGATCAGATTCATATTTTGGACAGATCACTTGGGTAGGGGTGTGGAGGAAAGACCTGTCCACACAAGAGTCTTTTCCTCTCTCACCAAGCCAAATGATGCATTTTACCCACTATCAAATATTTCTGAGTAAGTTCTTCAAGAACTAGAATGTGGAATGATTTTTTTCAAAGTATGGTTCTGGATCTACCTCCATCAGAATTACTCAGGGAATGCTTGTTAAATAAGCTAATTTCCAGGACTACCTCATGCTTACTAATTTAGTATCTTTGTAGGTTGTTAACATTTCATCCTGACTTTGCTCAAACTGCCCCTTTGGTTCGGAAAATTTTCCCTTTTTCTTCCTCCATCTTACTCATTTTTTTCAAAACCCAGTGAAGTCATCGCTTCCTCAAGGAAGTCAGTCTTGAATCAGGAACCATCAACCAATCAGAATTGTGCATAAGCTGATCACACACACTGCAACTCCCCTCTCTCACCTTGCCTTTAAATACCTGTCCCTGAAATCCACTGGGGAATTCAGGTCTTTTGAGCATGAGCTGCCCATGCTCCTTGTGTAGCCTTGCAATAAACACTGCATTTTCCTGCACCAGAACCTGGTGTCAGTAGATTGGCTTTCCTGCACACAGGTAAGCAGACCCCAGTTTCATTAGGTAACAAATGGACAAGTTCACTGTACCCATTTTAGCTGTTCCCATGGTTCACAGTGACTTAGAAAATGTGGGACCTGTCCTTTAGGCTGTACCAGAGCTTCCAATCTCAGGGGTTTTTCCAGCAGAACAACTCTGTGGGGAGGCACATCTTAGTGATGGGGAGCTAGTGGAGTCTATTTTGTCATGTGAGCCATGTCACCATGGCTCATGGTGACATCAGGAACTTATTAAAAAGGTGGAGAAAAATGCCTAACCTGGGTCCTGACCCCAGATCATCAGGCATGGCAGAACTCTTATTATGTCTAGGAGTTTCCTGACAAATATGCTACTTTTATTATTTGTATATAAATTTCTGTATCTGTGAGCCTCATTTGGTGATTGCATTCGGCTTGGCCTTTGCAAGTGAGAATTTTGACTCCAAGAATGAAGTATATTATTTCTTCCCTATCTGTAGCTTTGATCTCTTCACACTTTGTAATGATAGAGCCATCCTATATGTGAAGTATTCTGGGAATGTCTGCTTTAGTACTTGCACAGAGAAGACATAAAGTCAGTAGATACCAAAGGGCCAGAAGGATTGCGCAAGAAAGAAAATACCGAGGCAGGTGTGCTTGGCTAGTCAAGGCCTAAAATCCAAGGCAAGTTGAAGTGTGTATGACTAAGCTATCACAACAAAAATGACACATATAAACTTTGAGAAAGAAATGTTGAACAAACAGGGTTTACAGTTTGTGAATTATGGGACTAGATAAATGAGAACTAAATCGTCAGGACAACTTGGGAGATTTCTGCCTCATGAAAGTTCCCAAATATTCATTTATATTTCATTTCTCTGCAATGGATGGCTCCATAAATTTTGGGCAAAGGCAGGAGGAGAAAGACTCACACCTGCAGTCGAGGAGTTCCAGCCCACCTTGAAGGGTGCTGATTCTGCCAGTTACAACGTGGAAGGTGGTGTATGTTTGGGGTTAGGAAGGCGATTCTTGCAAAGTGGCCACAATTTGATCTGGGAGGGTAAGGGTTCAACCCGACACAGCACCATTTGCAGTGGGTGCTTCCTTAGATGACCTTAGTTAATATTCATTCTTCTCTAAAACTGGGATTTGTCTGACAGACTACATGAGCTACTGCATCTTTTTATTTGTGTGCCGTAGGGACTGGAAATTTATGGAATAGGAAGTGATAAATCAAGAGATGGGAATGAATAAGAAATGGTTCTCTCAAACTTTTGTATTTGTTGATGCACTGGCAAAAATAAACAGCCTAGAAAAGTGAAGACAGTAAAATACTTTTGAGTTCCTCCTAGAACGTGTGATATAAATGCAATGCATTATATTCATTTATGCTCCTAGGAGGCACATTTTTTTTTTGGAATGCTCAAAAGAAAGGATGATTTGATACATGGCAAAAAAGTGCTAAAAGAAACTTTGAAAACGTTTGCCACTGGAACATCATTTCAAACCTGTCAGAGATGTGGGGAGGAAATAGAAAAACTTCTGCCTTGACAAAGTTTGGGGGAAAATGGGCCAACTAAACAAATATCATTTGAAGGCAGTAAGGAGTAAACTGTTCAGAAACACAATTTTATTTCCTTTTACAAATTCTTCCTCCAGAGATTTTAGTCACTCGCAAAACAGATGTCATTTTTGAAAATGCAGAATTGCAAAACACAAAAAAATCAGCATCCTTCAAGAATACTGTTGTGCGTTCTTCTTATTTGCTGGTAGAAAACATGTGTGTCTTGAATACCAATTATCTTTCCAGTTCAGTATTTCCTTCAGAGAACAAAAACTTTCTGGTACAGCTGCAGAGGACAAATAAAATGGTATCACAGAAGAGCAACTAGCACCTTGGAACCAGCTGTTTATGCTATTTTGTCATCTTCTCTTTAACCCTCTGAGTCCTGAGTGAGAACGGGGAACATTCTGGAATATGATCATGTCTCTCTGTGTGTGCATGTGATTAAGGACTTCTCAGCTTGCACTGGAGGGCAGTGTGAAAACAGACAGACCTTTATTCTAGTCCCAGCACTGCCAGTTTATCAGTTGTGTGACTTTGGGAAATGTATATTTAACTTTTCTAAGCTTTCTTTTCTTCACCTGCAAAAAGGGTATAATAATGTTTGCCTCATAGAGTTGTTATGAGAACTAAGTAAGACAACGTATGTTAAAATACTTAGCCTGTGGCACCTAACAGGTGCTCAGTAGATGGCAGCTCTTTTGAGATTGCAATCTATTTGAGGTCAAAGTCTTGCTTTTGAGCCCTGCTCTGCAGGCCTATTGTGGCGATAGGCACAAAAAATATTTTATATTCAGGTGATCGTTTATCTGAAGCATTGCGTAAATATCTAAGCACCTACTGTGTGTCAGCGCTTTCACCTGTGCCATTGTGAGTCTCCAATAAACTTGTATAATTGTGTTATGATTGCCATTTTCTAGATAGGAAACTGGCATGCAGAGAGGCTCAGGAAATTGCTCAAATTCAAGGCAATTAGTGGCAGAACTGGATGCAGGTCTTCACATTTTAAGTTCAGCATTCTTTCCAGAGAGACTTCCTAAGACAAAACAAAATCAAACAAAAACCACAGAATTAAACCCTTGGGGGGAGATAATGTTGATGTATCACTGCAGGTGCTCAGTAGAAAAGTCAGTCTGCAAAAGCAGGGGAAGGCAGGCAGCCTCTGTGGCTCTGAGTCAACCAAACAGAGACTGCTTCCCACTAGCTATCTATTTTATGTTCGGTAGTGCATATATGTCCATGCCACCCTCTCACTTTGTCACAGCGTAGGGAGATCAGCTCAGTGCTTTGTGACCATCTAGAGGGGTGGGATAGGGAGGGTGCGAGGGAGGGAGACGCAAGAGGGAAGGGATATGGGAACATATGTATATGTATAGCTGATTCACTTTGTTATAAAGCAGAAACTAACACACCATTGTAAAGCAATTATACTCCAATAAATATGTTTAAAAAAAAAAAAAAGAAGCTTCAGAGATGCGAGTATTCAGATGGGAGATTGACAATGATGGGGGGGGGGGATGGAACCAGAGGCCTCCCATTGAAATTTTACTATCTTTCCAATTCACAGAAAGTACATTAGCTGTAATTCATGTTATTTTGAGCCAGGCTGATCCACGCTTTGGTGTTTTGCCCACTCCCGTGGACTTTCAAAAAAGGAAATTTAAAGGAAGCTATATGATGTGCTGCACCTTTACTGAATCATTGCCAGGAATCACAAACTTTTCTGAGAAGCAACCTTTAGATAGAAGGCTTGATTCCATACCCTTTAGCTTCATGTAGACTCAGTAAAAGAGTTTTTTTTTTTTTTTAAAAAGTAACAAAGTAAAGGAAAAAGTAAGATATCATGGTTCCTTTAGTGTGAATGGAATTGATTCAAAAAATTCTTTTTTGCATAAGCTCCTTCAAAACAAAATCAAAGGGGAAAAGGGGGAAAGAAAAAACAACCTCTCCATTTCCCTACAGGAGGAAGGTCTCTGTGTCAGGTGGTGAATCCAGGGACAAGCATGACGTGCTATTCCCCTCACTGTCTATCTTCTCGGGAGGCATTTCTTTTTGACAAACTCAGGGCAGCTTAAGCTGAAATTAAAATTCCTCCCACCCTCCACACGAGGGTTGGAAGTGGATGCTCAGATCCTTGGAGTTGCCTGCGACACAGCTGTAGGGACTGCATCTCTGGTGGAAGCCGTGACTTTGAGGCAGAGCTGGGCTGCCAGGGACAGTGCCGGCCAGCATGACTTAGAGGAGGGGCAGAGCCAGACCAGCACTGAGCGGCCTGAAAGGCCTTCAGGGTGGAAATCACAGTCCTCTGCTCCAGTCCTGTGCTGCTGGGTGATAGGAGCCTGCTCTTCCAGGTGTCCTCTGTGCCTTTTCCCCAGGAAAGCAGATGGCTGTGCAGTTTGCTTTCCAGTGTGCTCCAACTGGAGTGTTCAAGAGGCCTTACTTTTTGCTTCTGGGTGACTTTGGAGGGAAGCAGACAGTTGAGTTTCTCTAAAGTCTGTACGTTTGTTTGCCTGATCCTTCTAGACCAGTCCACGCTTTTCTGGAGTAATGGGCTGGGGTAGGGGAGCAAAATATTGTCTTGTATCCAATCCCACTCTGTCTTTACCTTTTGCATTATTTTTCTAGATGTAGTTGGTGTTGGGAAAAGCAGACCCTCCGTAAATTTTACCAGTGATCTGGTAGCCCCAAAAGGATAGGGATGGGGGGCTGTTGATAGCATAACCTGGGACTAACAGCAGGTATTCCAGCCACAAGTGAGACTGGAAATGAAGAGGTTCTTCCACCTCCTTTCTACCACGATGACATAAAGTCACCACTCTTTCTTCTACCACGATGACATAAAGTCACCACTCTTAATTCTGGAGCTGTTTTGGACAAGCTATTGCTATTGGAGAATTTTGGTAAGATGAGTGATGAAAACTACTCTTTTGAAATTCTAGGAATATGAATAATAATTCATACCTCCATTAAGGTGACCAACCATCCTGGTTTGCCTGGGACTGATGGGTTTCCTGGGACATGAGATTTTCAATTTTAAAACCAGGATAGTCCCAGACAAATAGGGACGTTTGGTTATCCTATCAAGGAGGATAGCAGGGTGTAGAACACTGAACTGAGAATTAGAAACCCTGATATTAAGTATTGGTTGCTTGACTGACCAGCTGTGTGGCCTTGGGTAACCTTTCCGAACTGCAGTTTTCTCAGCTGCCAAACGAAATTTCTAGCTGTATGGTCCATGGGGTTCCTTCCTGCTTCAATAGCCCATGATTTCAGGACTATTTACAGTGACTGAAATGGGAGCAAATTATAAAGATTTATATAATGTCCTAAAAAGGTTGTATTTCCAGCTTGGATAGAGACTGCCCCCCTCCTAGAAATCTGGAATGACTCCATCTCAGTTCCAACCAGCCTGTGCTATTGCATCTTCCTGCCATCGCCTCCCAGAGTTCAGAGCAAGGTCACTCAGCCTCCTGCATGCGGGTGCCCTCCTCTGTTTGTTGAAACTCTCCTCTGCACTCAGCCCTCCTTCCCACCGCATGCCCTGCATCCAGCCTGTCACCATCTCCCACGTGGACTCACTTGGCTCCTGCTTTCATGATTTTTAAAATAATACGACTGCATTATTTATGTGTTCTATGGTTTAAACTTTCCGTTCATTACTTTAGCCTTTCTCCACAACTCCCAGTTAATTTGACCTACTGAGAATGTACTATACCTAACTACAAATGGAAAATTACAGTTACACACTGAATTTGGACCAAAATTCTCACTGTGGTAGGAAAATTAACATCCTCCTTAATCTCAGCCTTCCTTCTACTTCCGTCATCAGCGCTAATTTGTAAGTTTTAAATACATGATCGAAGTCACCAATTATTGGGATCACATTACTGGATTCACAAATACCATTATTGGAATCAGAAATACTGTGTTGAATTCCTACTTGTTTTAAAAATTTTAATTTGAACTTACACTTTCTCTATTTTGAGGTGGCTGATACAATGAAATAATACAAAACAGGATAATCAGGTATAAAATTAGAACAGAGACCATCTATAGCAAGTAGGAAATGTCACCTGGCACTTAAAATAAGATTATAATGATTAATAATAGCTAATAATAGAAGGTGGATGTCACAGAGTGTTTACTATGCCCAGCACTGACACTCTTCATGAATTAAGTCACTGTTTCCCAATGATCAGGGCACCCAGGGAAACACTTGAGGCACATGGCTCTCATTGTCTGATCAAAGAAAATATGTACATGGATTTGTAGAAAGCAACTTTTTCCTGAGCTAAATTCAAGGGAGAGTATTATTTTGTGTGTACTTTCCTGAAGCACTCTGGATGAAGTGCAGAAGGCTTTTTTCAATTATAATTTTGCAAAAGCCCCAGACACTTTTCAAAAGAATGCTCCTTGTTTTGACCTACAAAAGCTTTGGTGGTAACATAAAATTGTAACTTAGCAGAATATTTGAATTCATCATCAAGGGCTGAGTAATTTTCTCTTGTGATCATGTACGTTAATATAGGGATAGAATTTAGGGAATATTGGTTAGAGAGCTGGATGCCCATTTGAACATTCTCTTTAGTACCAGATGACTTGAGTAAGCCATTGGGCAGTCCTGACTTACAGTTAGATCATGATCAATTTCTTTAGATGTAGAGCAGGTGTTCTGTACTTCTGTGGTTAACCAAGGGTCATATATTTTATGTGCTAAATGTGTAGGCAGCAAAGTGGATATTCTCGTCTAGTTGCTTAAGAATCCAGTTCTTATTTTCTCCTAAGCCCCTTGAACCTACCCCAGTGGCTGCAGAGACACCTGCAGTAAGGGTAGTGATTTCCCCAAGAAGAGCCGTAAATCTTCTCCAGCCTTTGCACAACCACTTGGTTGGGATCTTAGAGTCCTGTACTATAGAGCATGAGGGAATTCATTTTAGCATGAAACAATTTTAAAGACATTTGTTACCAACAGACCATCTTGTCCAAGAAGGAACTACATCCTGATAAGATAGACAGAATAAAATTAACTGTAAAAGGCATTTTCTTAAAGTTGAAAGAATTAATGCGCTGTGTGGAGTCACTTAAAATTGATGGAGTTAATTGAAATGTAATTAATGTTAGGAAATGCCTTTCACTTCAGTGAGTTTGCTTTTATCTTTGATGTTTGGTACTGATTTGCATTTCCTGAAAGTAAGTAGGAAGTGGATCGCTTTTGTAGGATAATTAAAACATATCACCAGAATTTTTTAAAAAGAACTTGTAGGGGAGGAAAACTTTTCCCTTCTTCCCTTCTAGGTTCTTTGGCTGGCCTAATAATCAAATTAACATAGATTAACAGGAGAAAAACAAATTTAATTATGTACATACAGGGGCCCCATAGAATATGAGATCCAAAGGCAGTCAGACAATAGAGGCTTATATGCCATCCCGAGCTCAGGAGGAGAGGATGGGGGTCTGGGACTTCAAAAGGGAGGAGGGCAATTTGTGGGAAGATGGGAAGAGCACATGTTTTGTAAACAAACGTTTGCCATGCTATACAGAGACAGTGGGACACAGAGAGGACTGGTCTCCAGGCCCTGCCAAGCTTCCCCCAGCTCACCACTCCTAGTCCATATTTTTTGTAGTTATCTCTGGTGGTAGCTCTCTTCCTGGACCAGTCCCTCTATCTAAATTCTTTTAGGCAGTTATGGGGGAGGTAAAAGCTCCTCCTCAGGTTTCTGGGCCTTGACTGTCTTCAGCTCAAAATAATCCACATGTCAAAGTGGCACATTCTGGGGTGGCCTACCCTGAACCCCATCAAAGTATACTCTCTTGTAGCATATGTGTATGTGGGGAACAGTGAGTCATATATTCAGTATATGTTAGCTGTACCAAGTTGTTGGATATAAATTAACAAGACAGGGAGGGAATCAGACATAACCATGGTTAATATCATTTACATTAACCTTTACATGTATTTGAAAACATTCTTGTTGATCCTGACTTTGGCTTTAATATCAAGATAGAGTAGCCTCTAATATCATGACTGTCCCAGACTGTATACCCATTGGCATTATTATTCACAATAATAATCATGATTAACTCTGAATAGTACTCACAACTTGCTAGACACTGTGTTAAGGACTTTATCCATATAAACTCATTTGATCTTACGTACCCGAAACCTAAAAGATACATATTTTTTATTATTATTCTCCTTTCAAAGATGGAAAACTGAAGAATGGAGACATTAACACAGCTAGTAACTGCAGAATTCTGGATTCAAAGCAGGGCAGTCAGGCTCCTGAGTCTCTGCCCATAACCACCAGGTAATATTGCTGCTGTCATAGATTGGTGAATTTCATAAATTGTCTTAAATTGCTTTGATCTGATATTTCATGGAGATAAAACACTCTATAAAACTGATCACAGTGAGAAAATTGTGTCTAAAACCCTCTTCCTCCTCATAAAGTTATTCCTTTTGGAAAATAAAATGTCCTAACATTTGTTTAGAATTAATCTGCCATGTTATTTGAAAAGAATGTCTAGTAGTCTAATAGGCCTATTGTTTTGAACAGATAAAGCATTTTTCTTTTGGAAGACAAGGCAAACTCTATTTCACGCTCTTCCTAAGGGGATTATGCCTCTGGAGCTAATTACAATACATAATTTTTAAAAATTGTGTTTACTTAAGATAAATTCTTAAGAGATTCCTTGATAAGAGACCTTCTCCTGGGGTCATCTTTTCTAACAGTTAATGATTGATCAGGTATTTTAAAGTGGATGGAGTTCCAGGCTCCCAGCTGGGCCAGTTCCTGGAACCTGCAAAATGCAGAGACCATGATGGCTGAATGGAGTGACTTGTCCAGTCATGGATAGAGACAGGCACTTCCACATTCCTTTCACAAAAGTCATGCAGTATCTCAGAACCTTCACTTAATTGCTCCTTCCAGCTGAGCCCCACACCTCCCACTGGGGTCTATTGTAATTATTGCACTCTAGAATTTTTTTTCTTTTTACTGAAAGAAATTGTTGGTTAAAGGATCTTTTGGTGATATCAAATAAAATGTACATTTGCTAGGTTTTAGGCAATCACATTTATTAAATCTGGACATACACTGGCAAATTCTCTTTTCCCCTCTTCCAAGTAGTGGTATAATAAAGCCAATTTAAGCCTATCTAAGATGAAGATTATATACAAAGAAGAAACTTCTCCCAAAAGACAGGATGAGTTAAGTACTATCAAATCGAGTAGAGTAGATTAATTAAAGAGTTGGAAAATTCTCACTTGACTTAGCCTTCGTATTTTTGTAATAAATAATAAGATAATTTAAAATGAAAATTATTAGAAATGTATTGTGCCATCAATAATTTCGTTACCAAAAGCACTTTCTCTCCTGTCTGCCCTCAATTCTCAGATGACTGAACATGTTTGCAGGTTGTTAGAGGCAGGTAAAGGCATCCTGATAGTCCAGGGAGCTCAGAGTGATATTTTTTAAAACAGAAAGAAAGGTTGTCTTAAGTGTTGGGACCCAGACTGTTTATGGTATGGCACCTAAGGAAGCTGGATGCTTGCTTCCTTTATTTTCTTGGAATGAGACTCACTTATGTCTTCTTTCCACAATGCATCTTGAGTCCTTACTGTGTGTGGTCAGGCACTTTATATAAGATTGTCTGTTTTGAAAGTGCCATGGGTAGCAGCAATTAATAGATAATAAGATAATTAAAAACGTAAATTATTAGGTAGTCCTTCTGACACCAATAATTGACTTACGTAACACGCTTTCTTTCCTGTCTGTGTTCAGTTGCAAAGAAAATAAAGCACATTTGGCTACTTAGGTTTCTTTTTTTTTTTTTTTTCCATCATTCTCAGCATATTTATTTACTAGAAAAATCCAACACATTAAAACTTTGTGACTTAGTTTTTAAAGTTTGTGACTGAAGACAATAAAGCAGCGTACCTGAGAAGTTCATAGATGTCATTATACCCTCTATTGTGGAAGTACCCAGATGATACACAAATCTGGCTTTTTTTCCTACTTAAGTTTTTCATGTCAAGGTGATCTTTTGACATGTCTCTAAAGGTCTCTCAGACCTTTAAAAATAGTTAGTATTTTCTAAACCATAATTCAAAAAGAGTCATGTACCACAATGTTCTGTTTACTGTTTACACTGTTTACAATAGCCAGGACATGGAAGCAACCTAAGTGTCCATCGACAGATGAATGGATAAAGAAGATGTGGCACATATATACAATGGAATATTACTCAGCCATAAAAAGAAACGAAATTGAGTTATTTGTAGTGAGGTGGATTGACCTAGAGTCTGTCATACATAGTGAAGTAAGTCAGAAAGAGTAAAACAAATACCATATGCTAACACATATATATGGAACCTAAAAAATAAAAATGGTTCTGAACAACCTAGGGGCAGGACAGGAATAAAGACACAGACGTAGAGAATGGACTTGAGGACACGGGGAGGGGAATGGGTAAGCTGTGACAAAGTGAGAGAGTGGCATGGACATATATACACTACCAAATGTAAAATAGATAGCTAGTGGGAAGCAGCTACATAGCACAGGGAGATCAGCTCAGTGCTTTGTGACCGCCTAGAGGGGTGGGATAGGGAGGGTGGGAGGGAGACACAAGAGGGAGGGGACATGGGGATATATGTGTACATACAGCTGATTCACTGTGTAATACAGCAGAAACTAACACAACAATGTAAAGCAATTATACTCCAATAAACATTAAAAAATAGTATTTTCTAAATACCTCACTGAAAGATTATGGTATATAAAATTACTTACTGTTCTCAGATTTATTCAACTGAATATATTGCGTATTTATTTTATATCACCATTGTCTTAGGCACAGAGCGTAAAATGATGAAAAGGGACATTTTGGCTTTCGAGGGATTCACAATTCATCTAGGCACAATCAAGCTGAGAGTCAGATGTGAAAATGAGCAACCGTGTTCTATAGTGATGAAGTGCTATCATAATAGAAGTAGTAGTGACATGTTACTGAATCTCAGTTATTGATATGATATGGAAAAAAATCCTCACATTTCCAATTAAGTAGCCCAAACATTTGGGATAAATTATTTGTGCCATAGCACAAGACAGTTCAGTTTTTATTAATTCTGGACTTTGGAATTTATAATCATCAAGCTTTACTTAGAGTAAGAAAAAAAGCAACGAAGTAATCTGCTATTGGCTTCTCTATTTTGGTCTCTGACTTCAAGGACTTTGTGGGGAGGGTGTGTGAATGTGTAATGCAATGTCCATGTATTATGCTTTTCAATTTTTGAAATCAAAGTACTCAATCAACATTAATTAGGAGATATTGTGCTGTAATTTCCAAGTGCATGTACAATGGGTAGTCTTCTAAATTGTGTGCAATTTTCCTTTTCTTTCGAATTTCCACATGGAGCTTTCCCTATTATATATTAAATTGAGAGGCAGTTAGTTTCACATTCTGGGCATCCAAACATTAGGTTTTTTATATTTCCATGTGTCACGTGCAAAGTATGCCTACTTCTGGAAAGCTTCATCCTTGTCCTTTTCCTCATAGCCTACCCTTTATGGGCCTCTGGTAACAAACTTGGAACTGTTCCTTTTGGTTTTATAAATCATGTCTAAGGGATTCTAAACCACATTTAATTACACATGACAGAAAAGCTTCATGTGCTAATGTTCTTCTGGTTGACCCACCACGAATTCCTGCTAAAATTTTTATAAGCCTTGGAGACAGTTCTCCAGAGTATCCCCCAGAGCATTTCCTGGACACCAATGACGCAAGAGTTTACCATCCCATTGATGGTTGTCCCAGAGCACCCCAGGATGAATACTCCCATTCCCTGAAAGCTGCTCGTGGACCACGACGCTACTATAAATGGCTGAAATGTGATGCAGCTTCCTCCAGCTCAGCCTAATGGAGATTAAGATCCATTAAGAGCTCTCTGCTGTATGTGCAATTTCGATTGATCAGATTGACTCATTTCATTTTAGCCAATGATCCTATTACAGAAGTTGCCTCCTTTCAGTGTTTTACTGGCACAGGGAAACCTGCAAATGCTCTGTACTGTAACAGGCAGTGCAGAGAAGGGCATGGGCTCGAGTTGTGTTTTCCAGCCCCTGCGAGACATCATTTGCAGTGTGTGATTCTTACAAGTTTTGGGGAGTTATTATCATTCATGCTCTTACTTAGGATTGCTTAGAGGTTAGAAGTCTATGTGATTCATTTTAAAAATAAACATTTGATTGGGAAACTATGTTAGCCACAGTATAGCTGTAGACAGAGTTCAGTATGAGCAACACTGTGGTTTGCAAACGAGGTTTCCCTGAATTGGAAACCTATGAGGGAAGCAGCTAGAGAAAGGAAATGTTTGCTTATAATGACAGACTGTATGAAATTAATAGTCATCTTTATTTATAAAAGGAGTGTTAAGCTTATGACAGACATTATTGTTTTAGCGGTCAACGCTAAGTGGAATCGTGGAGTTTTACAAAATGTAACAAGTGGACCTTCTAGAAAGAGTTTATGGGACAGGATAAGAATAGAAGTGCATGTAGCTGTGCAGCTATACTGACTGAAGTCCTTCTTCGACTAATTACATGAATGTGTTATGTGATGTTAAGGATTTGCATATGCAGATGCCTTCATATTCCCCAAGCACTTTCACATAGATGAGTCATAAATTCAACTGCCATTTATTGAACATCTGTTATGTACTGCATCTTTAACATATATTGTGACATTTAATCCCTTTAAGAACCCTGTAAACTTTAAATTACTTCCAGATCCAATTTTTAGATGAGATAAAGACACAGGGAGGAAATGATTTGCCCAAGGTCTTGACCTGGAAGAGGCACAGCCTGGTTTCAAACTCCAGTCTGAATGGTTCCCAGGGCGGATTCTGTTTTGTTTTGTTTTTGTCTTTTAATTGAAGTGTAGTTGATTTACAGTGCTGTGCCCATCTCTGCTGTACAGCAAAGTGATTCAGTTTTACACATAGAGACATTCTTTTTTTATATTCTTTTCCCTTATGGTTTATCACAGGATATTGAGTATAGTTCCCTGTGCTCTACAGTAGGACCTTGTTTGGGCGGGCTCTGTTTTATTTTGTTTTTTAAGGACCCCACACTTTCTTAACTGGCCAGATTCTCTCAACAGCTTTGCTCAGTGGATAAGCCATTATTGTTGTTAACTCTAAAGCCTCTGTGAAGATAGACAACCTATTCTGGGTTCACAGGTGGATGATGGCAGAGTGAGGATTAGAACCCAAGTTGCCTGACATACTATATCATCTCTCATGTAATGTTACAATCTACATTTACAGTTCTGGAGTATTTATACTTTTTTTTTTTCTTTTTTTTTTTTTTTGCTATTCAGTAACTTTGGAAGTGAATTCTTGGAAGTGAAATTCATTATCAGTGACTGGAATTCTAGTTTTAATTCTACTACTTTTCTCTCTGTAACCCTTACTTTTGTTCTTTATAATGTAGGAGGCTGTGATATTGATTGTGCTTAAACAATGAGGTAGATATAGACCATTGTTTTAGGCCCAAGTTAAGGAGAAAGGATGAGGGTGGACAGCCCCTTTAAAGAAATAGTTCTTACTTATTTTGAGGCAATAGGAATTTCTTGAATTTTTTTCCTGGACAGATAACTCCTAATGTAGAGTCGGGATGGGCTCTACAGGTGATAAAGTGTTTATTAAAACTATTTGCCAAAATCACACATTGAGTTTGGGAATCACTGTGTGTGTGTGTGTGTGTGTGTGTGTGTGTGTGTGTGTGTGTGTGTGTGTG
>NW_021703770.1:66756062-66822917 GCF_005190385.1 Monodon monoceros | reverse complement strand
GTGTGTGTGTGTGTGTGTGTGTGTGTGTGTGTGTGTGTGTGTGTGTGAATTTCACTGGACTGCTTTTGGAAGTCCAGTAAATTGCTCTTCATTGGAAAAACAGTTATTTCAATTATGAAGCTAGATAAAAATGCTATGCTTTATACGAATGTGTCTTAGTTTAGAGGTGAATTAAAGCTACAATGGATGGTTTTTTGTTAGAAACAACAAATAGCACTTGATTTTTAATAAAAATTTTCTGAGAAAATTTTGGAGTGTTTTCAAGCAGGAAATAATGTAGTAACCAAGCCCTAAGAATATCCTCACTGTAAAATATTCAGAGTGTGCCCGAATACTGGCTTCTCATAACTTAGTCCTTCACGATACTACCTACGCCATGTCACTGATGGACATGAAAAATGATTTAAAAGCATAAGGAGAATATAAACCTTGCTCCGTCTATTGACAAGTTCAGATGTTTTCTGGCAGCTGTGCATCTCCTAGGATTGCGAATAGGAACATTAGTGACTTGGGTTGGAAAAACAAGCCAATAGCAGCAAAACATTTTTCTTAAAAACGGTAGTTGATTGATCTAGACTAAGCTAAGTTTCTTAGAGCCTTTTTAGAAAGTACTTTTTATATTTATTGACTATAAACAGTACGTATTTTGCTTGTCTGCATAATATTTCAAATAGCCACTGAAGGATATGTATTTTTAAGGTTTATATTTGGGCTTCTGAGAGCTGCTCCAAATGATCATGTCTCTCTTCTTTGAAAATGGCATTAAAATAAAGATATTTCCTCATCTGGTATATGTTGAGAGGAAGCACAGTCTCAGAACCAAGAAGTATGCTTGGGTGACATGGGATGTGCAGGTGTATGCATGTACGTGGTTCATTAAAAGACCAAAACTTTAAGGGTGCAACTCAGAAGAAGCCTATTTTTCATCCCCATTGTCCCATCAAACATGCTGTGAGAGCTAGTCCCTCTCCTGCCCCTGGATGAAATTCTGCGCAGGTCTATTAGTTTTCTACACTCGTTCAAATCACAAGTCTCTCAGTACTTCTAATTATAAAAGAAGTCTTACTTTAATAGTGAAATTACCTAATCTATTGTAATGATGACGACTCAGAACTTTATCAGAGGTTATAGCTGTTTCCTCCTCCAGTTTGAGGTGTGGCTTATGGGAAGCTGCATGATGAAGTGGAAGTTGGGTGTCCCCTCCCTTTCTCTGTCTGGTACTCCTATTCTCCGTGGTAACCAGCCCCTCTTGGGAATGACTCTGGTTCTTCCAGGGTTGGAGCCAGAGAATGCAAGGTAACAACCCTGGAAAGGCTTCCTTGACTTGTACCATCTGGAGGTGATGGTCTCTTAGTTTGGTGACTACTTCAAGAGGCAAAGTACAGGAATGCGTACATAGATCACTTCCTGGAATCCACAGAGACATCCCACAGCCATCTGTACTTCTTGGTCTTTCAACTCAAGGCTTTTAACACCTTGAAGGGGGTTGCTGTGCAGGGTCAGCCTGAAGGAGTGCTTGGTCATCTCCTTTACAAGTTCTGAGTAGTTAATCCAGCACCCCACTTTGTAATGAGAAGAGGGGGTCCTTGGCATCTATCATCCTGTGCTCCGTTTTCTGGACTTGAATCAAACCTGAGAGAGAAGGAACATCCTGTTAATATTCTGTTATACACAAAAACTGAGGTCGGCAGCTTGGCGCTCTGGAGAGCACTGGAATGATCTAGAAGTGGCCATGCCAGGCTCTGCACTCTTTAATCCTCCCAAGGCAGGCTAAGTAGGTACACACTGTCTTCATCCCTGTTTTACAGAAAAGGAAACAAGACTGAAAGAAGTGACATAACTTTTGGGGGTCCACCAGCTATAAGTGGGGGTGGATTAGGAACCACGGCACTGGTTGGAGTATGGGAACTTTTAGAAATGTAAAATCTTGTGCCCCGTCCCAGACCTACTTTACCCGAAGCTCCAGGGAGTGATCCTGTGATGTGAATTTAACAAGTCCCCCACGTGATGCTGGTCACAGGGCTCACATTTGAGAACCACGACAGTGCAGTATAGTCAGGGAAAACTGAATTCGAATCTTTGCTTTGGCACTGGTTATACACAGAGCTCATGGAAGTTGTATCAAGGCTATTGTTGAAATCCCTTAGCTTTCATCATAAGGAAGACTCATACTTGTGGAGTGTTACAGCTGTTGTACGTGGTCCACACACAGTAGCTTAGCCTTTATGCGCTGCTGTCCCGAGTTTACAACTGAGGAACAATGGCAGAGGGCTTAGTGAGGCTGTCTGCTCTTGTTACAGTTCTAGTGAGGAGCAGATCAAAGGCAGTTTGCAGAGCACCTGCTCGTACCGCTAAGAGCACTGTCTTCTTAGAAGGACAAGTCACCCCAGCTCTGATGACCTGACTGTATTTGGATCTATGCTGAAAGTAGCAACAGAGAATAATTGGACTACAGGTTCTTTTTTGGAGGTAAAACTTCAAACCGCCTCTCTCTTAAGACTTCTGAAAGGAGAAACATGTTTCTTGTGAGAGAAACATTTATGGAGGTTTTCCATAACAAGAACTATTAATCCATTCTCTTAGATATTCTAAAATCTCTTCTGGGATTAAGCCAACACATCATGTGACTTTGCATGCTTGTAGATATACTTTCACTAAACTGCATTTTAGCATTGTGCCACTGACCTACGTTGAAGACTGTTACAAGAAACAGTGCTATGAAATGCATTGTATTTACCCTAAGAATATTGCTAAGGAAATTTCCCACCTGTTACTCAGAAACCTCTTTCTGAGAATCTATAGGAGATATATTTTCAGTCATTAGTAGGAGGAGCACGTTTGCTTTTCCTGAGCATCTGATTCGTTTTTGTCTTGTAGACACAGAGACCCATATAATGAGTCATGCTTCTGCCTTTGCATTATGGGCTCAGTTGTTTCCCCCTTGACAAGTCGTATGTTGAAGTCTTAACACCCAGTACTTCAGAATGTGACTGTATTTGGAGAGAGGATCTTTACAGAGCTTATTAAGTGAAAATGAGGTCATTAACATGGACCCTAATCCAATATGACTAATATCTTTATACGAAGAGGAAATCAGGACACACAAAAGCACAGAGGGAAGAAGACAGCCATCTACAGGTCAAAGAAAGAGGCTTCAGGAAAAAAACCAGTCCTGGTGACACCTTGATCTCGGACTTCTAGCCACCAGAATTATAAGAAAATTGATTTCTGTTGTTTAAGCCCCACTGAGTTTGTGGTACTTTGGACTAGTTTTTTCACCAACCCGTACTTGCTTCATCAAAGTAAAGTATGAGAGAGACCCTTAAGGTCCTGCCAGATATAAGTGATGTTCACGGAGACCGTGGATTCTTGCATCTGTCTTAAGTCCCATCTGACCAAGGTGACATACACAAAGGAAAAACATTCTACCCCCCAAATATTGAAGAACACGGTAACTTTATTCTTGAGGGGCTGTAAGATAGATTATACTTTTCAACACAATACCAAAGTTTCTTCAATATCCTTTTTGGATGTCTCTACTGCTATAATCTCATTCACTATGCATCCCCTCCTCCTACCCTCCTCTTACATCATGCCCTTTCTTGTTTAGTCGGTGGAGGTCCTCTCAGTTTGTTTTTTCCTTCTCCCAACTTGTTACACTGGCACAGCAGCACAAACAGAATCTCTTTCAGGAGGTGAGGAAGGGGAAAGGTTTTGGGAGCTTATACTTGAAAACATTTGTTTCTGTCAGGCAAGATGCTGTACTTCCATATAGACATATAATACAACCTATGGGCTTTGTCCGAAGTGCGTTTTCAATGGGAAGTGTGCAAGGGGGCAGGAACAAATGGAGCTTCCTCTGCTGCCCTGGGGCCAGTTTGTACGAAGAGGCATTTAGAGTCTGTCTAATGGTCTTGCTCTCAGAATCAACAGAGCTGAGACTTACTGATTCACAACTCGAGACATCCGATTCTTGGTGTGATCTAGATGGATGTCCCTGTTGACATGTGAGGACAGTTAACTCACCTGCTGGCCGTCATCATGACATAAATTAAAATTCTTGGAGTTGAAGTGTAAAGTAATAGTTAAGAGCATGGACTTGGGGTATCACGGAACGGCATTCCAGTCCTGGCTCCCCATTTACTGGGTAAGAGACCTCGGGCAGTTGACTTAATTTTGATGAGGCTCAGCTTCTTCATTTATAACAAAGGGATGATAATGATACCTCCCTGAAAGTGTTACAGAAACATGAAATAAGGTGATGTACGGAAAGAACCACTGAGATCACTTTCCTTGGATCCACAAATGCCTTAACAAGGCCTGTAGGGTCTTGCAAGACCTGAATTCTGGTGGAGTCCAACCTTCTTCTCCTAACCCCCAATGCCCAACATGTTCTCTGCACGCACTAGTTACATTTAATAATGTGTTGTGCATGGTGTCTGTGTTATTCTCTGGGGATGCAGAGATGAAGATTTCTATTCCATTTTTAGGGTATCTGCACATAACTGACATATCTGTTTAAACTAAACAATTGTTTCCTGTAATTTCTTTTTCTTCATGCATTTTTTTTTCCCTGAGCCAGTGTGTTTATTTTGTATTGTAAATGTATTGTGTGATACACACTACACATGGAAAAAAAGTCAATAGACTTAATTATGTTTATCTGAATATTTGGTTAAATGAAGCAAAACAAAAAACCTTCAAGATTATCTTTTAAGAATTTTCAAGATTGATTGGAACTATACCTCATTAATATTTTCCCTCATGTGAGAGTTATACAATTTATACAATTTTGCCACTTTGAAATGTATATTTCAATATCTGATTTTTAGGACAGTGCTACCAATAGGTTAATTCTGGAACCCTGATATCCTACATTTAATCATACACCAGACTCTATCAATTTTTGTCTTAGTAATGACTTTTTAATTTGTTCCCTCACTTCTTACTGCCATGGTTCAAGCTTTCCTTTCTCCGGACTGTTTCTAATAGCTTTCTTCTCTGGGGCCTCTGCACCTCTAAGATTATTTCACTCCAGTCCCCTTCACATTGCTGCCATGATTATCTTTTTGAGAGACAAGTATGGCCATGTTGCATCTCAGCCAAAACCTCTACTGAATCTCTCTTGTCTTCAGCATAAGTTCAAGAATAATAAAAATAATAACAGGAGCTAAGTGTTCCACATAATCCTGTAACAAATTTGTAAAATGGTTATTTGCCATTCTAGTGGGTATAGTAGTATTTTATTTTGTGTTAATTCGTGTTTTCTTGATTACCTGTGATGTTGATAAGCTTTTCATGTGCTTATTTGCCATTCATCTATCTTCTTTGGTGAAATAGTTGTTCAGATCTTCTGACCTTTTAAAAAAGTTCGGTTGGCAGACATCGTTTTTGATGGTACCCAAATAAGAGCATTTCCTTTAAAATCAGGAATAAGGCAAAGATGCTCACTAGCATTGATTCTATTCATCATTGTATTGGAAGAGCTGGTCAGTGCTAGGTATATACATGGCTCCTGGACATGTGATAGAAGCAGAAATAGGAAAAATTTGGACCATTAAATAAATGGTGTGAGATAATCAATTATCCATTTGAAAAAAAAATAACTTGAATTGCTGCCTCACCCCTTACTCTAAAATCAATACTAGGTAGATTAAAAATTTGGAAAAACATTTTTCTTAATAATGGAAAGGGAAAGGTTTTTCTTTCTAAAAACAATAAAAACTTAAATGCTGTTAGTTTTAAAACATAAAATAACAATTACATAAAATTAAAAACAAATTTATTAAACAAATGCTGTAAACAAAGTCACACTGGGAAATATATCTGTGATATGTAAGATATAGGACTTTTAACTTTCTTAATATGTAATAATCCTTCAAATCAATAATAAAAAACCTAATTTTAAAATAGGCAGAAAATAGTTAATAGAGAGTAATATGGTTATTTTATAAATATAAAAGAGGCATTACCTCACTCATAATGAAATAAATCTAGGAGATGCTTTTTACATAAAGTTTGCAAGGATCAAATATTTTGATACTACACTGTATAGACACAGGATGGGACAATAATCACTCATACACTTTTAGTGGAACTGCAAATTGGTATAAAGTTTTTTGAGGATGATTTGGTATTATCCAAATTTTAAATCTATGTGTTTTTGACAAGAAAATTCCATTTCTAAGAATTTATTATACAGACATATTTTCATGTGTTCCTAAGAATATATGTATAAGTTAGCAGTACTTTTGCAATAACAAAAGAATGGGTACAATGTAATTGTTGATCAATAGGTAATTGATTAAATATGATAAACCCAGTGAAATACTGTGAGGAGATTCAAATCTGTTAAAACAATAAGGGAGATTCAAATATGACGATGAAGAAAAATTCTCCAAGAAATATTATTAAATAAACAAAATAAGATGCAAGGTAATATATAAAATATATCCTTTTGGAAATACTGATATGTGCATTCAAATTTTTCTGAAAGGATGCACAAGAATCAATTACTAGTGATTGAGTCTACATAAGGGGAAGTGGATTGGAGAGGGGAAAATGATTTACTTTTTACAGTATCTGTAGTACTCCCTAACTTTTGAAAAAGTCATGTTTATGTATTACTGAAATTTCTAGATGAAAAATTAAATATTTTAAAATATATTATAGAAAAATAAGAAAGTATTTGGGCATCTGTTTGATGATGGGACTTAAGAGATGACTTCATGGTTTATCTACCTCCTGGAGATTCTCTGGGTCTCTGCTTCAAACATGAACTGGCTGAGATTTAGGGACCTCTCCTTTGGTTTACTCATCTTGTTTCCACCCGTAGGACAATGTCCCACATCACCAGCCTTTCTTTGCTCTCAAATTTTTGTGACTTCCTGGCTTTTGGCCTAGATCTTGCCTATCTCGTGACTTCTTGTTTCCAGGTGCTCCTTGCTTTCCCTGCCCACGTGGTTCTTCTCTGGTTTGTTGTTGAGCCATATGAATCACATGCTTTCCTAGACTCCCAACTACTTGCCCAGTTCTTGACCATGTCCTCTGATTGGATTGCACAGGGGCTCGAACTGGATATCAGGGGAACCCTCCTGCATGCTCTCCTGGATTCTTCATGTTGGACTACAATGGACCATGTCACTCTGCTCTTTGAATGTTAAGGTTATAGTTAGGGGTTGAAGATTCTCTACTACATCTTTTCCCACGATAATTGATGATAACAGTTAAGAATGAGCATTATTCTTGACAATGTCAAACTTTACCTCAGTCCCTTGCTCCTAGAAAGCAGCAATAGTTAAGAAATCCCGGTTGGGAATCAACATGGTGGTGTGGGAAGACGCCGAGTTAGTGTCTCCCCACAACTAGGGTGTCTGTCGGCCGCTGGTGGGGGACCCTGATGCCCAAGGAGACAGGAGTAACCCCCAAATGAACTGCTGGGGGTCGGGCTGAAGCTCCTGAGGTGGGAGCTCTGTGTTGGAACCACTGGACTAACAGAGAACCTCAGACCCCAGGGAACATTCACTGGAGTGAGGTCTCACAGAGGTCTTCATCTCAGCACCAAGACCCAGCTCTACCCAACAGCCTACAAATTCCATTGTTGGAAGCCTCAGGCCACACAACCAGTAAGAAAAGAACACAGTCCCACTCATAAAAAAAAAAAAAATGAGATGGCAAAAAAATATCTCACAAATGAAGGAGCAAGGTAAAAACCTACAAGACCAAATAAATGAAGAAGAAATAGGCAATCTACCTGAAAAAGAATTCAGAGTGATGATAGTAAAGATGATCCAGAATCTCAGAAATAGAATGGATGCACGGATTGAGAAAATACAAGAAATGTTTAACAAGGATCTAGAAGAACTAAAGAACAAGCAAACAGAGATGAACAACACAATAACTGAAATGAAAAATACACTAGAAGGAATCAATAACAAAATAACTGAGGCAGAAGAATGGATAAGTGACCTGGAAGACAAAATGGTGGAAATAACTGCCAAGGAGCAGAAAAAGGAATGAAAAGAATTGAAGACAATCTCAGAGACCTCTGGGACGACACTAAATGCACCAACATTCAAATTATAGGGGTCCCAGAGAAGAAGAGAAAAAGAAAGGGTCTGAGAAAATATTTGAACAGATTATAGTCGAAAACTTCCCTAATGTGGGAAAGGAAATAGTCACAAGTCCAGGAAGCACAGAGAGTCCCATACAGGATAAACCCTAGGAAAAACACACCAAGACACACATTAATCAAACGGACAAAAATTAAATTCAAAGAAAAAACATTGAAAGCAGCAAGGGAAAAACAAAAATAACATACAAAGGAATCCCCGTAAGTTTATGAGCTGATTTTTCAGCAGAAACTCTGTCGGCCAGAAGGGAGTGGCAGGATATACTTAAAGTGATGAAAGAGAAAAACCTACAGCCAAGATTACTCTACCCAGAAAGGATTTCATTCAGAGTCAACAGAGAAATCAAAAGCATTTCAGACAAGCAAAAGGTAAGGGAATTCAGCACCACCAAACCAGCTCTACAACAAATGCTAAAGAAACTTTTCTAGGTGGAAAACACAAGAGAAGAAAAAGACCCACAAAAACAAACCCAAAACAATTAAGAAGGTAATAGGAACATACATATTGATAATAACCTTGAATGTAAATGGATTAAATGTCCCAATGAAAAGACACAGACTAGCTAAATGGATCCAAAACAAGACCCATATATATGCTGTCTACAAGGGACCCACTTCAGACCTAGGGACACATACAGACTCAAAATGAAGGGATGGAGAAACATATTACATGCAAATGGAAATCAAAAGAAAGCTGGAGTAGCAATACTCATATCCGATAAAAGAGACTTTAAAATAAAGACTGTTACAAGAGATACGGAGGGACACACATAATGATCAAAGGATCAATCGAGAAGAAGATACAGGGCTTCCCTGGTGGCGCAGTGGTTGAGAGTCTGCCTGCCAATGCAGGGGACACGGGTTCGTGCCCCAGTCCGGGAAGATCTCACATGCGGTGGAGCGGCTGGGCCCGTGAGCCATGGCCGCTGAGCCTGTGCGTCCGGAGCCTGTACTCCGCAGCGGGAGAGGCCACAACAGTGAGAGGCCTGCGTGCCACGAAAAAAAAAAAAAAAAAAAAGAAGATGATACAATTATAAATGTTTATGCACCCAACATAGGAGCACCTTAATACATAAGGCAAATGCTAACAACCATGAAAGGAGAAATCAACAGTAACACAATAGTAGTAGGGGACTTTAACATGCCACTTACGCCAAGGACAGGTCATCCAAACAGAAAATAAATAAGGAAACACAAGCTTTATAAGACACAATAGACCAGATAGCTTTGGGGTTTTTTAAACATCTTTATTGGAGTATTGCTTTACAATGGTGTGTTAGTTTCTGCTGTATAACAAAGTGAATCAGCTATACATATACATATATCCCCATGTCCCTCCCTCCTGCATCTCCCTCCCACCCTCCCTATCCCACCCCTCTAGGTGGTCACAAAGCACCGAGCTGATCTCCCTGTGCTATGCGGCTGCTTCCTACTAGCCATCTATTTTACATCTGGTAGTGTATATATGTCCATGCCACTCTCTCACTTCGTCCCAGCTTACACTTTCCCCTCCCCATGTCCTCAGACCAGATAGATTTAATTGATATTTACAGGACGTTCCATCCGAAAACAGCAAATTACACTTTCTTCTCAAGTGCACACAGAATATTCTCCAGGATAGATCACCCCTTGGATCACAAATCAAGCCTCAGAAAATTTAAGAAAATTGAAATTGTATCAAGCATCTTTTCTGACCACAACACTATGAGATTGGAAATCAATTATAGGGAAAAAAAACCTGTAAAAAACACAAATACAGGGCTTCCCTGCTGGCGCAGTGGTTGAGAGTCTGCCTGCCGATGCAGGGGACACGGGTTCATGCCCCGGTCCAGGAGGATCCCACGTGCCGCGGAGCTGCTGGGCCCGTGAGCCATGCCCTCAGAGCCTGCGCGTCCGGAGCCTGTGCTCCGCAACGGGAGAGGCCACAACAGTGAGAGGCCCGTGTACCGCAAAACAAAAAAAGAATGGACTAAGGGCTTGAGTAGATATTTCTCCAAAGAAGATATAGAAATAGCCATCAAGCACCAGAAAAGATGCTCAACATCACTGATCATTAGGGAAATGGAAATCTAAACCATGGTGAGATACCACCTCACACCCATTAGGATGGCAGCTATCAAAACCCAGAAAATAACAAGTGTTGGTGAAGATGTGGAGAAATTGGAACTGACAAAGAGCCTCTCCTTGACTAACATCAGCCTCCTCTGAAGCCTCTACTCAACTAGGCTCCAGCTTTTGAGTTTCTGTGTTTATCTCTGCACTGTCCAGTTTTAGCAAGAATCCTGTTAAATCAGTTAAGTTGGAATCTACCACCCTTGATATCTGATCACACTCAATATCTGATCCAATTTCTTTACCCCCGTGATTTCCCAGGTGATATCTGAAAACCCTGGCCAGCTTTCAGCAAGAATCGTGTCAAGTCAGTTTGGCCAGAATCTCCCTTTCTCCTGATGTTTCTTCTTAGTAATTTTCCATTTACTGACCCCTACCTTGCTCCTTGGCTATGAATCCCCACTTGTACATACTGTATTTAGAATTAAGCCCAGTTCTATACTGAGGTCTCTTTTTCCCCTATTGTGATAGCTCCCAAATAAAATATATTTTTACCACTTTAACTATTAGCAGGCTCTGTTTTTCTTTAATAGAACCCTGGTGCACTGTTGATGAGAAAGTAAAATGGTGCAGCCATTATGAGAAATGGTATGGCAGTTTCTCAAAAAGTTAAAAATAGAATTACCGTATGATTCAGGAATTTCACTTCTGGGTATACATCCAAGAGAATTGAAAGTACAGTCTCTAAGAAATATTTATTGTATACACCCATGTTCATAGCAGCATTATTCACCGTAGTCAAAAGGTGGATGCAACTCAAATGTCCATTAATGGATGAAGGTATAAACAGAAAGTGGTATATACATATAATGGATCATTATTCAAGCTTTAACTAGTAAGGATTTGTGACACATGCTACATCATGGATAAATCTTGAGAACATCATGCTAGGTTAAATAAGCCAGTTATAAAAAAACAAATACCGTATAATTCCACTTATTCAAGTACCTAGAGTAGTTAAATTTATAGAGACAGAAAGTAGAATGATGGCTTCCAGGAGCTGGGGGAGGGAGGTACTGGGAGTTATTGTTTAATGGGTATAAAATTTCAGTTTCAACAGATGAAAAGAGTTTTGGAAATTGGTTGCACAATAATTTGAATGTACTTAACACTACTGAACTGTACACGTAAAAATGGTTAAGATGGTAAATTTCATGTTATGTGTATTTACCACAATGAAAAAATAAAAAAAAAAAGAGAAGAAAAGAAAAAGAAATGTCTCTATCCTTTTGCATTCCTGAGGTTGCTGCAAAGAATCCCCCTCCTTCATAAGACTTAGATAAGCTAAGGGATGATCTCATTGTTTATCTATGACAAAGACCAATGTAGATCTTCCAAATACCTATTCTTTATCTTATAAATGATTAGCTAAGGATTTGTCCCCACTGATCAATCTGGACAAAATACTTGTCAAATTGACCAAACTTTAGCCAGGCTTCTCCCCTCTCTACAAGCCCCTAGAGCTTGGCCTGTCCTTGAGCTTAAACAAGCATTGGAAATGTGGAGCAGCCCCTCCTAATGACCCATCCTGAAAATTGGCTGATCACAGAGACATTTCCTGCTCAATTCTCTAATCATGCACCTACTTATCCCACTTCCTGACACCCAGTTCTTTCTGGCCTTATTTACTCCTCATAAAAGAAAAACCCTTTCTGCCTAACTTTGAGAAGCCTGTAGGACCTAAGGTTGGAGCATTCTCCCTGTTGCAATAGTCCCCCAACCTCCCCCCACACCCACTGCAATAGACTTTTGAGTCATCTCTCCTTACATAAGTCCAGATTTGTTTTCACTTGACACTCTCAAATTCTGAGAATAACGTTTGTCCCATTTAACGTACGGAATATAGTGAAAAGATAGTTAATGTATCGTTCATATACATTAGGTATATAAACATTAGGTGTATAGGTAACACACATACAATTGGAATATGTGAGCTTTATTGTGTAGTATGTATGTGTACATTTTTAAGTGTGTTAGCTAAATTTCATTATAATATTGTCCTAGTGCATTATAATTTTTATTTACAAGTATGTTATTTGAAAAACTGTTAAAATACTCTGTGTTACAGGCTGTCAGGTAACACTTTTAAATTAGCAGTTTAGGTCAGGAAAACAAATTTTGGACATTTATACACCTGTATAGAAGATAAAAAGCTACACTCAGCTGGCTTGGTTTTCTATATGAGATTTTATTCTAGTACCTTCTAAAATTGCCACTTCTTTGCTTTAACTCTTTAAAAATTATGAATTAAGAGTAAAAATAGGTGTTCTTTGTAGTAAAAATGAACACTTTTAACTATAACCAGTACATCTTACAAGTGCTCTGATTTTAAATTCACAGTGTTTTTAAACTCTTTCCTTTTGATTTTTAAATTGCAGTTGTGTGTCAGGATTGCACACAGGGAAATTATGAGGACTCAGTAACTATGATAATTAACCAAGCCAAAGATCTTACCAAGACATCACCACCAATCTAGCTAACAAGTGTATTAACACAGCAACAAACTTTCAAGGTCAAATCTAAATATTTTCTTTTCTTGATGTCAAGATTGGCCCATTTTGGATTTTTCCTTTCTCTTGGCTTTTCCCAAACATCTTTCTACTTTTAACTGGTAATTTTTTGAGGAAGAGTTGATACTCTGCTATCATGAAGTTTGGTATCTAGAAAGATAGAAGGTTCGTGTTTTAATGGTCTCTGTATTTCTCACACTCACATTTCCATACATTCACTCACTGATTTATTGAGCCCTGTGTGGCAGACAGTAGAGTATGAGGTGGCTTTACAGAGGAATACCCTGTACTCTAGCACTGCACCCATTTCTCCTTTTTGCCTCCACTCCAGCCAAAGGGTGCCAATTCTACAACCGCCCACTCCCACTGCCTGTGCGTTTGCCTAACTTGATCCATTTATGAACTTTCTGGAGCCTTTATGCTTTTATGTGAGATGCACATGAATCCCAGGGGGATGGGATGGCTTTTATTCTTTTCATTTTCTTTTGTTCCCAGTTCCCAAATCACCCAAACTCGTCCACGTATTGAGTTGATTATATTCAGAAAGAGCTGCTGGAATGTTCTGGAAGAACAGCAGAAACCTTTTCTCTGCTGTGGACTTGGAAGTGTTTGGCCAAAACAGAACTAGTTTTGACCTTTGACAGTATCACATCTAATCTCCTCACTCCGCAGCTGGGGGAATTGAACCAAGAAAAATTTAGTAATTTCCTGGTATCTCTTGCTAGCTGAGTGACAGAGCAGGACCGCAGACCCCTCGGTCGCAGGCACAGGCCCACCTGATGGCATTGGCTCAGGTTTGAGCCATATAAAAGTTGGGTACCTTTCATAAAAATTAAATCATCCATCTTTCTAGTTTGGACACGTGACAGAAGGGAGAGATTGAACTTTAGACCAACATAGCTAGGTATTTGGAGTCTTCTGACTGTTACAGACTCTGGGACTGCCTTGGTTTGGTGTCATTTAGGCAGGTGGTACCTAAAGCAATAAGATCTTTTACCCAAACCAGAACTTTCTATTTTCTACTAAATTTTTTTTTTTTTTTTTTTGCTTCATGGCTTGGGCCATCTTGATTACAGTTTCTGAACTTAAAATAAAGCATCCTGATTGGCTGTCATGACTTTTGTGGCTCCCTGGCGTCAGGCAGACAGAATGCACCAAGGAGAGAAACGCTTTGAGTGGCCAAATTATGCAGAACCCGCTTCCCGAATTATGAAACAGAACTCTCACGAACAGTAGCATGGCAAACTCCACGCATGCCGGCATGCTTTTCAGAGGAGATTTAAATAATCAAAATAATCAAATGAAGAAGATTTTCCTTTTGGTAATGAAAGCTGAATGGTCAAAGAGGAAGCTGGGACGAAGCATGACTCTGGAAAGCAGGACAGCATGGGGGCTGTTTGGCCATCACCGCTTCAGCCTCGGGGGTTTGTGGGGCTGGGAGGACCTGGTCACCTCATGATTTTGGCTTCCCCTTCTGTAAAATAAAACAAAAGCACGGGATGCTCTTAAGGATATTTCCAACAGTAAGATCCCGAAGGTTAGATTCTAAAATTAAGTGCTTTAATGGTCAAAACTATTATCTTAACTCCCGCACCCCCCAACCCCAGGTTTGTCCACGGCCTGAAAAACCATAGTAATGATCTATTCCTATTTCCTGCTCCTTTAAACCTGGTAAAAGTCCAGCAGAAGATTCCAAGAAATGTCATACACAGGTGAGAGTTACCTTAACTATCACAGGCAGAGTTCAGAAGCCTTATTTCCGGCCATCGCCAGGGCTCGTGGAATCTATTTGTTTCTTTTTTGCCAGTAGCTCCTTTCTGTTCTTTGCGTCTAACTCAGTGTGTTGTGATAAATAATGCAGCGCCTTCCCAACAGTTGCCTTAGCCATACGAGGAGTACATTTTAAAAAGAGAACAAGCAGACACAGAAATGGAAATTAACCCCAGGCCTGCCAGCCTCCGTCAGGAATAATGGCATCACGTAATTCCAGGGTTAAATGAGAAGTAGGTGCCTTTTTACTGAGCTGGGCTTCTTTGTCCTTGCTTTAGTGTGTCATTGTGGCACCTGTCATGTAAGGTTAATGACAGCCCCTCATTACCCTTGTCAAATCTGTAATAATGTGGCCCAACAACGGGTCTGAATGGCTTCTGCTTGTCAGACCCCTATGTTTTGCCTAGCAGATGGTCACTGTGTTTGGAGGGGCCCTTGCTCAGATCCATCACACTGATATCCTGAACACGTGTGTGTGCGGGAAGCATTGCCCCTGATGGGACAGTGTGTGGCTAGAATGCTAATGGAGCACAGCACGACGACTTCATCCTCCTCCCTCCCCGAAGCCCCGTTAGATTTCTGTTAGGGAGAGGGGGAAGACGGGCCCTCTCCTGCTTCTCTCCTTCTATTATTTCCGGCGACACGCGACACTTATCAGCTGTGATATGCACCCGTTTTCCCAACCCTTTATTTGGATCACTTAGGACGCAGCACCCATGAAATGTAGACACGTTCTATTCTCGGAGACGTGGAAACAAAGGGGGAAAGAGCCTCCGTGAGGGAAGTGGCAGGGGGCACGCTTTACCGGAAAAGAGCTCTGGTCCAGGTGGCAGGAAACTCGAATTCTAGCCTGTGCCCTTGGGCACAGGCACTCCCCAGCCTGTTTATTCCCCCAGGAAGGTCGCCAGGCTGCAGGAGGTGAGAGACAGGGGACACAAGGTCACACAGGGCAGGGGGTAGGAGGGGAGGATTCTCTCTCCTGTCCCAGGGCTTCCCCAAGGGCCCTTGCTTTTCTCAACCTCAGCGGCTTCTTCCACTTCCTTTCTTCCTTCCATCAGTCACTTCCTTTCTCAGAAATCAACAGTGGCTCCGAATCGCTTCAAAAATCAACTACAGCTCGAAATCACACCTGCAGAATTAGTTACTAGGCAAGCCACTCTTTTCCCACAACTTCTCAGGCTGCACGCATCTCTTCAGACACAAATGTCTCCACATTTTTCTGTGCGTGAGGTTTCTTGGCTTCAAGCCTTCGCTCATGCATGACCGCCCGCACGAAACTCTCCCTCTAACCAGATCCTCTTCTTCACAAACGGGAAGACGTCCACCAACCCACCTAGCTCTGATAACCCCTGCTTCTCTAAACATTCCTAAGAAATAAGGAATGTCTTTGTCAGTATACATTCAAACTAATAGAAGTTTAGAACTCTAAGGGAACTTGGAAATCATTCCATGCAACCACTTCATTTTGAAGTTGAAATAGTTTGTGTTGGTCAAGACCAAGTTCAAAGACCTAACGTGATAGCAAGACCAGCACTCAGTTCTTTTGATTCTTGAGTTTTGACTTTTTTTCCACCGTAGCCCATACCCACTCCCTTTATTTCAGTATCTAAGAGCTTGTTGTTCTCATTTGTTTCCTCCCACAGTGGAGTGCAAACTCACTGAGGGGAGATGCAGCCTGTCTTCCTTTGTGGTCCTGGAAGAACCTGCACAGATCTGTGGGCACAGGGACACGTGGCTGCAGGTCGCACTGCTGATGCTAATCCCTTTTGTAATCTCCACAACATTGAACACTTTGCCAAATTATCCGTTGGCACTAATTTCTTTGTACTAACCCAGCAAATGACATTTTCTGTTTTATCTCTTGAGTGACCCATCCCTGAGGCCAGCCAGTCACTGTGAAGCTATCTTCATGAGCAAAATGTCCTGTTAGGTCTTATGGGGCAGAGAAGCCTACAGCCTAAGACAGGGAGGAGTTGTCCGCGTTGTACTCCATCAGTGGTGGAGAAAACCCACTTCTGCACAAACCTTCTGACGATCTGGGAAGTGACGCTGAAGTAAATCAGAACTGTATCCAGCCTTTCCAAGATGGAAAAGGAAATAAATAGATTTCGCATTTGCTGAGTGTCCCGTTTTCCCTCTTTCATCAAATACGTGGAAATTTCCACTTAGGTGTTGAAGAACTTTGCTTCTTAAACCAGGTCTTAGATGACCATAGAATACTTCCTTTTACTTCCAGATATTCTTCCCTCAAAAGTTACTCTCATGCTGTTTCACTTAGATGCATTGTTGCTCAAAATCATGCAGTACATATGCACTGTCTGCACAGCTTTTCTAAGCCATAGGATTATTTCCTCTGAATAGCATCAAAGTTATACTCTGTAATTGCCATTTAGCAATCATGCCTTACTCTCTCAACAGACATTTCCTGAGCACCCGATATTTCAAGTATTATTCTAAAATATAGAAAGAAATAAGACAAAGTCCTTGGTCTTCAAACACTCACTCTCTAGTGGGGAAGGAGGTATATAAACAGAAAAACCTTATCATTCAGTCGTATCCTTTTTCTTCCTCTGGTCTAATCCAATCCTCTCTCCCTTCTTATCCCCAAGTCTTACCATCTGCCTTCAGGAGTTCTTGTCCACACTCAGGAATCTTCCCTATATTCCCAAACTCTTATCTGAATGCTGCTTCCACCTCCTGGATCCTTAATTGGCACCCAGCTGTTCCATAAAGATGTGGTTTTCTTACGAGAGGTTCATTGCTTATTTTCTCAAAATACAGTAACTCAGGGCTGAGGTGTGGAGTCAGTGCCCTTCTCCATCCCCACTGCCAATTCTGGCCAGTACTTCTGCTCCACCTTATAAAAATCCAACTCCATCCTATTACTTTGAATCCTATACCATCTGGTAAAACCACCTGTCTCTTCTCAGTGTGTGGTCTGCCAATAATCTCTAGGTAACCAGCTCCTTGTTTATCACGAGCTCTGGATCACACAGAGAGCCACAGAGATGACCTCTTCCGCTCACTGAACTCCCAGTTCCTGGACCACCCATCTTTACTGACTCTTTCCTGCTTTCCATCTCCCTCCCATAGTCACATCCTGGATATTGCCATAATCAGGAAGGACACTACATATAAAATAACAGAACGAAATAGCCCATTTTCTCCCATCAACCTCCTCCTAATTCACTTGTTGATATATACCCTGATGGCATCATTCCATAGATTTCTACCATCTATTTTCCTCCCCATTTTCTCCTTGCCTTCTGATCCTGTGAGGATTCAGTGGTAAATCATTATAATCACTTCCTTGCAAAAGCCCTCAATTGCTTTGCCCCAGTTTTCATCCACCATATTTTCCATCCACAATATTTCTTGGCCAAACCCCAAACCGGGATAAATCCAACCATCTGTCTCCCCTGTGGCTACATCTGAGCAGTTGATTGTCGCTGGTGAAAATTATAAACTGGGCAGACAGGTTTGCCTTCAAATGTATCAATATCATTTCAAATGAATACTTAACATGGGCCAGAAATCTATATTTCTCTCATAAGGGTGCCCTAAAAGACCATTCCTATCTCTTCCTCTCTCTTCAGTGCGGTCTCCATCTCCTTTCCCCAAACGTTTCTTGTCTGGAATTCTTGCTCCCTTTCTGGATTCCTCCAATCATTGTTCACACAGCATCCAGAGTGAGTTTTTTCAAATGCAAAACGGATTACATTTGTCTCCTACTGGAACCACTAAAATGATGTCCCACTGCATTGGAACAAAGTGCAAACTCCTCCACGAGGTCTGGCTGCAGCTCACACGTCTGGCTGTGTTTTAGCCAGAAGGCTGTGTCTCAGGCGCTCTCATGCCAGGCCCACTGCTGCTGTCAGTGCCTTGATCACACCAACCTCTGTCCCCGCTTGGCTGCCACACTTGCTTCTTTCCCTTCCCGTGACTAACTCCCTTTGTGCCTCAGGTTAAACATCCCTTTCCCAGAAGAGTGTTTCCTGAGCCCTCCATTCCAACCCTTTCCCCCTCAGCTTCTCCTGTGCACACAGTTCTTCCTACTCACACAGCATCATCATGGCTTATGACCTACTTTTACATATGTGATTCGTTGTTTCATTTCTAGACCTTCCACTTGACTCCCTCAGAGAAGAAATCTTGTCTGTTTTGTTCATCATTGTCTACTCAAAATATAATAGAATTATTGCTCCATAGCAATAGAAATATTGGTTGAATGAAAAGTGGTAGGAATGAATTACTGTTCAGAGAGGGCTTTGCCTGAGAAAATTGGAGAAAGTATTTCCTGAGACAGAGTAATGGCCTCCTCAAAGATGTCCATGTCCTAATCCCTGGAACCTGTGGCGCTGTTAGGTTCCATAAGGCAGAGTTAAGGTTGCAAATGGAATTGAGAATTAAGATTTGCTAATCAGCTGACCTTGAGAGGCAGACATCAGCCTGGACTTTCTAGGTGAATCTCATGTGATCTCAAGAGTCCTCAAATGTGGAAGAGGAGGCAGAAGAGTCAGTATCAGAGTGATGTAATGTGAGAAAGACTTGACCTTGTTGCTGGCTTTGAAGGTGGAAGGGGACCACGAGGCAAGGAGTCTAGGCGGCTTCTAGAAGCTGGAAAAGGCAAGAAAATGGATTCCTGCCTAGAGCTGGAAGGAACACAGCCCAGCCGATACCTTGATTTTTAACCCAGTGAAACCCATTTCAGGCTTCTGACCTCCAGAACGAATGGCAAGATCATAAATCCGTGTTGTTTCAAGCTGCTAGTTGGTGGTAATTTGTTATAGCAGCAGTAGGAAAGGAATACAGAAATGAAGTTATGGGATGTAAACTGGAACCAGAGTGAAGACCCTATTACGACGCTTAGCAATGTGGCCCCCAAACTTCCAGAAATGGGGAACACCTTTTCCCCCCGGTCAGCTTTGTTTCATGGGACCACCCCTCTGAGTCAATGTGGAGGCATTCTGCGTTGGAGGCATATTGCTAGCAGAGGGACCATGTGGAGAGTTCGGAAACATTCCACGTTGAGTGATTAGGAACACCTGAAAGATGGCCCTAGCGAGCATTTTTCAGTCATACATTGTTATTTAGCTTTTAAATTTTCATAAATGTGTGTTTTATTTCTTAATCTAGAATAAAAGTTCCTCAAATACAGCGGCTTTAAAAGATACTGGTTTGTGTCTTTCTGATTCCTAATAATAGCTGCTCAATAAACATGTACTGAGCTTGTTGTGAGTCATGGCCGGCAGATGTCCTCACTCCTCTGGATGTGTGCCAATTTCTTAGACAAAATAGGAAGGGTGCCAAGAATACCAATTGTCAATCATTGGCTCCACCGTCTAGGACTACGATTTTCTAGTCAGTAAAACAGGCATGAAAATAATTCCTCCTCTCCAAATTTCAAAAATGAATTAGACAAACTTGAAAAGAACATCGATGATTGGGAGAGGCAGGCCTTGTTCTCCGGCTCTAAATTCAAAGCAGAATCCTCAAAACACCGTTGATCAGGCAACATCTGCCTGCCTGACTCGGGCTCAACTGAAATCACTGGGACCTTAATTTTCGCCTGCTTCTGAAGAGAATGTGAACAGAGGATTATAAAAAGCTGTGTGGGTGTTTAGTTTGTGACTGCCTTCTTTTACCCTTGTCTAAACTACTTGAAAAAAAATAGGACAGCTGTGGAATGAGCCAGTTCAGCAATCTGCTTCTCGCCTATCATTCTGCCCCACTCTCTGTGTGTTCCTCTGGGAAGGAATCCTGGGGAATAGATGGCAGGAAATCACAGGCAAATTCTAGAACTTCTTGGGGGTAGGAATAGGCAGGGAAAGAACAGTAAAAACTGTCAAATGCCACAGTGGAGCCAGCTACCCCCTTGGGGCTGATCGGGGGAAGCCGGCTTTCCTCCTCGGAGACTGAGGCATTTGAAATTAATTGTTTCCATTTTATACAGAGACTTCACCTGAAATGAAAGAAGTAACACACTCTAATGTAGCCACAGGCCCCCTTATAAACATGAATACACATACATACATGTATATATGTATATTCCAGAGAGATCAAGCGTTATTATTTAACATGAAACTAAATGACCAGGTATCTTCATACCATCAGTTTTCTAGGTGGTAACACTGTCCCTAGTGAGTGAACAGTATGATCTTTTTATGTTTTCTCCAGGTCCCAAGTCCTGCAGTGTCTTTACTGCAGCATTTGGACACGTCCCGCCTGCAGGTGTTGGACAAGCTGGTAAGTTCATAGTATCCTGTCTGCTGATGGCAGTTCTTCTCTAGAAGGAAATGAATCCCTGGTGCTTCTTGTCCAGAGTAGAGGGATTTAGCTCTGCAGACCCAGGTGTGGGTTATCCACACAACTGCTCCAAAATTGGCCCAGAAAATAATATGGCAAAATCTGCCCAGAAAATTCCAATTTCTTCTTATGACTCTCTCTATGGCTTTCTCTATCTTGGGTCTAACATTTGTTCACCTTAATTTCCTTCTTCCTTCTTGTCCCCATCAGATCCCATGTCCCAGTCCCTTTGTTCTTCTCCTTGTTTTAGGGACACAAGCTGTTCTTACACACGTCTATGTACTCAGTCTTTTTCCTCAACCTGGCGTTCTTGTCTATTCCTTTTCCCACTTGAGAAACCTACTCGTTCTTCACATCTCCGCTGAGATGCTGTCTCTTCTGGGAAGGCAGAACCAAGTTTTAATGCCCCATCCTCACTGATCCAGTCTGATTAAATCCCTACTATCTCTGAGCCTCCATACTTCATTTGCACTTTTATTTTTAGCACTGATTCCAAATTCTGACTTGCGTAATTTGTGTTTTTGTACATCTCTCCCACTAGAGTCTGTGAGACCCTTGGGCTTGGGGTTCTATCAGCTTCATTTTGGCACATTCCACAGAGACTAGAAACATTGCCAGACACACGGTCAGTGTTCAACGACCATAGGGGGCAGTGAAGTGAATCCAAGGCAGTTCCAGGGCCTGTCAGGTCAACCCTTTCCTCTCCTCCAAGCATCTCTCTTTGGAGTGTGTTTCTCAGAGGAAAGGTGGGTGTGGCAGACCTCTTAGGAAACCAACACACAAGAAAGCACTCAGATGGGGAGCAAGGTGGGGCTCACATGAAACTTGGAGGTGACGGGCTGCTGGTGTGTTGATTTCTCAGTTATCCAAACGCTGCTTGAAGAAAGGACAACGCAGATGTCCACTCATGTAAGACAGAGTGCAGCATTCGTGGAAAGCAGAAACTATCACTAAAAAGGTATTGCTTCTACTCTTCATCCCTGAAGGTATATCAGCTTTTGAATTTATAAATTGATGTCAAGTTAGTTTCCAGCCTTTCTTTGCAGGCGTTCGTTTTTAACTGCTCTCTCCTATCTGGAAAGCAGGAGACATTATGTCAAAGTTGTACGTGTGTTCGTTTTTGTCTTCCTCCTAAGGAGAGAAACACCAACTTGGGGACGAGGGTTAAAAAGAGCTAGATGATAACAACAAGCAGCGGTTGCATAGCAATTTGCAGCCTACAGGCCCTTCAATCTGCTGTTTCATTTAATCCTCAAGACAATCTTGTGAGGCTGGTATTATTGCTCCCACTTTGCAGAGGAGGAAACTTGGGCTAATGATGTTTAAGTGACTTGTCTAAGGTTATATAAAAGCCCCGAGACTGACAGAATGCTCTTTATTCAGAGTAACATAGAGTGAATTGAACTCCAGGATGATTATACTGGAATTTTCGCTGTAATAATATGCAACCCTGACTGACTGCTTACAATGGAGCAGACACTGTTCTAAGTGCTTTATATGTATTAACTTATTTAATCCTCAAACCACCGCGTGAGGTAGGAACGATTATTATTACCCTCATTTTACAGATGGGAAACTGCATCCCAAAGAGGTTAATTATCTCGCTGTTGCTCACATAACTGATAAATGACAGAGTGAAAATTGGAAGCGAGGCAATCTGGCTCCCAAGTCCGTATTCATAACCACTAGAGGTGCCTGCCTCTTGGGGGATATGGTGTCCCTGTGAGTCAGTGACTCTAATGAATAGTAATGGAATGCTTTCATCCTTGTATAAATGCTTAATGTTTTTAATTTGACTTCCAAAATCAACAGGAAACATTTTAGAGACAGAATCTTGCGTCCCTTCTCCTCCTCTCGCTTCTATGCACACCCACTGCCCAGAACTGTGCTCGGTACATCAAGGGTTCAGGAAAATATCTGTTGAATGAATGCAAATAATGTCTTCAATATTCAGTTATCAGTAGTTAGGGAAAATAATTCTGTTGACCAGTTGGATCACCAAACCATGAATTGATTTCAAACTGTTTCTCTGCATTCACGTTGAAACTGTCTTCTCTTTTTCTCTGTTTCTATTCACCCTCTGGTCTCAGTTTATATGTCATTTGCGTTGAGAAGTCTCTCCTCTCCCCCGTCCTATTCCACCACCACCACCAAGTCAGGCTGGCGCTCCTCTGAGGGATCAATTAGCTTCCATATTTTCCCTTTATACAGTATTTGTAATGCTTATGTCAGTTTCCTCTCTAAGATTCTGTAGTATGCGTTCGCACACGCGCACACAGGCGGACACACACACACACAGAGTGATTTCCATGGAGGTAAGGATGGTGTGTTTCATTCATGCTGTTTCTCAGGGGATTAGAATTGTAAATGTTCAAACTGTAGCTATTTGTCGGAGGAGTAAATGAGTGAGGGAATCAACTTTAGCAGCAGTCACCCAGAAGTGTTCTTTGATTAACAGCAATGTATAAACAAAATGTATTGCCTCAGCTGGAAAGTGAGTTAGGTCTTTTGGACACAGTTTTTCTGGCTCTTGAGGGCCATGTGTCAAATGCTGGGTCCCTTCCCATTTTCTTCCTTCGCTTAGAGGGGCTCAGAAGGTGCTTACTGTGGCTCCTGGTTCTTGCTTGTTCGCTCCTATTCCGAAAGTGTTTTGCAGGAACTTGACGTGCACTAACGCTGACTTGGCTTGAGTTTGGATATTCCTGGTGCTGCCGTGAATGTTGTTTTCTCCTCTTTGAAGTGGAGAAATCGGAAGTGATCACACACACGAGAAAAGTTATTTCTTCTTGATCAAAATTTCCAGATTAACTCCTTCCATGAGTTTTAAAATTTTTATGTCTAAGAGCATTCATTTGTTGGATTGAAGATTAGGGATGTAGAAGGGAGGCTAGGAGAGGTCATATCTTAGTGGGACATCGACTGGAAATAAATCAAGTTTGGAATATTCAGTGGAAATTTTGTCTTGAAAGATCCTAACCTTAGAGGGTATTAATATTTCAGCCATATTAATGTCTTAATATTTATTTGCTCTGGCTTATAATTTGGTGTATTTTGCTCTCTGGCTTTTAAACTCTGAATTTGAGAACATACCTGGATTGGCAAAGTAATTTTCTCCTAAACCGTCAGCACTATCCATCTTACCTACATCGTATGCCATAAAGATTTCTGCTGAAGTGATTTACTTCTGATGAGACTTTTTTTTAATGAAGCCAAACTGCAAGGCTGGAAAAAAATGCAGTTTTGGGTCACTGTGTAAATTCAGTGTTGCTCTCTGCCCCAGATCTTAAGTTGATTGCCAAACAGATAAAATTAAAATATACTTATTTTCACAGAAATGTAATTTCTAATATTAAGCAACAATTCAATAAAGAATTTGTAGAAATGTCTTGCTCTTGGTTATAGCATTAGATGTGGTTGGGTCTTTTCTAATGGGATATAATTTATAATTTCCTGGGAATACAATTTTTAGAAATCCATCCTACTCACATATATATACTCAGTGGGGTTTTGCTCTTGACGGATTATTTTTTTTTTCATAAAGTATCTGTCATAATAAATTTTTACAGACTTTTTTGTTTATTTAAATATAATTTCACAGTGTATCGTGATGCTCAAATGAGAAAACTGAAATCATTGTATTTATGATCTTTCTCCATGTTTATCTTTTCTACATTGGCTATTGATATCTGATTGTGTAATAGCACCCTCCCTTTAACTTTTTAAATTCTAAAGGGTTTTAGAAGAGAGGAAAGAGACAGAGACTGCTATTCGTCCCTCAATATTAGCTCTTTTCTTTTAATTTAGCAATAGAATCCCCCGATTTCCTTGGCTACCTTCAATAAAGACTACATTTCCAAGGCTTCCTTGATAGATGTGGCCAAATGATTATGTTTTGGCCAGTAAGATGTAAGCAGAAGTGTCATATATATAACTTCCATAAAGTATCCTTGTGAGTAAGGGTCAAACTTTGTTTTAAACTCTCTTCTTTCTTCCTGGCTAGAATGTGGATAGGAAGGCTGGATCTGCAGCAGCGCTTTTGGACTATGAGGTAAAGTCATGTGCTGGAAATAAGTAGCTAAAAGATAGAAGGGGGATCCACCTACCAGTCTTTTTTTTTTAATGTTTATTTTTTTGTTGTTATTGGGTTTAAGTTCTTTTTTTGAAATATCTTTTCAGAATTCAGACTTTATTTATTTATGGCCGTGCCACACAGCTTGCAGGACCTTAGTGTCCTGACTAGGGATTGAACCCAGGCCCACAGCAGTTAAAGTGCGGAGTCCTAACCACCAGACCACCAGGGAATTCCCCACCTACCCAGTCTTGAACTGCCCACTGCTGGACTTTGTTTGCCTAAGAGAGTAATAGACTTTCGTCTTGTTTAAGACCTGTTATGCTGCATTTTCTATCATTAGTTAAACTCTATAAGGAGCAAGACTGGCTTTCATGAGACTGTCATAGGCAGGTGTTCAGAGTTGTGCTGTGAAGTCATTTGTCCTTGTGGAATTTTGGGGGATAGATTCATGGGTGGCTTGGGACCTGTGAGGTCCTGTGTGTGGCTTCAGGAGTGGTAGGTGTTGTCAGTCGCTCTCCTAAGGTCCACTGTGTACCGGCAGACCGTGTGTAGCAGCAGCCCAACAGGAATGGTAGGTAGTGTAATTTCTGCCATCTCTGGCAGGGACAGTGAGGTTTTTTCAAAAGAGAACTTACTTGCAGATTCCTAGCCATCACCATTTCATATTCATATTTTGAGCTTAAATACGTCTCTGTTTGACCTAAGAGCAAAGATAAACCTTCCTTCAAATCCTAATAATTACCTAAGAACATCCAAGTATTCTTAAACACTTAAGCACATTATTAAAATTTAGTGGAGATTTGAAAATGGTTCTGAAGGCATATGTTTTAGAAGAGGATTTAAAAATTGTTTAGAAAGAAAGCTTGTCAATGTGGAACAATTTTATGACAACTACTTAGAATCTAGTCCTCTCTTTGATGGAAGTATTTTTTACCACCTCTTTAAATCTAGTGGATTCGTTTCATTTTGCCTTGTCTTCCTATATATTTTTATCTTAAAGAATAAAGAAAAATAAATAATAAAAAGTGTCTGAAACATAGTAGTGCAACTAGGACCATGGTGTGTTATACCAGCCCATAGAATATACGTGACCTTAAAAGTGATATTTACCTGTCCTCTATAGTTGAAGGATAACAAAGTGTTTTCTGGATTTGCGAGAGTGTGTTTCTTGTGAATAGATAAGGGTCTTAAATTTCTATCCTGAATAATCTTCTTGGTTACTGAGAATGTCTCAACTTTTGATAGTGTAGCTCTTTATCATGTGAAATAGTGTCATTGGTTTCTGGTATAAACGAATATGTTATGCATGCTGATATTTTTGTTGTCTCCCTCAAAGTAAATCTGCTCTTTCTGGTCATTTTCATGTTGTGCTTGGAAGGAAGAGTTGGGAGTTTGTTAAGGGGTGATTTTACCCCTGAAAATCATCTGAACCAGTTTAAAGGCCTCTTCTCTAGTGTACTGGGAATAAATCAATAGACGTGGCAGAAGAGGGACTTAGTAAAAGGCTCCCTTTCAAAACCATGAAGCAACAGACACATTATTTTTTTTAATACGAATCATTAAACTTTGACAATTATAACACATATTATAATTAAACATTTTAGAGTTACGTGTCTCTAGGTTCCTTTAATATGTCTAACTCTTTAAGGCTATAGCAAACCAAAGCCATTATTGGTAAAATTAAATTGTATTTTGATTGCCCTACTTAGCATTAGAGAGTTGGGGGTTAGAATGATTTAACTCTATGTAAAATAATTTAACTCTGAACAACTATTTTTTTTATGTTGCTTCATTTCACAGAAAAGGCAGAGGCACAAGCATATTGTTGAATTATCTCTAAATCTTACAATGAAGGCCCACGGTCTCAATTAGAGTGCTATTTTCAGAGGCTAAGGGAGCCTCTGGGGGGGAGCTGGTTCCCAGAAGGGAGTTCATTCCTGAATTATTTGGTCACTGGTGTTACTCCCAAGACTTTGTGTGAATTATCTCGGTTCTTTTCTCCTTCCTTATTTATATCTAGCCAACATCAAATGCTGGAGATTCTTTATTTTAGAAAGCAGTTCTGCTTCCTGTGTTTTGCAAGGTAGATATCCACATGGTCATTCATCTTATTTTTAAATTAGCTGCACCTGTATCTTCACGTGCTTTAGGAGAATTCCGTAGAGAGTGTACTGAATCGTGGGACCTCTATGTATCTAGCTTTGCCCCGACCATCCCATCCTTCCAGTTCTAAGTTCTGTTTTCACATCTTGTTCCTTATTTTATCTAAAGTCTGATTGAAGAAGAGTGTATTTTTATTTAAAGACTTCCTGGTTAAAAAAATTTTCATCGTGTCCCATTTCAACGTTTAACACCCTCCATGCTTTGTAGAAGACTCTTGAATCCAAATTTTGGGAAAAACTTTTTTTTCTCACATAAGGACTCAAATTCCTTTTTGGCATTTGCAAACATCACCTCTCTCTTCCCTTTCCTATCTTTTGCTACAGTCTGGGAAGTGTAACAGATGCATGCCATGGAGCTCAAGCCACACCAGGTCTGTCTCTCTGTCTGTCCATCTCTCAGGCTCTCCATATGGCTTTTGAGTGTTGTGCTCAAAATCTCAGACTTCTCTTTAGGGAAGAGGGAGCATTACCTTTGGGAGATCTGGGATCACATATTTACAATTCTTAGACCCCAGAGAAAGAGGTGCTGGTGAGACTTTATGAATCCACCATGTGTCTGGCTGTGGGAGGAGGTCCTGTGATTTGCAGCTGACCAGAACATGTAGTGGAGGAGAGGCTCCATTCCCCGATGGAAGGTAATGAGGTGCTATTTCCAGTGGGAGGAAAGGGATGCTGGAGAGACGGAAATAACAGATGTCTACTGCAGGCAGAAAACTATAAATAACTAGAACCTTGTATGTCTATGCCCACGTCTCTATAGCTATACGTATATCTGCAGCTACATATCTATATATGTGTCAATATCCACATCTGTCTGTATCTATATTCACCTATTGTCTGTGTAATGTTTATTCTATAGCACCTTGGAATATGTTTCTGTTAAAGATGATCCATTATTTGAATGTAGCCACTGGATAAATATTTATTGAACACTGACAGTATATACAGTTCCAAGAATATAAGAAATCAGGTTCAAATGGTTCAAATCAGGTTCAAATGTCCTCTATGTCTTATTTTTTTCCCTCAGCCATTAGAATTAATGTTGCTTCAAAGCAGGTGAAATATTCTTACAACACTTTGTACACGGTATGCACATATGATTTATGAACTTTTTCTTTATATGACGTTGGCAGGAGGAATACTCCTGGGAGAAGACGTGTGACACTTTATATAATTTAAAGTGTTCTTGTATTGCAGATATAAAATTTCTCACCTGAAATCTGAACTTTTCAATTTTTTAAAGCTAGTGTTTCTAGCCGTTGGTTTTCTTTTCATTACTGAGGAAGATGCTGTTCCTTCAGAAAATATTGTTGACTTTATTTGCTGAGATACAGATTATCCAACTAATTTTTAAAGCATGAGTCTGGTAAATAAGCTCAAGATTAATATAGAAAAATATGACTAAGTAATAAAGATATTTATGTAAATGAGCAGTTGTTTTATTGTATTTGGAAATGGGTTCTGAAATTTTTTTTATTCCAGAGAATGCAATACAGTTTTTTTTAAATGTTATATGTAGAATAGTTTGAGTCTCTGGTCTAAAACATGATCTGTAATGACGGGATGAAAAACATATCCATTAGTAGCAGCAGTTTTATAGTAGCCCCCATATTTACTTTTATTAATTTTCACTTTTTCAACTTAAAATGAATTAACCATCTTGATGGTTTGCTCTAGGGGTTACTGTGTGAAATTATGAGTCAAAATGATTATGGTGCAAATGGAAAACATAGAGTTTATGACCTTTCAAACAGTTAAACTAGTTTCTGAAATAGGACTGTATGAATTCTACTTCTGAAATGTTTCTTCATATCATGGTACTTCATATATTATAAATTCTGTGGTGCAATTACATATATAAAAATGAGATTCAGGATTTATTCACTTCCAGCCGCTATTTGGGGACAAGTGAATAAAAGACTCCTCGAACTGTCTTGGGGAAAAAGAAAAGAAAGGGATCATTTCTTGACTCATATAACACATCCATGCTCAGGCTGGGGTAGATCTAGTCTCAGGATAAATAAAACCAGGGCCTGAAAGCGTAACTGACCTCAGTCACTCTATCTGTTGGTCTGTTCTGTCTGTTTTTCCATCTGTAGGTCTCTTTACTTGGCTTTTATGTGCTGGTACTCAGGGTATCGGATTTCAGGCTTCTTTTTTTGGGGGGGAGTATTAACTTTGGGAAATCTGGGATCAGGTCTTTACAGTCTTCAGACCCAAGGGAAAGAGATGCTGGTGAGAGTTGAGTTCACCCTGTGTCTGGCAGTGGGAGGTGGTGCTGAGGTCTCCAGCCAGCAGAACATGAGGGGGAGGGTCATTTCCCCAGGGGAAGGTACACGAGGTGCTATTTCCAGTGGGAGGAAGGGATGTTGGAGAGACAGAAATTAAAGATGTTTACTTTCAGAAAGAAAACCTTTTGCATATTTTTACCAGTTTAGAGCCTCATGTGAATTACTGAGTACCCCAGAACTTGGTGTCGGAAGTTACTTATGGGTCTTTAAATGCAAAGTAGCGTGATAATGAATAGAACATCTACTGGCATCAAAGAATCCGAATTAGAATCCCAGCCTTACCTCTTATTAGCTCTGTGGCCTTTCTTATGGGTTGAATCGTGTCCCTCCAAATTCATATGTTGAAGTCTGACTGCCAGGACTTCAAAATGTGACCTTATTTGGAGATAGGGTCTTTATAGAGACCCTCATTTTTAAGTTAGAATGAGGCCCTTAGGGTGGGCTCTAATCCAGTATCACTGGTGCCTGACACAAAGGGGAAATCTGGACATAGAGACAGACACACACAGATGAGAGATGATGTGAAGACGGCCATCTCAAGGCCAAGGGGAGAGGCCAGGAACAGATTCTTTCCTTAGGGCCCTCAGAAGAAACCAATGCAGCCAACACCTTGAGTTTGGACTTCTAGCCTCCAGAACTTTGAGACAATACATTCTTTTTGTTTAAGCCACCCAGGTTGCGGTACTTTGTTATGGTGGTCCTAGGAAATTAATACAGCCTTGAATATCTTACTTCAATTTGTAGAGTCACTCAATAGATATTAACACCTTTACAAATCCCTCTCTTCTTCCTTTACCTCTTTCCCTTATTGTTCTATAGTCTGGAAAACTGCTGACAAGATTTGTGTCCTTCTCTGCCCTTTTCAAAAGTAAAATAGATTTTAAAAGCATCAGGATGCCTCAGTACAGATCCAGGTGAGAATTCAAATAACCTGCCAAGGAGGAGGAGGGGTAGAATGGTTTAATAAAGGAGGAAGTGATCGCTTTTATTGTGCAGATGAACACACTGCATTTTAATTGACATTTTATTAAGTAGGGAGATGCAGTATCTTCAGAGTATAGGTGCTCAGGGGGTAGGCTCTAGAGTTAGACGACCTGCATTTTAAATCTCAGTTCTGCCATTCACTGTGTAATCCTGGGTCATTTATATAATTGCGATGTATCTTAGTTTCCTCGTCTGTAAAATGGGGATAATCATAGCTGAATTAGGGTTAAATAAGTTAATAAGGACAAAGCTCGCAACAGTTCATGGACCACAGTAAGCTTTCACCACGGGCTGGCTTTGGCTATTAATCTCCTCTTACTCCCTCTCAAGACTCTGGAGGCAGGAAGACTATTGTGAATGTTCCAGGGTGGGAAAGGGTAGACTGTCCTTTCCCACAACATCTACCATCTAGATATACTTCTAAATAGCATCACTGTAACACTGGCTTGGGAACTTAGCATTTTAAAGGCTCTCCTATAAACAGAAGGAGGCAGAACATTCATGGGGCATCTCATTGTTTCTCAAGGCAAAGAAACCCAACGACCTGTTTCCCTCTTGGCTAAAATGTCTATACAAGCATCTCAGGAATTCAGGGTAGGATTACCCAGGAAGCACAGGAACATTATCCTCTCCCTGACTCATTTATCCATGCACACAGCTCCGACTATAATTTGGGTCCTTTATCTTTAATACCTGGGCACCAGTAGAATGAATGCCCTTTGTACAGGCAACACACCTGGGAAATGCCGCCGTACGCTCCCTAATGAAAGTGATGCATAGAACAAAAGGCAGGCGATGGGGTCTTCACAGGGACACCAGAAAAGCACCAGCTGCTCCTGTGATGATAATGCTGAGAAGGCCGCTAATACCTGAACACATCAACCTGGTCAAACACACACATTTCCCAGTTTAAACCTTGGCTTCATCAGTGGGACAATACTGTAACGGTAACCTTGCGGGAGGACAGACTAACTCAATGATATAACTGCCTGTGATGTAATTGATAGCTCAGGTATTGGTGCAAGTCAGGCTAACAGTGTTGTTTTTTTTTTGTCCTTGGAAACTTTGCCTGTGTCCCGACGTAATGGAGATTTGTGTGGTCTGTTTTCAAAAATTTGGAAATTATTCTCACATTTGATCTGCAAATAAGTTGCAAATAAAATGCATTCACTTGCAAGATTTTTACGACTTATCCTAAAGCTATGTATAATGCTACATGTTGTGTCAATGCCCGCTAATATACCAAAGCAAATTGATTTATTTTGTGTGTGGCTGCATTTTAACATTTTATTTAAATTTTCATTTTTAATTTGTTTTAGACCCAGCCTCCTTTCCCCCTCCCCCAAGTAGGTCTGTGGATCAAACAAATTTGTACAGTAGCTCAAAGGAATGATTTCACTGAGCCAATGTATAGTTTTCCCCCTTAAATTGCTGGTCTAGAGCTACACATGATAGCGCCCATATTTCTTACATACGAATTCTGATGGCCTCATGGGGTCTGCTCTGAAATCTAACTTCACGGGGAAACCAAATGATCAAGGCTAAGAAATCAGCCCCAGGTATGCCGTGAAAAGGGAAGGGATTTCTGTCAGTACACTTCGTTCATTCTGTTCTCTGTCATATTGTATATATTTACATATTACATAGAATTATGAATACCAAGTCATTCTTAAAAATTACTCACACTTTTAATACTTCTACCTTAAATATGGCATTTCTTAAAGCTTTCTCACTTGTCACTTGTTTTCTTAAAGTTCTCATTTTCACTTACACGTGTATTTTTCATCTACATGTGAATGTTTTACAATTTCTATCCAGAGCTTCAGCTCTGCATCTCCAACTGCTTCTTAAACAATCCACGCACAGCACATCTAGCAAAATCAATACTGTTTTTAGCTCCTCCTAGGAGCCAAGCACTCTGCTAGGCCCTGCTAAGATACAGTGAGGAATTAGGCATGGCCCTGTCTTCTGTGAATCTCTAATAACCACATATAAAGAGCTTTAATAAGGCACATTGTAATAAACAATGAATGGGTTCAACTACACGTTTTCCGATTTGGGAGAGAGAGATCTTGACTTTTACTGGGGGGATTTGGGAAATGTTATGGGACAGATAGGATGGAATAGGGCAGACTTTGACAGATGCAGGAAGGAGGGCAAGGGGGAAAGGGAGGGGCCTTAGTGTAAGAAGGAGGCTGTAAAGCTCACACAGTCTGAGGATCAGTGAGGGGCTGCTGCCCACTTGGAAGTGTCTCGGGCAGAGTGGGTGGAGGCGGAGGTGGGGGAGCATCAGGTGAGGGGCAGAGGCAGGCAGGCTCACGCCATCCCCTGGGGCTTTGAGTGCCAGGTGGGAGAGTCAGTGGAAAGGCCTGGGAGGTGGAGTGTGGACGTTAGGAAGGGCCCCTGAGGATGGAGGGAAGGATGGAGTTGAGACAGATCGTAGGCAGAGACTGGCCAGTGCTTTCAGGCAGATCCTCAAGCTGAGTGTCACCCTTCAGTCTGTAACGTGGGGCTAAAGGAATGGGTGTGAGGGTAAATGAGGATGTGTATACAGTAGCCATCACATATGTGCCTGGCAGTTACTTAGTAAGCGTTACAAAATTTTAGCTAATATTTTAAATTATTATTGATATAGCACAGTTTTTGATAGATTCGACTCAGTATAGGGCGTATTGATTCATCCCGCTATCCATTGAATCAGTAAGTGATTCACCACCTACTTTGGCCAGTTACCTTCTAGGCATTGGGGATGTAATTGTAAACAAAAAGTTTCTGACTTCTTGGAGATTATGGTCCACTGAAGAGAGTCAAACAATGAGCAAGAACACGAGTAAATGCTATGTTGGGTGGTGATAGGTACTAGGGACCATCCACGTGGGTTTGCCTGGAAAAGTCCTGGTGTATGTGTCACATGTAGTAGTCACAATAGTGGCTCCTTTCAGTCCTGTAAATGTCTCTTTGGCTGGTAAATTATACGGTCACCCACGCAGAGAGAACGACTGGGCAGGGGTCTGGGGTGGAGGTTACTATTTTATACAATGGTTAGTTAGGGAAGGTCTCACTATTAAAATGTCCTCTGAGCGAGGAGAGAGGAAGTGAGCAATTTGTATATCTGAGAAAAGAAATTTCCAGGCAAGTGCAAGAGGCCCTGAGGTGAGAGCATTCTTGACATGGTCAGAGATTAATAAGGAGGCTGGCATGGCTGGGGATGAGTGAGTGAGGTAAAGAATAATAGGAGATGAGGTCAGAACGACCCAATCACCTACGTCCTTGGAGACCAAGGTAAATACAGAGCATAACGACTTGGGCTTTAGTCTGAATGAATTTGGAGCCAATGAAAAATGTGTGCAGAAGAGTGATATGAATTAAAACATTTTCAAAGAATGATCCTGTACTATCTTTGGATGGCAAGGGTGGAAGCAGAGAGATGAATTAGGACAGTGTTGCGAGGATCAAGGCAGGAGATGATGGTGGCTGGAAGCAGGGTGGTAGCAAGGTTAAATTACGCATATTTTGAGAGTATGACTGACAGAATTTGCTGTGGATTGAATGTGGGGTGGAGAGAAAGAGGGGAAATAAGAAGGACTCCAAGATCTTGGGCCCGAGCAACTGGAAGAATGGATTTGCCATTTAGAGAAAAGGCAAAGATGGTGAGATGAGCAAATTTAGTGACAAAGGAGGAGGGATATTGGGAGCTTGATCTTATTAGCTCTCTCTCTATTAGGGATCCAGTGGGAGGTGTAGGGTATTCAGGTGGGTGTATGAGTTTGGAGTTAGGAGAAGTCCAGGCTGGAGATATAAATTTGGGAGCCTTGGAAGTGTAAGTGGTACTTAAAACCACAGGACTGGAAGAGACCACCTATGAGGGGACTATAGCCAGAGAAGAGAAGAGGTCCGCCTAAGGACTGGGCCTATGACCACATTTGGAGGCTGGGCTGATAAGGAGTAACTAATAAGGTGGAGGGAAAGTGCCTTTCCAGTGGCCAAGTGAAGGATAGATGTCAAGAAGGAGGAAGTGAAGAGCTGTGTCCAGTGTAGCTGACAGGGCAAGTGACAGCATGGAGCTCAATGGTAACTCTCACGGGGTTTGTTTTGGTGTTAAATGAGTACCAAATATATTGTCAATACTGTAGGCATTGTAATATAATTTCCTATAGTACTCAGTTTCCACATTCTCATTTCCTAACCATTAACCTAGAATAAGTAATAAGTGGTCATTTGGGAGGTCCTCTCAGACAGGTGTGATTTTAGACACCAGGAAGATAAATGCTTACTTTCTTCTGAAGAACTCAGGAATGAACAACTCCCCACGAGCCATTTCTGTGTTTGATCAACCTGAAGTTGAAGACACTTTTCTTTATGTTTAACTGAACTCTATCTATAGGCCCATTTCTTCCTGTTGGGCCCTCTGCTAATATGGGGCGCCATTAATCACCACCACCTTCCAAAAAATGCCCTTTGTGTCCTCGAGACCAGACACCAGATCATCTACTCACCTGCCCTTTTTGAGGATAAACAACACGGCTGCCTTTCATCTTCTCCAAGAACCCCTACTTCTCCCCTCTCCATGTGCTTGAAGATCGCATGTTAAGTAAGTATGGTCTCCTCGGGGCCCTCTTGCCCCCTAGGCCTGCAGACAAAATTATTTATGATATTCATAATCCATGAGCATATCTTTACTTAGAAGAGGCAAAAGAATGAATTTCTCTGGATCTCAGATTCTGTCACAGACCTGTTCAGTGGTATACACACGCAAAGAGTGCATATGTGTATGTCTGTGTGTTTCTGCGTGTGTGTGTGTGTGTGTGTGTGTGTGTGTGTGTGTGTGTACTGACAGTGAAAGAGAGAGAGCGAGGGAAGACCTGACCTACAGTTTAGCTCAAAGAGAATCACTTCGCCTCTGGTGGCCCCTTGCCAGCCAGCGTGGTTGGCTGGCTGCTGTCATTTATTAGCAAGATTTTGTATTCCGGTATATCTGTGTGCCCTTGAAATGTCTGAAGGATTTGTCTTGCTTCCAAAACAGATAACAAACTGGAGCTTTGTCCAAGGAGCTTGGCTTCCTAAAACTGCTATTCACTTTTGTCCTGCTTCCAAAACATCCCTTGTCTATCCCCCAAGTCTGAACCTTTGGGCCATCAGAAATAGTGACAAGTGGGCAGAAAAACCACCTTAGCAGGAAAGTACGCAAAATTATAGGTGCCTCAGAAATCGAGTGTCTCCTTCGTAAGGATTTTGCAGGGTTACGGCTGAAGAGAGGCCTCTAACTCACCAAGCTTTCATCAATTGCAGAGGGTTGTTTAGCTGGTTGAGACTTTACATCTTTTGACACTAATAACACCTCATGCATTCAGTTCAGTTTTGGCCACTCCTCTTGAGTAGAGAACTGATAGGTTAATCATAATCTAGGGTTTATAAACCCTGTGACTTTAGTTTTCCCATATGTAAAATGGAATGTCCCATAATCGTGAACTGTAAACGCACTTTGGTATGTGTTAAGGCCAAAGCTCTGTTCAGTGAGATGCTTTATTTGTGTGGACAGCACACAGGATGGGAAACTGAGGCACCTTACAAAGAAGGTTTATAATTGTTTGGCCAGATGCCCTAATTGTATCTGTGTCTGCAATAGCTGATGCTGTGATCCGCTTCGATATTCCAAAGCCTTGATTTTCTCAAAGGTTAAAGCTGAAAGTAAAAGCAACGCTGCTTTGTAATGTCTATTGATCCTGAGTTGATGATAATGTCTTTGGCATCGTGGGGGAATCATTGCTTATCCTGACAACAACAGTTTGCATTTCACCTTAGCTACTGAGGCTATTCAGTGGGCAGGCAAATGTTCTCTGGAATGTTCTTCTTCCAAATGGCTCACATTTAACTGCACGAAATATGTTAAAATGAGAGGCCTCCACGTCAGAAATCCACAAAAGCAAGAGAGAGAAAATCCAACTCCTCTGTTCTTATCTCACTCGTGCTGACTGCAGAGGACTCCGAACAGTAAGGAGACAGAGGTGAAATTTATCATCAGATAAGCCTTCCAAAAGACCAGGTGGGTGAAGGAAAGTGTCTTTCTCTAGTAGATGATATTTTCCATAGGGCAGGGTAAGGCTCCCAGACCCTAGAATCACTGCATTTCTCCCTTGCTGAGCTTTGCAGAGCAAAGCATGCAATGATGCACAAATGTGGACTGAAATTTTTTAAAATGTTCACTGACCTTTCGGGAGCTTTCATGCTGTTTAAGAATCTACTGACCTACAGGAAATTACTGCACGTAAATGCCCAGCTTCTGCTGGGAATTCAACTCCAGGCTCCTGCCTGCTGCTTCTCCCCTTTCTACCTTTCCCCCAGCAACCCTGTTCTGCGGCAAGACCCCAACTGCTTCAGCCCACAGGGAGAGTGTGGGGCGAGCTCCTCGCCTGGGCTGGCTCTGGACTGCTGTTTGCTTGCACACATTCAGTTACCAGGAAATGTGGAGTCAGCTCTGCCCCTGTTCCACTTAATTTTCTTCACCCCATGCACTGGGTTTTTCTCTTCTGCTGCCCCAGCTGTTCTTGCTTTTCCCAGGATGGCAGAGCCCGCCCCTGCTGCAATCTGTGCTTCCTACAAGGTTCCTTAGTTGCCTACTTGACCTCAGCTGCCTTGCCTTGAGTTTTCATTTCCCAAGCCTTCCAAACCCTCCCTGAAAACCTAGCGGTAGCAGCCGCAGCCGCAGCGAGTGACGAGGGCACTTATGGAGGTGGGGTCAGGGCACTGACGCAGGAGTCAGACCTGGGTTCAGATTCTGCCTCCGTTATTGCTCTCGTGGGCAAGCTGCTCGCCCCTTCTGAGAGCCTTGGGTTCTTCAGTTGCAAAGAGAAGATAATGTCAGTCTGTTGTAAGGATGAAATAAAATAACATACGAAAATTTCCAGTACATAGTGGCGCCTCCCAGCGTACCTCTTCACCTCTGCTTCCCTTCCTGAAAGTATGCTTTGCTCGAGGCAGGGTTCTGGGGTCTGTGAGCAAATGCACAAGATAAACAGCAGGTATAAACTCTTTGAGGATGTGAGCTTAAGTGGGAGAAAAGCTCAAACTGACTCCAGGTTTTAAATGAAACTTGAAAGATAACGGAATTCCCTGGTTGTCCAGCGGTTAGGACTCTACGCTCTCATTGCCGAGGGTCTGCGTTCAATCCCTGGTCGGGGAGCTACGATCCCACAAGCCTTGCGCATGGCCGAAAAAAAAGAAAAAGAAAAAGATAAATACAAAAAAAAAAAAAAAAAAAGCTACCACAGGGCAGAGACAATTGAGGAATTAATGTGAAAGACAATGTGCTATAGGAATTGACTCTGGAATGATTGAGAAAGATTTTATGGAAATGATGCAGTTTAAACTGGGTCTTCAAGCCGAGCAGAGTTTTAATCAAGTGGAGAAAGGAGGGCGTGATGGGCAGAAGCAACACTGCACAAATGCACAGAGTCGGGAGAGTGCAGGTATTGGGAGCACGGAGGCCCTATTCTGTCTGGAACAGAGGGTTGCTTCTGCAGCGGTGGGGAAATTAGATGACAGTAGTGTTGGGACAGGGCTTCTTTGCCAGATTTAACAAGTAAAAATTTAGGATGCCCAGTTAAATGTGAATTTCAGAAAAACAACAAATAATTTTTCAGTCTAAATTATGTCCCAAATACTGCATACTTATAATAAAAGAAATGTATTTGTTATTTTTCTGCAATTCAAAGTTACCTAAGCATCCTGTATTTTACCTGACAACCCAACCTTATACGCCAAGCCAAGGATTCTGCCCTTGACCTTGCATCCCTGAGGGTTTTAAAGAGAAAGGTGAACTGATGAATAAAGCATTTTAACAGAGATCCGCTTGGTAAAATGCCAGAATGGCTTGGAGAGAGAGAGCGAGCTTAGAGGCAGGAAGGTCGGCCCTTGTGGATTCTCTTCCAGTTTAAACCCTTGCTCTCATACATACATACCAAATTCTCTTGATAGCGTAAAAGCCAAAGATATATTTGTTTTTTTCTGCAATTTGGAAAATTACAAAATATGAGGATGCTGGATGAAAGTTTAGTGCCTAACCTGAAAGTGTTTCTAATTAACATTAATCCAGGCTCTGAGGACTATTAATACAACCCGCAAAGAGCTGGCATCAGGAGCCCACCATATACCATCAGTGGAGGGGGACCACCCTCGTCTCTTTCTAGAATTCTGTTAGTGAATCTTAGTGATGAAGATTTTTCCTGGGATGCTATTGCTTTGGTTTGATTTAGAGTCCACAAAGAAAAGGAAGAAGTTTAAATAGTAATGTTCTCCTTGGACATTTCTTTAGACAAACTTAGAAAAACACTAGGACATGTTTTAATTCATTTTTAGAGGTTTATCTGGTTGCCATTTAAAATTAGGTTTCCCTATTGAATTCCTTTTTACTCTCAGTGGAAAAAAGCATATCTTTAGGTTTTTTTTTTTTTCTGGATAAAGGAATTTCTAAGGTTATGATTTTAAGACAGCTTTTGAAATGGATTTTTCTCTTTTTATCGTGCTTTATCAAATTTATGGAATTTGATCTAATTTGCTGAAATTCAGCCTCTTGAAAACTAACAGTATTATACATCTTGTTGATGGTTTATTTCCTCAAGTGGTTTTACTAAATGTTTTCACTGAAAGAGAAGAGACCCAGGCAACTCTTCCAATCCTGAAACTGATTTGAAAGATGCTGAAAATATGTATGCGTATGCAATTTTTTTTCATTAGTTAAATACATCAAAATATGTATTTGCAGAATCTTATTAGTACGGAAAATTCAAGTGCTTACCTTTATCAGCAGGTGCAAGGACAGGTAGAAATTAATATCAGATGCTCTGATACAATGGTCAGTTGAGATCTTATTCTCAAAACGTTTTAGCGAGGACACAAGGTGCATGTACCTAACAACCATATCTTTAGAAGCACTGGTGATTCTCATTTTTATTATTGATGAGCAGTCTTTGCTACCCAGTGTCTGAAGTTTGGGGCAGTGTCAAGCAAATTGCTTTTAGCATGGGATGCTTTCTCGCATATAAACACTTAATGTGTGTCCCCAAAAGAAACATGATTCTGTAACTACTTACTTTACCTTCCAAAGGTGATGTTGTTTCTTGAAATGAGGACGTTCAGATGCAAAGACGCAGATGATAAAAAGGCACCTCCATTTGACTGTCGGGCTAAAAATCAACACAAGAAACCTAATCAGTAAAAAATGCCGTGCAGAGCCTGCAGACGCTCCTTCTAGAGGACGAACTTAGAAGGCCCGCCAGTTCAGAATGCGCCATCGAGTTCACAAAGGACACCCAAGTCTGCCAAGGTGCTGATGCAAATCTACTGGCTGCAGTGACTTGCCAGTGCTGAGTGCTGGCCACGGACACATCTCTCTCATCCCCCAGGAGATAGCAGGGATGAATCTGCTAACCAGGGAAATGCACTTTTCCCAGTTTCTGTGCTCTGAGCTCAGGAATTTGAGACTAAGAGACCAGAATCAGCTGATAGGTTTATACTAACGCCCAGAGTTTAATTGTGGTTGAAGATTTTGCTCCTTCACTTGGTTGGAATTTTGAGTACCCTTCTCTGTATAGCTGGAATCCTTATCGTATAGTTACTGAAGGAAATTCTTCAGGATTATTATGCAAATGAATTCAAGTTTAGGAAAATTGGCCTTCCTTCCAAATCCCATTTCTAATTCTATGGATTTGTCTTGGAATTATTTTTGAAATGCCCTTTACTCTTTTGACCTCCTTCACCGCAATTTCATTGTCTCAAACACCTTGGGTTGGTTTTGTCCTTATTTACCAATGTCACATTCTCCTTCACAGCCATCCCCTCTACTTCCTCCCCTTCCCCTTACAGAATGAGGTAAAAATACATAAATGCTTGTAGCAAACGAACACAAGAGTTATTCCAGGACAGAGTCCCATGAAAGCTAAAGCCAGAAGGATAAAGCAAAGCAGCCATCTTGATTTTTTTCTGAGCTTATTCCCAAATTCCCTTCCCAAATTTTGACTTAGGGACCATTGCTTATTTTCATGACTACCTAAGTTTTGTTTCCCTGGCTTAAGTTCCTTCTTTCATTCCCTCCAGATATATCGATATGTATTGGCATCTACCTATCTATCTATCTGGGTATGCATTTTATAAACTTTCAACTAGTTTTATTGGAGACAAGGTGTGCTGGGATAAGTTCTAAAGAAAAGCTTTAGGTTGGCTCAGGGGTAAGAAGATCAGCATTTCCTTTCATGTAGAGAAGATTCCTAAGGCCTACTTTCTGATATCTTCTTAAATAATGTGGGACGATTGAGTCTTTTAAAAAATAGACCTAATGCCCTTTGCCTGGGGCTAGCAAAAAGCCTTTTTTTGAGGTGAATTAGTTTGACTTTTAAAAATCTATATCATATAAGCTAAGGGTCCTTGAGAGAAGATGAACTGACATGCACACACCTTGTTTTTGGCCCCCAAGTATGATTGAAATATGCATTTTCATTTCATATAAAGTGAGAATTTTATAAATTGTTGGTTAATTTTTAGGGTTTTCCAAATCTGTCAGTCTGCCACATGCGTTGAGCGGGAACTTTCATGAACACAATGCATTAAAAAATTAGTTATTCAATGCCAACTAAGATGCTTCTTGACCCAGCCGAGAGGTCAGCCACATTACCCATAAAAGTCATTCCGTTAGCGTGTGGAGCAACAATGGTTTTTATAAAAGATGAAGTAAAATGTGTCATTTTCCTGTTGGAGAAAGCAGTGCTGTGTTAGATCCGGAGGATGGTTCTCTGGGAGATGAGGCTGAAGCTCGGGGTAGCAGCCATAAGGACGGTGGGAAGTGATAAGACACGTGCCACTGTTGAAACCAAATAGGAGTCCGCATAAGTTGAGGAAACCTACAGGAGACCCAGAGGGTGTCTGTAGCATATGGGAGCCCCGAGCTGTCCCAGAAAGGTGGCACCCTGGTATGCCAACCGTCTTCCTCCTCCATTTGATATTAACAATATGCTAAACACAAAGCCGTGTATTAAAAAAAATACCCTTTAGCAGCTCATTAATCTTCTCCTTGGATTACATCTTTTTTAAATATAGGAAAATATTGCTGTTGCAAATGACTGTATAAAAATTTTAATACTTTGGAAACCTCCTAGAACCCATTTCAACGATTCCTTGTCGAATGAGTGTATCTCTCGTCCCTAGATCACTCTTACAGGCTAAACCAAGGGATGCCTGTATTAATTCCCTTTTGTGAAAACAGCATCCAAGTGTTTTACAGACTGAAGAATGTAGTGAGTAGAATCTGCTGCTTTAACATCATTCCCGCCGAGCTAATGCAGCACAGATTGGAGTTTCTGGAACAAAGGTATCATGTGCTGATATATTTTACTATTTTGACACAAAATGTTTTCTGTTGTGTTGAGGAAGCTGCATGTAACCTGGTGTCCTATGTCCTCTAAAATAAAAATTAACGTAAAATAAAAAAGGTTAGCATTACAAACATTTCCTGTGCTCCAAATGAAGGCAACGCGATGCAATCTGAAATCCTCCCAGCAGAGGGCCCTATGGGTTTGATTTAGGTGGAGAAAGAAAGTGAGAAAAAACTACTTGGGTTTAGGTTGCTATAGTAAATGCTGTAATGTCCTTAAAAATAGAACTGATAAAAATGGAGTCAGTTGAGTTGAACTGGAAGAATCATCCAAAGATTAAATGTAAGGTCTCCTCTTATAAGACAGAATTTCATCATTCTCTGAATTGATGTTCTTTTCGAAAGACAAAATACATTTTACCATCTCTAAATAAGAAAGTAGGCAAATTAGAGATATTCCATGCTTTGAAGTACTATTAATATTACCTCATTCAGTTACATTTTAAAAGAAAAGAGGAGCTACTGCATTCGTTCTCCCTTTGGAGACATTTTATCTTTGCTGTTGGCAAATGATTTAGTGTTGCTGTAAGGAGATGTGGTATGTACATAAAATACACTGTAAATATTTAACGCACAGCGTATATATGTGTATGCATGCAAAATGCAAAATGTTAGTAAAATATTTTACAAAGACAAGTGATACTGTTTAGAAAGGTGAAGTACAAAGGCATAAGAATAAGCTCTAGTGAAATATATTTCTTTACCTATGCATATTATGGAGTTTACTTTTTCACGTTAGGCCTAGCTTTTTATTCTATTTTCAGATCGAAGAAGCTTGCAATATATGCATTAAAGTAAAGCAAAGAATAAACTAAAACAATAAGTTACTTTTGGTCTATAGATCTTTGTCTCCTAATGTTTTAATCTCATCTCTTTCAATGTTCTTTGAAATGCATGGGCTCATTACTTTCCATGAGCAGACAGCTTTAAAAATTTTTAACCCATCTTATTACGTCTAGTTGAAAAATGTTTATTTCATTTGATGTAGCTGGCATAACTAACGTTCAATTTAAATAAATAATTTGAAGTTTGGTTATATTTCCTAAAATGCATTTACCTAAATTCCAAAAATACCCTTTTAAAATATTCTCTAAATGTCATTTAGAAATACTGGCATCTTAATAAATGCCTGTATTCACTATCTAAATGCTTCGTTCTAGATCTTCCTGAATACAAATGCAGGCTACAGTTTAATATTCCAAGTTAACCATTAGTATATAATCTATGTATAATGAATGTATGTTTTTATGTAATAGTATATTAATATAGTCTGTATTTATAATCTGTATTTCTTTAAAAGGCTTATAGTTATTTTCACTATAATGGCTTTGACCTGCTAAGATTTTTCTATATATGATACTTTGATCTGATTACATTAATAGACAAATCCTTTTTTATTCACAGTATGTTTATGAATACTAAATCGTTGTTTATGAATACTATGTTCATAACATATGTCCTTACTGTGATCTGTTATCAAGCAAATGCAATTTGGTTTGATTATGTATAAAAGCATTTTCAATTTTTTTTTTATTTACAAAATATTTTGCTAAAACAAATATTTAAACACAATGGCAACTTGACTGTTAATGTAGAAGGGTTTGATTACCAGTTAGATTTCTGTTTGTCTTTTGTTTTCTTTTCCTATGAATTGGGGAAGAGAGACTTCTAATAAAATCCAAGGAAGATTAAAAAATTATTTATATTCCTTTCAGAGGTTTTCTAAAAATAAAGGTTCTTTTTGATACAGTTTTCACTGTGGGTAAATATGTTTTCTAATTTTTGTTTTGTTTTAAAACAAAAGTATCTGGAGCAAGAATGATTACTTCGAGTGGATCTTCTAATAACGATTCAGTAGCAGCCAATAACTTTGGCTTCATAGGGCTGCTATTTTAATATTGTACGATTTTATACGTATTTCTAGAAGTTATTTTACATGTGAATTTTTCCAGAATATTTCCCTCTTCACATATAGGGAGAATTATTTTGTTTGGCTTATTTTTACTTGTCAATGATGAACTTAAAGTCACAGACCGGGTGCCCTGAAGGTGCAGAAGACAGAGTGCGTGTGAAGCACGTATAGAAAAGTAGCCTTGGCTCAAATAATTGTCCTTTTCTGTCGTGGGGTCCAGATATTTACATAACTTTTCCAGGGGGTGGTTAACCCTCACTAATATTTCAACCTTTTTATTTAAAAGATGACTACATTGAAATACATATGAAATGCTGAGTAAAGATAAGGTGGCTACATTTTAGGCTCCGTTTCCACTAAAGGTAACAATCACCTGTATCTAAGCATACATTTATATAATGTCAGCAAGCCGTCTGTACAGGTAAAATGCAAAACGGAAGTCGTGAAGTCGTGTACCCATCCTGTTTACAGCAAGGCCTATGTCAGCATTATTTGCATCTGTGAGTACTGCTTTGTATGGTTAAATGAAAACAAAAAACCCAGAAAACAATAATATTTTCTAAAACCAGCCCACAGAGCTAATGGTTTGCTTCATGCACCTGCCAGTTTGGGATGCTATTAAAGCCACCCTGGAAATTCTCCTTTCTTTGTGCAATATTTTATGTTTTTCTTCTCTTCAGGGCAGATTGGTTCTGCCTGCACTTTATTCCTGAACCCACGTTCATTCGAAATGGATTGACAGACGTAAATGCTCTATCCTGTGCCGCTGCTGCTGACTAATAACACCCCCCCCCCCCCCCCCCCCCCGCGGCTCCCGCCCCATCACACTCGGGCGATCGCTCTCTCTCTCCCTCTCTTCTTCTCTGTCTTCCTCTGATCCGCTCTCCCTCTCTCTGTCTCTCTCTCTCATACACACACACACATTCATTCACAGGCACCGGTGGCCCTATTGTCCACAAGGAATAAATAATGGTGAAGTACTTAGTGGTAATTTTGATGCTGTTTTGCCTTGCATGTTTTGAAAGTATTTCTGAAGAGTATAAATAAATGTGCCCTAAACTCTCCCCCTTTCTCTATGCTGATACTTGGAGCTAAGCTCTCATCCAAAGGGGCAGCCTCAGAACCGCAGTGCCCAGAACGCTTTCAGGGAACAAATGTGTGCCTCAGCGACTTCCTCTCTTTTCAAGAATATTAGCACCATCTAGATTTAATAACGGGGTGATTGAAAACATTTTGATGATGGGGCAGTTTCTCTGATCTGCAAAGGAAAGCATCTGAAAGCATCTGATTTGTTCGTGTACCAATTAATTATGGAAGCAACAGAAAATACAGCCTACTGGGCTTCCCTCCTGCAAAGAGGCTGCAGTGTGTGTGTCTGTGTGTGTGTGTGTGTCGTCGTCTGTGCTCTTGGGCTCGTGTTTATACATATGTGTATATTACTTAGAAGGGAATCTTGGTCAGAAATTTCTTCATTTTAACCTTGAAAATTATTGGGAGATTGTGTGTGTCTGATAAGGTAGTATTTTGATGTAATAGGAACACAATCCTTTTTTCTTTTCCCTTTTAATCTGTTCTTCCTCCACACCACCTAAATGGGCCTCACAACCAGACATCACCTTTAATTTTAATTTCTATTTCTAGCCTGTATTTCTTTTAACATCTTTATTGGAGTATAATTGCTTTACACTGGTGTGTTAGTTTCTGCTGTATAACAAAGTGTATCAGCTATACATACACATATATCCCCATATCTCCTCCCTCTTGCATCTCCCTCCCACCCTCCCTATCCCACCCCTCTAGGTGGACACAAAGCACAGAGCTGATCTCCCTGTGCTATGCAGCTAGCCTGTATTTTATTAGCACCTTTTCTGTCCTCATATGGCACCAGATCTGTTGTGAGCAAACAATACGGTTTGTTTCATGTTCCCATAAACATTATTCTACTCTGTGGTGCAGTCCCTATATCTTGTACCTTATTTTATCTGGTTAGGTTTTGGGGGACTATTTCATGATATTTAGACTTGATTTCATCTTTTTTTTTCAGAGTCTGGGCCTCCCTAAAGTTTTAAGGTAAAAGGAGAGCCTATTCTTAGTTTTTTGTAAAATTTGTTGCTTTGTATTATGACAATAGCGTTCATATGCCTGACATCCTCATAATAATATTAAGCTCTATTTTTTAGTGTGATGTACTTTATACATTTGTATAAATGTCACAGCCTGTAATCACTTCCTTTGTCATCGACGATTAATCTAAAAAAATCGAATAATTCACTGCCCCTTGCCATTTACATATCGCCTGCTGCCATCTGCTCTTCTCAGCAGCAGTAAATGATGGGTAATTAACTCAGTGCCTTTGTCTTTCCCTTGCTGAATGTCTGACACATATAGATTTTCCTCTGTGTGTATGCATGTGTGTGTGTGTGTGTGTGTGTGTGTGCACGCAAGTAAGGCTTCCCCTCTTCAGGGAGGGAATGAGAGAGAAGAGAGTAAAAAAGAATGAATGATAGCGCAAGTCTGGAAGTCAGCACAAGGTAATTTCAAGAGAAAAAGCCAAACAAAGATAGTGGTCCAGAGAAGGGGCCGTATCTCATGACCTTAAGCCTTCTCAAGCTGAGAAGAAGAACTGCTAGAGCAATGGCTGCCTTGCACAAGCAAGAAGTGTTTTTCTAAAGCATCAGTGGTCAAGGTCAAGATACACAATCAAGTAAGGACTCCATAAGCTATTCCTATCTACCAGAGGGCAAAGAGAGCCTGTAAATGAGACTAAGCGGAGGGTACCCACAATCCACATGACTTCTGAACCAGTAGCCAGAATCCTTGTTTTGAGAAATGATTATAGAAAGGAAATCTCAGCTGATTTTGACACGACATATTTTTAAAAATAGTATCTAGGAAAACTTACAAGGGCTTATGAGACTGGGGAATATATAGACATGCTTATTTTAAAGGGAAAGAATATCACTACCCTGGATTTTCCCAAACTTCCTGTTAAATTATTCAGTTCTCCCTGGTGCAGCCCAAGAGTGTTTTAGAAATGAATCCTATGCTATTCTGAAGACTTTATATAAAATATGACTCTAATTATTCTTGTTTGAATAATATTCTATAACGTGTGAAAATTATTTGAAAGTTGGCTAAGTCTGATAACATTAAAAGAAAAATAATTTAAAAATAAAATTTTAAGGAAGGTCAGAATATGTCTTGCTCAACATGGTTTTTACTTAGCCTATAGGCTAAGTACCAGAAATTTGCCATAATTATTTTCGCATGGAATCAGTAAAGCTTGCTTCAATGAGATGTTGTATAGGCATCCCCTGCTTTTCAAAAGTTCTCTTTTACGGAAGAACTACATTAGTACCTGTTTTTGCTAACTGAAAGAAATAAAAGAAATTGGAAGAAGACATTTGCTTCTATGAAAAAGGCAAAAAAGCAAAAATCTAGTTTAGCATTTATTTTGCGGCCAGCGGTTAGAGAGGCATAGGGCACCCTGAGTGGCGAGTGTGGCACGGCCAAGCTCCTTCCCCGGGAACCTCACTCAGCATCTCAGCATCCAGCCGCCATAGTTTTGATCTGGGTCTGGGGGCATTTGTGCTTTAACTCTATTTATTTTGTACATCCATTAGCAGGATGTGGCCTGAGGTAATTGCTTCTTTGCTTTCACCATTTCAGCTTAAGAAAGGTTTCGTAGGAAACTTTCAGATAGCTGTGGAAACCTGTATGTTTGCTGTCTGTAATTTAAACAAGCTAAATGTAACTCTTGTTCTCAAGGAGTTTGTACTTATATATGTACTTACGGGGAGATTATTCAGTTAATCGATCAGTCTGAAAAATACCTAAGATATAGGTATTAAGATCCTGATCTTATATTTTTTTAAGATTGTTGTCACTGTGTGTTCTCAAGGTTTGAACAATCTTTGAACTCCCCACTGGAAGGGAGAGGTCAATATAGAGTCCGATGAAGTTCTTAAGAGTGCATTTCAGTCTGAGACTTTCTGTGTGATACTTTTATCATGCAATCCTAGCTCTGTACCTCTACTTTTCTGTCTGTACAATGGCTGTGGAAACATTCTCCTCTTTCTCTAAAATAATAATTTAATACAAAGCAACTGTGTTCCAAAAGCAAACTGCATTCCTAATGACATTGTAATGCATATGGTAATGCTTATTCCTGGTACCTCAATCGGACTGTTAATATTTCTATGAGTCATGAATGCTTAAAAACATTTACCTGTTGGCTTAATTTTGGTATTTGTGATCAATCTTCACTTTAGCATCTATCACTACCGGCCTTCTGAAGGTTAAATAATTTGTTCATAACTGGACATCACTGGAAGGCCATTGAATTGGTGAATTACATTTTCTACATTAGCTTCAAATGACTTGTAGAGACAATTTAATACATACATTATGTGATGAAATGGCTAAAGATATGCATAAATATTTGACTAAGTCACTTAAATATAAGAAAGGAACGTTCTAAATATGTAAAAATGGACTCCATATCTCAGAGCTATTGTGTTAACTGCGTGAAATAATGTACTTTATGAAACTATTTAAATTGCATAAAAAACTTTGTGACTTACAGGTAAATTTGTCAGCATCTAATTGAGTAAGAGATTCTTGAAAGCTTTCACTCCAGTTGTTAATTCAGCATCATTGTTCTCTCAGGCTGTTACGTGACCCAACAGGCTGCGAGAACAATATTGCTGAATGTAATTGGCATATGTCAGCAAAATATAATTAGTAACAAGCCTTTTTCTGAAATGCTCTTTTTTGTTGGTTTAAAAAAGTCGAAGATTTCCTCTTGGATTAAATTATAGCTTGGATTTCTCTCTCACTTGATTTTGGTTAGGTCTTAAAAGAAAGCGCGAATTAATTTAAATTTTGATTCGAGAAGTATGTATTGATTTCCTGTGCTGTGTACACACTCTGAAGGCTTGTCTTTCCTTCAGTGGGTTTTTAGTTTGATTTTGGGTATGAGAGCTTTGTATAGGAAATACGAAACACTGTATTATCAAGGGTGATCACGAATGCCCATCCCCTCAATTTTCATCCCAGCCCCTCCTCCCTGCACCCTCTCCCCACACCTTGAGGTTTGGAATAGATGCGCTGACAGGCTATTTCTCAGGGATCATGGTTGGTAGCTACTGACCCCAAAGGCATAGACTAAAGAAAATGTTGAATTGGTTATCACGGCACCTCTATATGTTTAACACCAGGGGGTTTTTTGACCAAGATTGGGAATGGGGGAAAATGGGTTACAGTTGTCTTCCCTTCCCCAGTATAAAAAAAAGATGGAAATCTTTCACTCTAGGAGATTTTGGAAGGAAAAAACCTTCCTGTAATAGGTCACTTTTTTTTGATGCGAACAGAAAAATATTTGCCAAATTGTTCTTTTTGTGAGAAGAACTTGGCAAAATTTCCTCAGAACCCGGGGTTGTAACGAAACATCATTTTAGTGAAAGGCTGCTTTAGACTCACATCTGGAAATGTAATCATTTCACCTAATAATGTTGTGACTCTGCGGTTGGAGCCAAGTCTGAGTGAGCCGTCCTACCTTCCACAGCCCACAATGTCGGCGGGTGAACCCGGAAGAGTGAGGAAGATGAGGAAACAAGTGCTTAGCCACCCATACTGGCCAGAACTGATGCTGGTGCCCTGCAGGGCACGACACATCTGACGCAGTTCTCAATCATCCTCATTGCCGAGGTCTTTCTCTCACATCTTTAAGCTAATCTAACCCCACGCTCTGGAACCTTCATCATTTGCTCTCTCACCCTGGATTAGAGGTTCCTGGGCACCATCCCTGTCTTCCTAGCAGACTGCGCCTAATCTCCCTGGTCCATGGTCCTCATTTTCTTTGTCTTGTCCCTGGGTCCTTCCATTCCTCAGCGCTCCACACAAACCATGACTGTCCAGCATTTATGTTATACTGTGTTACATATCTCACCATCCTTTGCTGCACAGGGATCATTTTAGAGGCAGAAAAGCTCTGCATATAAAATGAATTTGGGGCGTGGAGGAGATCAGGTGGGAAATATATTTATCTCTCTCCACACACATAATCCATTTCAAGACTTACAGGCAACTGTATCTGATTCAGACTTTTGGTCTTAAAAAAAAAATATGCAGTGGAATACAACCCATCAGGCAGAATTAGTTGAGTTTAGATAAAGGTCTGGAAAGCCATGAAAATAACCGTAATTATAGACATTGTGGTGATTGTTTTGCAATATATACAAATATCAAATCATTATGCTGTACTCCTGAAACTAAATAACATTATCTGTCAATTATACCTCAATAAAAAAATCACAGTTATTCAAAGGAGGTTTAGAGGTAAAGGCCACCAACAAATTCTGCCTTTTCAAGGATACTTATCTATAAGAAATGGTATAGACAGAGGCCAAATAGCTCATTACAAATAAGCCAGCTGTCACAGAGGGGTGGAATGTAGCAGCAAGCTTTAGGTAGATTAAGTGATAATGAAATCTAGACCGTGAGAAAATTTGATAAGTGCCAACCAAACTTCCCAAACAGATGAATCAGAAATATGACCATTTGGCATTACCAAAGAATTATATGCTTTATTAAAGGGTTTTCAGCATTTTCAATTAAAAAAATTAGTTCCCCTGTTCATGAACATATGATATAAAATTCTTAAAAATAATAGACTATACGTCATCTTTCAGAGAGGCAGCTTGATAGAGTGGGAAGGAAGCTGAATCGCAGGCAAGAGAGATGGTGCCAGGGCAGAACATTGAATCCTCACAGGCCTTAGTTTGCTCATCTGTAAAATGGGTGACTGATTTACAAAAAAATAACATTCTGCAGAGATGTGAGGAGGTCATGAAGGGGCTGACAGGCATGGTTCCTAGGTATTTTTTCCCCCTGCTTTAACAAGTCTAATTTGTGTTTTCCATTTTTGACCTGCACATGATGTTTTTGGTTTTGTTTTTTTGCGGTACGCGGGCCTCTCACTGCCGTGGCCTCTCCTGTTGCGGAGCACAGGCTCCGGACGCGCTCACGGGCCCAGCCGCTCCGCGGCATGTGGGATCCTCTCGGACCGGGGCACGAACCCGTGTCCCCTGCGTCGGCAGGCGAACTCTCAACCACTGCGCCACCAGGGAAGCCCACGCTTGATGTTTTTTAAACCAAGGGCTCCAAAGCTAAAAAAAAGTTTGAAAAATCTTATTCTAGGTGAACTCAGAAAGTATAGTTTGATATATAGAAAAGATAGGTTATAGAACGGGCTAACCTGACTTGAATTCTAACTCTGTCTCTGACAGAGTAGGGAAGACAAGAAATGCATGGTAAGAGTTTATTTTAGAAAGACATTCCTGGTAGGGCTATAAAGGATGAGTGTGAAGAAATAGGGGGTGGAAGCAGGAAAACTTTTAGGAGATCTTTAAAATAGTCTGGATATAAAATAATGAGCCTAACTCCTGCAATGGCAATAGAGATTGAATTGGGAATATAGATTTAAGGAACATTTGAGGAATTAGAATCTATAGGAAAAAATACAGTTGAGATTTATGGGATGAAGAAGTAGTCTAGAATGACTGCCATTTTCTGGTGACATTGACTGAAGGGAAATCCAGGGAGAGAAGCACTTTTGGGGACAAGTATGATGACTTCACACCTGCACATCCAGGGTTTGAAAGGCCAATTGAATATATTTACTAGCGTCTGGAGCATAGAAACAAGAGCTAGGTAGTATAGGGAGAAATGAGAAATTTTTATATATGAAAATACAGAAATCATTAGAAACCACGGAAAAAAATTAAGGCCTTTTCAAGGGGGGAGAATCTGTGAGGAAATTAAGCCTGATTTCCCTCAGGCATCCATTGTATATAATGAATTAGTGTCTTTCCTGGACATCTAGAATGGTGTTAGTTATTAAAAAAAAAAAACCTGTATTATTCAGGGTTCTCCAGAGAAATAGAACCAATAGGATACATACATATATATATATATATATATATATACACACACACACACACACACACACACACCTATCTATATATGTAAAGAAATTTATTATAAGGAATTGGCTCACATTTTTATGGAGGCTGAGAATCCCATGATCTGCCATTTGTAAGCTGGAGACCCAGGAAAGCCAGTGGTGTAACTCAGTCTCAATTTGAAGTTCTGAGAAGCAAGAGTGTCAAGGACAGGGGGAAATCTATGTCCCAACTCAAGCAGTCAGTCAGGAAGGGATGATTCCTGTTCCTCTGCCTTTCTGTTCTATTCAGGCCCTCAGTGGATTAGATGATGCTCACCACACTGGGCAGGGAAAAATGCTTTCCTGTGTCCACTAATTCAAATGCCAATTTCGTTTGGAAGCATCCTTACTGATACAGCCAGAAATAATGTTTAGCCAAATATCTGGGCACCCCATGCTTCACTCAAGTTAACCTATGAAAATTAACCATCACATCATCTTTGGGTGAAATGAAAAAACAGTCATCAAATCCGTGTGTGTTTTGTGGTTTATGTGTAAGAAACCCTGCTTGAGAAAGATGTGAAAAGAAAACCAAATTCAAGACCCCGGGGAGCATCAGTGATACTGCTGAGGAGCTCACAGTGCAGCATATAACATGGACCTGCTAACAAATCACACTGACAATGACTGTAGATAACCATAAGGTATCAGGGCTGCTACGCAAGTCAGCTTCTGGTCTGTCTCTGGCTCTGTCTCAGGTTGTTTTTCCTCTGTCTTGGCTTCTTTATCCAGCTGGCACTCTTCATAAGTAACATAGTTCCCGGCAGCTGCAGGCTGTTATCATCCTCAATTTAGCAATCCCATTGGAAAACGCACATCCTTCTTAGCAATTGCAATAAAATTCCTGAAATCCTTCACGTTGGCCTGGGTTAGATCTTGTGCCCCTTCTTGAACCAATCACTGAGGCCGTGGGAATGGAATACGTCGACGACTTGGGCGTCTGTCATGAACAGCTGAAGAAATGCAATGGGTCCCAGCAGAACCACATGGACTTGAAGCATGGAAAGGAGCATGCTTGTCCAGGATGCAGTCATCATAAGAAAGAAGCCATGATATCAAGGTGACCAGCTGGCAGATGTGCACCTCAACAACAGAAGGAATCAATGGCTGACATTTCCTTCAGGAGTCAAAGAATCCTTCATGGTGAGCTGGGCAGCAGAGGTTGAATAGGAGTTCACTAAGATCATACAGCAGTATTTAGAGTTGTGAACCTTCCTGGTGAGGATGGCATGACTGAATTGTAAACCTGTCGTCTTGCGTTGTGTTAAATATGGAAAGGACAGAAGGCCAAACTTCAAATCTTAGCCACATTTATCAACATAATTAATGAAGTTGCACCAGCAACTCCGAAGAGTGATTCCATATGCTCTTTTGCATTCCTCATCTTTGGGCTGTGAAACTTTGGAAACGTGAATGGACAGTGAGATGGCACATAATCTACTCATAATTTTAAAAAGCATGGTGCGGAGGAATGCACTGACTTTGAAGTAGAAAACCAAGGTCAGCTTTCAGAGTTGGGAAACAGAGATCTGGGTTGCGAACAAAAATCCCGGAGAGAAGGCTTATCACAGTGCAGTCTAAGCAAAGATTTATTTGGGGGGCACTTCACATAAACTGAGAAGGGTGGAGGAGGTTAATTGATTGCTGTAAATTTATAAGAGGCTAAGTTCCTGCCCATGAAAGAAAAATCAGAGAGTGGGCAGAAGTACCTACCAAAACAAAACTAAACCTTTCTGCAGTGCAGAAAGTGTCCCTTTGAACAAAATAGAAAATTTTACTTAAGAAAAGATGGAATTATTAGAATGTTCTTAAAAGTATATACAGATAATTTCAAAAGCAATTGTTTTCATTCTCATTTTGAATATGACCTGAAATTTTGAGAAAAAATAATAATAGAGAGCACTTCTACTTAATTTATTGAAAAAACTTACAACTTGAAAATAAATCAGAATTATTTCATGCTTAACAGGTCAAATGGTTTATAGCAAATAATAGTTGAGGAAGTGTTTTTGGATTTCAAAGTAAATTGTTAAAGTAACAAAGTAGCCATTGTGAACATGTTACTTTTGTATAACAATGATTGTTTTCAGAGAAATTTAGATAGTCACAAAAAAGTAAGCATAGGCTTGCGCGTTTTAACTGTTTAAAATAAGCTACAAGGATATATTATAAAACAAGGGGAATTTAGCCAATATTTTATAACTATAAAGGAAGTATAACCTTTAAAAATTGTGAATCGCTATATTGTATACCTGTAAGTTATATATCGTACAGCAACTATACTTAAATTAAAAAAATTTTAAAAAGTAAACTGTTTAAAGGTAATTGTGTGGGGGGTTCTCTATGTGTGAAAAGCAGAGTCAGACAGTTTGTACATGTATTAATTTAATCTGAAATTGCAAATTTGAAAAAGAATCTTCATACCTTACAAACACTATGAATGATTTGTGCCATGAAATCTACCCATCCATTTACTTATGAATTGCCCAGTCAACAAATATTTCTAGTAATCTTTTGTTCCAGGCACTTCTCAGGTGCTGGAGGAAGAAGAATCAATGAACTAGAACCCCTGACTTGAGGAACTCACAGTCTGTTGAGAGTGCTGGGCATGTAAATACATATAACTCCTTTCTCCGTGCCTGAGGAGCTCAGTTAACTTTGTTCCAAATGACAAACTTTAAGATGGTTTGGTCCCAACAAAATGCTACATTTTGTTTTAAAAGCCAGTGTATACCCTTCTTTTAAGTGGATACTAGGGCTGCTTCATCCATGGTGAACAGCGGCAAGGTTCTCTGGGCAAGTCCTAGAGAAGAGTCTTGAACAAACCTTGAGAATGCATGGTTCACTCTCTTCCTGTCCAATTTCATATGTACTTCACCCTTGCAGAGAGCATGGCCCCAAATATACACATTTAACACAAGAAAAACATGTGAGTAGCTGCAGAAAAGGAAAAGAAACAAAGAAAAAGAAAAAAGGAGAGAGAAACAAAGGATTAACCAGAGAAAGAATTCCAAAATGTTTCAAAATACGTAAGAGGCAGTAAGCTTTGAGTGTGTGTACTGCAGACCCAAGGATAGAAATCTCGAGAAGATGAAATTATTAGGAGAAAAGTGAAGGCCAACCAGTAAAAAAAAAAAAAAATCTATTCTTTACTTTTTGAGGGCAGGATGTAGACAAAGATTTCAGCACTGTAGGCAGCATTAATTGAAATACAATATTCAGATCATGGGAAACAAAGTCATGTTCATTTCTGAGCACCATATTTGCCACGTTGGCAAATTCCATTGAATAGGGGAGAAGAACAAGAATAAGGAAACTCTAAGTTTCTTCCCGATTCTAGTTGTAGGAGTCTAAGTTAATTTAGGATTTATCACATAGGTTAAATGTGATCCCCAAGTAAAAGAGAAGAAAACAAACACCTTCACCCCCCACTCTTTTTTCTTAATGTGAAGGATGAATTCAATACATCTTATTAAGAGAAAATATCAAAGTCTGTCTGCGTGAGTTTGTTCTTAAATACCATCCTGGGGGAATAAGTCCTACATAAGGATTTAAGTCTGCAGACAGTAGAAGTTCGAAGATCTAGAATTAAAATAAAACAGAAAGGAGATTTGAATAATGTGGAGATAATGATTTTTCTTTTGATGCACATTTCTTGCAGCAAAAGTAAGCACTTTGCCTTGAAAGGTGTACTGATTTTTGGCTAAGTCATTCCACTTTTAGAATTGTATCATAAGGAGATCATTAAAGATTTACACAGTTTTCTATGAGTGTTCATCTCAGTGTTACTGATAATAGTGAAAAAATAGAAGTAGTGTACTTACTGAATGTTGGAGGATGGGTTAAATAAATTATCCACACAATGTAATTAATGTGTAATAAATAGTTGAGATGGAAGCTATTCACACTATATTGTTAAGTGAAATAAATCAGATTAAAATTTGTCTATATATATATATTTTACATGATTTTATTCAAAAATATGAAAGGAAAAGATTAAGAGAATAATATGGTAATTGTGGCTCATTTTGTATGGGGAGGTTATGGGTCTCTCATTTAATTTTCTTATTTTAGCTTATTTAAAAATTTTTCCTCAGTGAACTTGTATTACCTTTGTAATAATAAAAATGTATTTTAAATTTAAAATTATTTATTGCATATTTAGGATAAAAAATATACATATTTGTATTAGGGGTAATATATGTATTATAGCTATGGGTATAAAGGATATATGTTACGTAAAGTTATATAGATAGATAGATAGATAGATAGATAGATGATAGATGATAGATGAAATAAAGATAGAGTCTCTATTTCTCTGATGCCCCATATGTAATCCATCACCAAGTGTGGTCAATTCTTCGTTCCAACCAAACTGACTTTTGGTTCTTTAAACATATCATGCTTATTCTTTTTTTAGGATCATCAGTTGAACTAACCCCTCTGCCTTAAATGTTTTCCAACATGTACATGGTTGGTCCATTCTCATCTTTCAGGACTGGGCTCCAATGTTACCTACATAAAGAGGGACTCTCTGACCACCATCCTTCAAGTGGCTTTCTCCAGTTTCTCTCTATCTTATTTCTCTGCTTACTTTCCTCAGAGTATTGATCACAATCTGTAGCTCTCTTGCTTAGTCATTTGTGTGTTTGATAAATGCCTGTCTCCTCCAGGATGTAAGTGCCATGAAATCAGAAACCTGTCAGTGATCATTGAATCTTCAAAACCTAACACTGGGCCTGACATATAGTGAATATAGGATGGATTACTCTTGAACACTTTAGCAAGAGGGACAGACAAGACTTTCAGCAAAAAAGCTGGAGAACCAGTGTTCAGTGTTGGGTAAAGATAAACCTTCAAGGTGTTACTAATACGAATGTGTATTATATAAATATAAAATTTTATATATGTATGTATATACATATATGCAAGCTTAACATTTATATACATACATATATATTTATAATTTATACATATTTAAAACATTTGTAAATATATTTGTATACACATGTAAATATTGTATGAAATTTCAAGCATATACAAAAGTGGAGAGAATAGTATCATGAATATGCTTCATGAGTCCATCAACCACCTTTAACAGTTATCAATTCATGGTTATTCTTGTTTCATAAACAGAACTCCTCATTTCTCTCCATCTGGATTGTTTTGAAGCAAATTCCAGACATATTATTTTTTCCTATAATTTTAATGTATACTCTAAAAAGATAAAAACAACTATAATTCCACTATTGTACCAAAATTAATAATACCTTAATATTTTAAATATTGTGTTTTCAAAAATGTATATTAAAATTTCTTTTCATCTAAAACACTGCTCTTGAACCCTCTTCTATATCCCATCTTTTCACAAATTAATCCTTAATTCTTAGGTTTCATGCAGTCAGAAATATAGGCTATTTCTCTTAACTTGGATAGTTCTTTAGCTTTCAAAAGTGAACTCCTTTTCAAGTTGCCTCAGGGATAAGATAGAAAAACAGTCTTTTCTTATGCATTATATATTTTGGTGTATTTTCCCGTGAATCTTTTTCTCTCTTTCAGTCTTTGCAGTTTGTTAATCTGCCATCAGATGATAAATTGCCTTCAGAGAGTAAATGATCCTGAAACTTAGTTCTAATGAATAGTCTGGATTTGTAGATAATCAATACGTATTTGTTGATTTAATTTTATTCTGATATTTGGATATTGTAGATAGCATAGTTTTGATAATTTATGAGTTGCTGTATAACAGTATTCTTTCTTTTTCAATAAGCTGCTGGAAGTGTAGTTTTTTTCTCTGTATACCTTAGGCTGGTCCAATCTCTTAAGGCCATTTTAGGTAATGTTCACTAATTCATTGCATTGTGAGTTGTTAATAAGGACAAGAAACACATATTTTTCACAAGTGTGCAATATCCTGGCAGAAAGGCACAATTTGGTGGCAAAACAGAAAATTCTAGTGAATTGCTGTAGATATGGCATATTTGTGCCAGGTTTCCAGTTGTTAATAAATTACATTCTTGTTCTTCAAGTCAGGACGCTAAGCTGACACATCAGTGTGAGCGCGTCCATCTGTGGTTCACTCATTTGGTGAGTAAGAGCCGGCTAACTAACCCCTACCAGATGCAGCCAACAATACATGCTAGATATCAGCCAGGGGGTCACCCGGGCTGGTCTTTTTTTCTCAGTTCTAAATATTGCATTTCATCCAACTAGCATCGTCACATATTCATCAGCTAGCCTCAGACTAGTAGATAAAGGAGTGATGGAAACATCCCTGGAGACTCGGAGATTTGCCTCTGGTTTTGATGGGATATTATTCTGAGGATTCACACATTTATTGACCTCAAGGCTAGTGAGGTCAACATGACAATGCAGTGTGTATTGATTTGATTCAATCCAGGAATTGCTCATTTATCGTTTATATTTATGTAAATAAAACACTAGTCTTTCGTCTTCCAATTAGAACGTTACTGAATTAATGTGATTAAAGATGGTGCTGGACTAATGTTAACAGGGCCTTGCTTTCTGTCATAAAGTGCAAAGGAACAATCACATAAAATTAATATATTTCTAAGGAGGTGAATATGCATTCCAGTGCCAGTTATTATAAACTCCCTTCTCTTTTTTTCCCTCCTGTTCAAGCCAATTTCTTGCTAAAATACCTTGACATAGTTTCTTTTTATTCCTGGCTTCCCCCCCCCATTCTATGCCTGCATCTCCAAATTATATTATGTGGTAGATTTTTCTATAAATGGGAATATGATATCTTTGAGATGAACAAGGTTGGCAGGAATTTAGCATCCAAAGAGTTTTGAATAGGCATGTCTGTTATTTTTATAGAAATATTTTTAGCTATCTATTTTTCTTAACACAGTAATAAAAACAACAGTGTATGGGGGTAGGAATTAGACGTTCATACATTTGGCAACTGAACTGCTTTTTCCTAGGTCATTGCTTTGTTGTCTAAGCTTGAGATCACATTTTGAAACCAATAGCATAGAAGACACACAGCTATGAACCAAAAGAGAAATCTTTTTTTTTTTAATTGGGGGAGGGGAAAACTAAGTTTAGAAATGTGAAGAATTATATGGTTCTTGCTCTAATTTTTATAACAAAACAGCTCTTGTCACTGAAGTATAAACAAACGTATATGCTATATTATAATTGGTTTGATATCTTGACTTTTAATATTGTTGGATGCAGAAATCACTTTACTGAAACATTGCAATAACAAAGGGCCTCTGGTATCTGTTTCACCTCATCACTTATCCATTCAGTAGAAAAATTGAGAAGTGCATTCTGTAGGATAGGATTTTATGGAAAATACAGTATGGTTGGTATTGTGATCTGTTTCTTAAACTTATCAAACTATACCACCATCTGGAGACGTTTACTGTGAGGACAAGAGATTATTCCTAAGTACTCCACTTTGGCTGCCAGGTAAGGGATATCCAGGAACTGACAGCAGCGTAGCATTTCAGGGCATCAGTCTGTACAAAAAATGAATATAGAGACGAGATGGAATCACTGGGTACTACGCAGCGGGGAAGGAAATGATTGGTGCTGCCTGCTGATATATAAAGGTATATTATGCACAGTAAGAACAGCTTAACTCCCTGGGCTCTGAGGCTCACCACACTCTAGAACTGAAGGTACATAATACGCAGGATAAGTTTATCTTCCAGCATGGCCTGGGCAATTATTTGGTATTGATTTTCTGAAAGTTTGGTCTTACATGTCAGCATTTTGTTGGCAAACTTTGCAACATCATCCAATCAAGTCGGGGCAGAGATGAGTGTGGGTAGAGAGAAACCCTCACGAGCCTGTCTTTTGCGTGGTAGGTAGGGAGCCCCCCTATGTGAAGAATGCTCTTGCAACTGCTCTGTCTGGTCGGGGGAATGGTAATCTTGGGGAATCCCTGTGCCTGATTGCGGCTCTCCTCCCAAAGGTGCACTTTTGACCTCTGTATTGATTCTGTCCTCTCATCAAAGGCGCTGATGTCATTCCATGTGCTCAGATCGGGCAGCATTTGCATTTAAGAGCTGCAACTGTGCGCTGACCCCAAACCATTTCATCAGAATGAAAGTCAACCAAATGGCAGATGCGTTTCCCCGTAATATTAAAATCTATCGTGCCATTTGGTAGGTTTCTTTATTATCTAGGGAAAGGGCATCACCTCCTGCTCCAGATTTTGATTTCATTCCAACCAGAAACTGGGAAATTCTTTAAAACAGAACAGGGATCAAAAGGATTTTATTGATGTCCACATTCAGGCCAATAAATATTATTCTTATTTGTTAAAGCTTAACACAAAATGATAAAAGTCTCTGAATATATTTTCAGAAATGCCAGCACTGAAAATAATTATTTTAGTTTTTTTCAGTGTTTTCTTGCTCATGTATCCCCGTCATGAAGCCTATTCATTGGCTATATACCTAAATAGACTAAATAGAAATGATATTTAATAGTTCTTTGAGGAAAATAGTAGATATTTCGTTAAAAAACCCAATGCAGTCTAAATATCGACCATTAAATTGTTTTGTCTCCCCCCCCCCGCCTCCTCCTCTTTCTCTTCCTCTACTCCCTCCTCTTTCTTCAAATAAGATGGAAAATGGGGAGGAAACCACTTCTGAAGCATAGACAGCTAAAGAGAACTTTATTGGAAATCAATGTCAATCTACAATTAACTGCATTGTCTACTGCTTTCCCATCTCCCCTTTAGATTCTATTCATTCTCATTTATTAATTTCAGTCAACAAATATTTACTGAGCACTTATGTATAGGTGCTAGGAATTCAGTGATGAGAAAAATAGATATGGTCCCTCATGGAACTGACAGTCCAAATCGGGAGACGGTCAACAAATGATTATACAAATAAAGATGAATACAACAGGGACACAAAAGTTTACGTTAATAGCTGGGAGTAGAAATTATTCTATGAATGGAATCAGAATTATTTGGAAAAATACTGAAAAGACCTTGGTTTGGGGGGTGTTGAAGATACGGAAGGGGCTGTATATGGATACCAGGGGAGGGATTGACTAGTTTTCCTGTATGGGGGGAAGGGGAAGAGACAGTCGAGGTAGAACTAAAAAAGGGGAAGAAAGCTGAAAGCTGTGAGGTGCTCTGCGATCCTTTAAACTCATGAAAAGCTTGATACAGTGGATCATCTGTGGAAAAATTATAAAAGTGCCGCTCTCTTTGCCCTGATCAGTGAGAGATTAAATCGAGGTGGCCTAAGGGGGACAGAAGGGCTGTGGTTTATTAAATACTCTGAGATTCGCAGAAAGTATGGGGAATACTTTGGCTTCTTATAGGCTAGGAACTTGGGGGCTCAAGCCAATAGTCTTTAATTTTCTTTATTTTTGAAAAAGAGTCTTCAGTAAGTGCTGTGAAGATAAATTACAGACACTATGAAAGAGTATAACAGGGTTTCTTGTTTAGATTGAGGTTGAGAGGGGCATTAAACAAGACCTTTTGTGTTTTTCAGATCTTGAGGACACAGTTTCATTTCAAAAGAAGAGTTGTATCTCTCTATGAGAAAATAATCACAAAAATATCTGAGTTATCAAAGATGTTAACTTTCATATTGCCACTTGATTACAATCTCTCTTGCATGAGTTAAAATTAGGACATATTGATGATAATTAAGTTGCATCGTACATTTACCGTTTATATTGTGCATTAATGCAAACTGTTTTAATCAACTTTTGAAGCAGTCCTATAAAAAAATAAGGATGAGGCCACTGACATTCTGGAAAGGTAGTACACAGCAAAGGCAGAAATTGAACTCAGATCTTATTCGCATAAACTCTGTGCTCTTTCCACTAACTTTGAAATCCAGTATTTGAGGTTATGAAAGCATTCACAGGGTTTTTCTTTAAATAGTCATCTATTCCAATAAATATAAAAAGGTGCTCAATTAAAAAAAACTCACACTTTATCCAGACTTCCAGGAATGTCTGTATTGAATACATTGAGGTAACTTCTAGAGACACCATACTTGTGCCCAATAGAGAATTGAAAAGAGTTTCAGATGGGCTGCCTCATATCTCATTGTCCCGGAAACAGCTAGAGATGGGCTGGATCTTGGGGGCGGGGAGCGATCTCTAATTTCCTACTTTAGAAGCCAGGCTAAAAATAAAAATAATAGCATTCTAAGGAAAAGTGACAATAGCCCCACCCCTGAGGTAAGCACCTATAGAGAAATACTATGATGTAATTAAATAATCCCCATGTTGTTGACTTTTGTCTTGGGGAGAGTGGTTTACAAAGCCTTTGACGAATCCCCTGTCTCTTCTGTCTTTTTCCTGTGATTATTATTTCATGGCATGGGCTTGGTTCTGTGAATCATAATTGACAACATGACTGTACTTATTAATCGTTATTTAAATCAATTATTAGATAACAGATAATTGAGTGGACTGAGCTATATATAAGTAGAAGATGCTGATTAGCCAAATTCACGACGTGTGCATTGCTCTTTTATTGTCATTTATTATCTGTTGTTTGGTTAGGGGACAAGTCACAGAACTTGGGTTCTAAAGCTCAAGGTTGAAAACCCAGCTTCACTACTTTATCAGAGGTCTGACCCCAGGTAAGTTATTTGAACTTTCTAGGGTTCACAGTCATCATCAATAAAATGGGGTTAATGATGCTTAACTTATAAAATACTTTTCAGGATGAAATTAGATTGCAAATATGAAACAAACTAATGCAGGGATTTTTTTGTCTCTTTGTCTTATGCATTTGAGAGATGAGCAGACCAAGTTAGGGTGCTGTCAGTGGCCAGGGAACAGGATAGACGGGGGTGGACCATGAAAGGATACAATCAGCTTCTCCTGTTAGCATCTAGATATTTGGACCCAGATCCCCGGATAAATGTCACCTGTGTACATACAGAGGTCATGGTCTTTTCCTCATCTGTGAACTTTCATCTGGCCGTGTGATTACATTCTCTTTTGAGGAGTTAAAAGTTTCGATGAGAAATGAAAGGAAGAACCTATGATTTCAGGTCCCAAGCCTTCTTAATTTATCATAATGCCATGTGTCCCTAACCTTCTTGTTCATTAAATTCTCCCAGAATGTTCTTCAGAAAATCAAAGTCCATGAGGACAGCTTTGCACTTGAGGTGATGGAGCATAATGTAACTGCTTCATGATGGTAGGAAATACTTGCAAGAAAAAAAGTGGATGTTTTTATTCAGAAGCACAGATTTCACCTCCTTTCCCTAGGGGTGCTCTAGGATGCTTTGAAGCTCCTCATGCTATATGTAAACCAGATGTATTTATTTATTATTTCCAATGAAGATAACTCTGGGCAATGTTAAGTGGCATCCCAATTCCCCGGCATCCAGTGGTTAAGACTCCGTGCTCTCGGGGCCGAGGGCCTAGGTTCGATCCCTGGTCGGGACAAGAATCCTATAAGCCACGTGGCGTAGCCAAAATGAAAAATGGCATTACACATCATATCGCCTCATCTCAAATATTGATTGTAGCCAGTAACAATAGTGATGGGTTATAAGTAGTTTGGGGATTGGAATGAAGAACATTTAGGCCAAGAGAGATAGACCTTTTTTCTTACTTTATTATCTTTTTGTATCAGCTAATTTGTTTTATTTTCAATTTAAAATTCCCTTGGATGTTGACTGTCATCTGTCTTTCTTAGATTCATGTTCAGGGAAGAGAAAATGTTCATACAATTATTTTGTACATGGAAAAACATGTACCTTTGACAACCAGGTGTCTGATGAGTGCTTTTTTTTTTTTTTTTTGCGGTACGCGGGCCTCTCACTGTTGTGGCCTCTCCCGCTGCGGAGCACAGGCTCCGGACGCGCAGGCTCAGCGGCCATGGCTCACGGGCCCAGCCACTCCGCGGCATGTGGGATCTTCCCGGACCAGGGCACGAACCCACGTCCCCTGCATCGGCAGGCGGACTCTCAACCATTGAGCCACCAGGGAAGCCCTGATGAGTACATTTTGATGTGGCCGCTAAGAATTTTGGGCCATGTCTATTTAAATTAGTTCATTCTGAGGCTGGATATATGTCAGCACTTCATGTACTGATTCTTACTAGGATGAAATACAAAAGATTAGAAAACATACTAAAGATTGCAGCTTTCCTCCAAGATTAAAATCTTTCAGATCATTTTTTTAGTGAGCAAAACCATTAAGAGACAAATTTAGCATTTAAAATGGTATGTGGTTATTGCAACATGCGACCCGCCCTTGTTTATGGAGTCAAAACCTATTGGCGAGGGTTGCTGTTATGAATTGTGCACTTGCACATATGCTGTGATTAATTTTTGAGACTAAAAATAGAAGTACAGCAGTATAATGTAAGACAAGAATGTATTTCCTGCCCTTCAGTAACGATTGGCTTTGCTTTTGAAAACTTAAATTGTTACCATTTAGTATTTCCAAAGCATATGTTAAAAATTCCTCAGGGCCATCTGAATCATTTCTTTGGCTAGAGTAGTCAGAAAGAAAGCCCATGATGTATTGTAGTGCTGTTTCCATGTCACAGGTGGGGGAAATGTGGTCCACAGATTGTGCTACTCTCACTCAAAAGGGTGACCAGCGAGGGCACCCACCAAGGGGGTCTTGAGCGTAGTGGAGGAGCTAGCAGTTGGGGGGTGTGGAAACACGCCTGCCCCTCTCCCATCGTGCTCAGACCCTTTTTATAGGTTCCACGTGTTCATGTGGAACCATGAGCACCTGGCTCTTAGTTCCCAACTATTGAAACAGCCTGACTGTGTGCTCACCTGAGAGCAGGTTAGCATCACTCATCTAGCTGCATTTCTACCCACCCTGGATTTTTCCAGTGGTACAAAAGATACATTAAATAGAAACACTCTGATGACATTGAATGTTCCCAGTAAGTATTTCTTTCCAGATGGACTAATCACTTCCACAAAGCCTTTAACTCTATTCTATGCATTTTGGACACATTCATAAATGGTGATTTTCCTACATGTTGGTTTCTGCTACATCAGTGTATAGAGAAGCTGAACATTTCAACCCCTGACACAGTGACAGGTGATGTGTCTGATTGTTTACTGATGGTGATTTGGAATATTGATGCTTCAGAAAAAGAACTACATCGAACAGAAAATCTGCACAGCTCACAAACTACACAAAGAGCATTTGCTATAAATAAAGTGTCACCTGGGTGCCGCAGATTTGTGCAGAATCATTTTCAAACTTTCCTTTTTGAATTATTAAATAGACCATGTCAGAACAACTCTGATTATTATCCAATCCATATGCTTCAACACCAATCTTTCATGTAATATCAAGCGACTGCAGTGATCAATTGGACCAATCATGAAGGCTCCCTCATTCTGGAAAGTACTCAAGCGCTCCACCACGCTGTAACATCTTATGCCGATATGCAAACACCTACGGCATTGCTTACGGAGGAGACTACAGCAGGATCTGCCTTTAAGAGTGCACACAGGCTGTGAAAATATATTTAGTTCATTATCAAGAACTTTAAGCATAAGTCCAGCTTTTTGCAATTTTAAAAGGTGTTCAGGTGAGTTCAGGTGAGTTAGAAATAGCACTGTTGTCCAGCTATACCTCTACCCAGCAGAATTATGTACATAACCTATATTGTAAGTGAAATGTGCTATGCATAGTTTTCAAAACTGTTGTATAAAAAAATAAAATGCTGTCTTTTTTTAAACAAATACAGTATCTCCTGGAAGCGGAGACTGGTATGTAGGCATGTAGCCACGTGTAATTTGTAAAATGTGATAAAATGATAATCTCTCACCTACACTAATACAGTTTATCTAGATAAATAACTCTTAGAATGAATACTGTGGGTGCCTTGAGGGTTTTAAGCATTTAATTAAAATGGAACAAAAATATTAACTGTCTGCTTTGGGGTTTTAGCAGCCTCTCTTGACAAGGATATTCTTTAGTCTGAGAACAGATTTGTGACATTCACTGGGAAACAAATGTGAGGTGGTATCTTTCTAGCCCTCATAAAAAAGAGGCTAAAAATGCATGGTATAGAAATCTTAAGATGAAATGGTTTCCTGAGAATGCCTCTGTTCTGTTCACCACCGCAGCTCCCTCCCAGGGCCTGGGACAGAGGGCGGAATTCAGGGGGCCTCTCTGATAATTGCCGGTGATTAGAGGTAACACACTCTCTCCGACACTTTCGCCATCGTCCTGGTGTGTTGCCATCACTCACAATGACTGCGGAAGCAGAGGGCTTTCTTCCTCTTGACGGTGTGTGATTTTGATGTTGGACACAGGGAGGCGGGCGAAGCAGTGGCAGAGACCAAGCTAGGGAAGAAGGACCAGCTCAGGCCCTGGAGCAAACTGCCTTCCAGAATGAGGGGATTACAGGAGGCTTGACTGCGGCCCACTTAACCCTAAAAATACATCCCAAGCTGCAGTGGGAAAGACATATTCAGTCATGATGCCTTTTAATTGTTCCATTGTCTACTGAAAATTGATTTGGTTTTCTTTGAGTCGGTTTTTCGTGGTTACCTTTATGTGAGAAACCCTGCCTCTTTAAATACATAGATTGCACACTGTGTGTACACAACATGTGTATTTCTTTTGTTTATTTTTGCCCTATTTTATAGGATTTGGGACACAAAGAATGAAAAGAAAAGCCTTGTATTATACTGCAGTGCTACCCTATCGTTGAACAAATTAATCTGGGTATTTGTCCACAATTTTGATAACAGATGACAGGCTGACAAAGCATGAAATTATTACTATAAATGAATGTGATATGATATTTCTATTTTTTGCACAGAGCAGATTCCATGTTCATGTAACTTGGTTTAAAGCCTCTATTGCATGTGTGTAGATTTTCAGCACTCTTGAGAGAGATAAAAATGGTCCAAAAACTTGAGAAAAAATAATGAGTAAGGAGTGGGATTTTTCAAATCACTTTTAGTTCTTGTTTGGAATATTCATTTTTCCCTGTGATTTCACTTTTGGATCTGGAATATGGGATAATTCCTAAGAAAAGAACAATTGTGATGGGACTTAATTGGTATAGTGTGTGAAATAATTTCATGGGTCTGGAACAAAGATGCTATTCAAATGGGCAAACATGAGATGCTATGTTGATAGATAAGAAACCAAAGGCAGTGGGTCAGAGATGTGTGTGTGTGTGTGTGTGTGTGTGTGTGTGTGTGTGTGTGTGTGT
>NW_021703770.1:66647457-66756052 GCF_005190385.1 Monodon monoceros | reverse complement strand
GTGTGTGTGTGTGTGTGTGTGTGTGTGTGTGTGTGTGTGTGTGTGTGCGTGTGTCCCTTTTCTCACCATACCTGGAGACATACAAGAGTTATAATCAAACTCAAAATATAACCCTTATAATTTCAAGTGGAAAAGAAATGTAGGCAAATTGTTAATAATCCAAGTTAATAAGCACATTGTGTGATTTCTTCTGCCAGGTACCTCTTAGCCATCATTGTTGACGAACAGTAGCCCAAAAAGTTGTATTTCAACGTTTCAAAATCATTGTCAGGGAGAAGAAAAGGGAGTGGGGATACCGTTCCATATATTTTCCTCGTGGCCAGTGGAAATAAGCTCTTATGATTCTGTAGTCTTTTAGCCTCCCTCCCCTCCCCCGCTTCGTTTGATCACATTATTCACACAAAGAACCAATGAGCCATTGTGCCATTACCTTAAAATCCTATATTAATGAGACAGCTACAGTTTTTAATCATTGGAGTTAAGCCTTGAATATTCTATGTGCTAATATCCTGCATCCATTTAAGATGAGAAGAAGCATTTTATTATGATATTTTATTTGCAAATAGTGACTAAAATACTGATTTTTCTCTTTGTAAAGTTGTCGAACATTCTGAAGAAAGCATTTTATTCTTCAGGAGTTAATTTTATCTCTAAAAGCATGGGTTAAAAGGAAGGGGAAAAAGGTGTTCTGGACAGTTAGCTGGCAAAATAAGGGCCCTGGGACTTCGTTTTTCTGGCAAAATGTTTAGGTGGAATTAGATACATACACAAATTGTGTGTCAAGCCAACCTCCACCGTTTAACAAAGATCAAAAGCATTTGAGCTAGCACTTAAATGCTAGCTCAACTTAGACTTTGTGTCTTCTGGACACAAAGTATGAGTTGTTTGTGTACCTAAACAAATTATACTTTGTGTCTTCTGGAGAATAAAAGGAAGATCTTTGTTTTTGCTTACTCTTTCATCATGGTAAATTTGCTTTTGTTTATTAAAATGGCTTAGAAAAGTACTTTAGATACAGTTTGTAGCTTTTTTTTCTTTTTAGCTAATAACTTTCCTCTAACTTAAAGCATGACATCCAGGCCACCTTGATTCCACTTACCACATAAACTTGGAAGTGGCCTCACTTTTAAAAATTCCTGTATAAGAGGGCAGTGGCATAGTTAACATCTTAAAATTTGCCAAGAAAATTATCTGTGGACTATTATTATTATTTAAATAATATTTTTCTTGTCTGATGAAAAGTCTAACACTTGTTGGGATGCTGGTAAAGAAAGGGTTTAAACTATTGAATTCCGAATGCCTCTTACTTAACAAATACAGAAGTTAAGCTATAACATATTAAATTTCAGTAGCAGGAAAGGTTTTTTAAAAATGCAGTTTGGTACTGTTTCCCTAATACAAATTACATTCACAAATGAAAACCATGAGTAAAATTTAGTAAAAATTAAAAAGAATTTACGTAAGTGGAGTTTTCACGGCTAATAAAAATTACACGACCCTTTAATAGATTATCGCATCCATGTCACTGAACATATACTTTTAAAACAAACGTAAGAGCATACAGGGAATGTTCTTTGACTTGTGTTTCTCACATCTCAGCAACCACTTAATCTTCTATTTAAGATTTTTTCAATGTTCATATAAGAGCACCGGCATTTTTAAGAATTTTGGGGTCTGTCTGAAGCTGAGTTGCAGTATCTGGGTGAAATGGCTATTTTGTTTTGCAGATGAAGGAAGTGATTTTTAATCCACCTGAGATTACAGGCAACATAGAACCTGGACACTGTTTGCGAACATCAGGGTCCCAAACCAGGTCCTCCTTGTAGAAACCGACTAGTCTTCCCAGTTTATTCTAACCTGGGATGTATGACCCCCTCCTTGCCTCACTCTTGCCCCAATCTGCCCCCCTTAGCCACCTCCAGATGCCCTTTTACTTGAAGCCCTTGAATCCACTTCTTTTTTCTTATCATAATGATGATTTCTGCATAAATAATCAACCAGTCAGTCAAGCATTTGATCCCGTTAACTGGCCAGGGCTGCCCCGACTACGAAATTTTGCTAAGCTCTATCTGACACATTCCTCTATAGAAGCAAATATATTTTTCCCAAAGCAATTATTAGACACTTTATTTTAGTTCCTGATTTAATTTCTTTTTTTTTTTTTTAGTAACAGAATCTAAGCAGCCTGATTGGAATTTCAAATGATTGTCACACTGAATCTGAAAGTCTGTCTTACACAGAATGTAACATTTTTCTTACATTTCAACCAAGTAGAGGCAAAGGGAAGGTCCTTTTTATCTTTCTTTCTAGCTGAACGTATGTTCGATATTATTAATTCAAACAGAAAAAAGAATATCCCACATCTTTGACTCTTTCATAAGATTTTTCAGTCTTTTGTTAGGTTCTCACTTGCTCCCTCTCTCAATATTAAGTATGCCGATTTTCCTCACTTTCTCGTCTGGTTTATTCTTAAGGGTATGAAATCTCTGTTAGCACCTGCCAGAGCACACAAAAACTAGTTTGTTAGGAAGCAAGCAATTGCACCCTTTTATTTATTTGTTTGTTTACTTGTTTATTTATTTATTTATAAATTTATTTCTAAACAAGGAAACGAGTTTGAGTTATCGCCTGGTTCCTGTTGCCTGTTTGCTTACACTCAGTTTTCTTTTTTTCACACACGAGGAAGCAAACATTGTCCCTGTCAAATGATAAATGAAGCAGAATCGGTGACGTGTGTGTTTGTCAACATAAGCTAGATCAAATGATTGCTCAGCAGGAAGAAGCCACGGGAAAGCCAATGATTTTTGACTAATTAGCAAAATAATAATAATGTCTCCCTAATGATTACCTTGTACTGGGTTGTGGCCTTTCATCAGACAGATATTCCACCAGTGCAAACTAGTGTTTTGAAGACACACTAGTGATTTCCCTTGAAATCACGGATGTGGAGGGTTTCTGAGAAATCTCTTGAAGCATCATTCTGTCCTGTATCACTTGAGTAATTGAGACCGAGAACGAAGCCCTATTTTTTGCTTCGTGTCATTGTATAACCCATGCGCCTTTTAAGTACTACTTTATAAGGAATAGCAATGCATATTTTTCAAGACCATTTAAAGTTCAAGTTCATTCTCATTCAAGTTCAGAGAGTTTTACCAGAGATGTTCATGAGGAGTAACTTGATTGAAAATAACAACGTAAACAAGAATTTTTTTCAACATGCAAAGTTAGAGTAGCTGTTACCAGATGTAGCTATATATATACATATATATATATATATATATATATATTTTTTTTTTTGCAGTACGCCGGCCTCTCACTGTTGTGGCCTCTCCCATTGCGGAGCACAGGTTCCGGACGCACAGGCTCAGCGGCCATGGCTCACGGGCCCAGCCGCTCCGCGGCATGTGGGATCCTCCCGGACCAGGGCACGAACCCGTGTCCCCTGCATCGGCAGGCGGACTCTCAACAACTGCGCCACCAGGGAAGCCCTGTAGCTATATTTCTATAAATCTTTTATGAAACTTCAAGAAGACGTTAAGGTAGATCTAAATTCTTAGTCCTGGAAATGTTACTGGAGCTGACATTTTCTGTGAAGATCTGTAGTCAACCACTATTTATAGGAAACACAGTGAAGACAAGGGCACCTCTCAGGTCGCAGGTTGTGTGCTGAGCTGTGAATCAACCTGCCTGAGATGTATTCACAGGATTCCTGGCTCAGGACAACGCTCCTTATTCCTCACTTTCCTGCGTGTCAGATTTATACCTTAAAAATAGAGATCAGGGATTTGCCAGGCGGCACAGTGGTTAAGAATCTGCCTGCCAACGCAGGGGACACGGGTTCGATCCCTGGTGCAGGAAGATTCCCACATGCCACGGAGCAACTAAGCCCGTGCGCCACAACTACTGAGCCTGCGCTCTAGAGCCCGCGTACCACAACTACTGAAGCCCACATGCCTAGAGCCCGTGCTCCGCAACAAGAGAAGCCACCGCAGTAAGAAGCCTGCACACCGCAAGGAAGAGTAGCCCCTGCTCGCCGCAACTAGAGAAAGCCTGCACGCAACAACAAAGACCCAACGCAGCCAAGAATAAGTAAATTTATTTTAAAAAAAATAGAGATCAAAGGCGAATGAGCTTGAAACCAAGGGAACATTATCTTGAGAAACTTAGCTTGTCGTATGATGTCTAGGTTGAGAAGTGCTACATGGACCTTGCTCATTTTGGCATTAAAACTTCTTGAATTGTATTAAATGTCACCAAGAATGATGGTAGATATTGCAAATGATCAGAGGCAGAAGTGAAAAAGCAGACATGATTTGAAGTTGTTTTCTGAGACTAGCAAACTACTTTGTTTTAAATAATTTTACCCTTTAATATAATATAAATTGTTATTTTTTGGCTTTTGTTTTGTGATCCTTTAGCTGACATATAGATTGCAATAACAACAACAACAACAAAAAATCAGTTTTCTTTCTTTGTATCCAAATCACCAAGAAAGAAGTTTTATTGTTGGGTAAGGGTTGTTTTGTGCATACAGCAGTGACTATAGAACCTGTGATTATCTTTTTTAAATTTTTATTTTTTGGCAGCCAAAGCCTGTTCAGGAAGTTCTTCTGGCATCCTTCTCCCCACCAAGGTCACTCTCAGTCCCTTCCCCAGGAGAGGTGATTTCTATGCCAGTAACTCGAGAAAAGCCGTAGCAGCATCTTTCCTTTGTCCAACCCAGGAGAGACCACTCAGAGGGAGACGGGGAAAGAGGAAATGGCAGCAGTGATGGGGGACCTGGTACTGAGGGGGAGGGCAGAGAGAGGGGGCTCCGAAAAGACAAGAGCAGTGTTGATAATGTGCTGAGGTGGGGCTGGGAGTAAGAGGATAGAGATCATTTTAATGAGCCACACGGCTGCCCCCGCAGATGCTCAGAGATTTCTCTGAAGTCTCTGTCAACCTCACGGAGTTCTTCTGTGGTTCTCTAGAGCTGCACTGTCTGACAGAGTAGCCCTTAGCCACATGTGGCCCTTGAAATGTGGCTCGTCAAAATCGCCTCCTGTTTTAAGTGTAAAATACATTCTGGATTTCAAAGATTTAGTATTAAAAAGGTAAAATGGTTCATTAATAATTTTTATATCAATTACATGTTGAAATGATAATATTTAAGACATTTCCTTAGAATTCATTTCTATTTTCTTTTTTTTTACTCTTGGTTACTAGGAAATGTAAATTTACATCTGTGGCTAGCCTTTACAACTGCATTTTCTAGTTTCTGTATTTGATGCTTTGGCATCTTGGGGCCTTGTTGACCCCGAAGGGGCTGTGTCTCCCAGGGTTCGCCAATTTCTAGATAGTAAAAGTTGGCATGTGAGAGCACCTTCCATATATTAATACAAAGCAACGAATCCAGAGCCCATACCCCCCAGCTACCTCCTTTATTCGGCTCTTACACTCCAGGCCGGTATCCACCTGCCCTAATCATCCTAGGTCCAGGTACCAGACAGCTAGGAACAGCCCCTATGCCCCAGAGCCAGCTGAAATTATTCAAATTAGCCAATCCCAAACCTGCTTGCCCTGCCTCACCCATTCCTCCCTGTGGAACCCACAATAAAGACTCTCACCCACTGTCACCTCACTCCCTGCCTCCTGACTGACCCTGGTACTTCCCCAGGTGGCTCCCCATGGAATGACCTGCCCCTCCTCCTGGGATCTGTGAATATAACAAACGACCTTTTCAATGGCAGTCATTTTCTGATCTGTTTGCCTTGCCATAATTGCGTAATGATAAGACCTACATTTTCAAACACTTGTGTCCTCTTTCTATGGGACAGTACTGCTAGAGCTCTGTTTTTCCAAGTGGGGATCCACTCTCATCTGTGGTAGAATCACCTACAAAATTAAACATCCAGAATCCGGGGTCCCCTTAGAACTAGCACAGCTCCTGAAACATGAAACATAGTATCAGCTCAATAAATGTTAGCTATTATTACTTTAACACCATAATAACAAGCATAATAATAATGATAATAAAGTGGTTTAATTCTGCCTTGAGGAGACCATTTCTCCTTTTTTATTTTTAATGCTATATGCTTAAAATGTATTTATATATATCTTTACTTGTAAACTAGCATTTATTGACTGTTTACTATTGGCCAAGCTTGCGTTAAGTGCTTTACACATCATTTGATTGAGTCATCATCACAATGAATTGACTAACAAATAAGCAAGAGAAGCAACTTGCCTGGAGCCACACAGTAATGCTGGAGCCCTAGGGGAGCTAAATAATAATGAGGATTATTTGAGGCTGATTGTTTTAAGAAATAGAAGACTCAGGAAGTTATTCTTTTTACCTTCCCCTTGACTGCCTAAAAGAATGTAGATAGAGGATCTGTTCCAGGAAGGGAGCTATCTTCATAGATGCCATAGATAACTATAGTATAATATGAACTCGGTGTGTAGACTGAGGGTGGGGAAGTTGGGGGGTAGGGGGGGAATGGGACCTCGTAAAGTCTGTTTCTTAAAATTCCTCTCTGAGTCTCACTGTTTCTGTGTGGCCCAGCAAACATTTGTGAACCAAACATTTGCTCTTTTCCATCTTCCCGTGAATCACCTTCCTTCCTTCTGAAGTCCCAAGCCCCATTCCCCCTTCTCTTCCTCTCAGACGGCATATAAGCCTCACTTCCTAACTTGTCTTTGGGTCTTTTCTCATGAAGCCGCCGTACGTACAAAATTAAATTTGATTTTCTCCTGTTGATTTGACTCATGTCAATTTAATTCTTTGACCGGCCAGAAGAACCTAGAAAGTTAGAGGAAAATTTTTCCCTTACCCTACTGAGAATATATGTAATTTTGAATAATATATAATTTTTGTATATACTTAAAACTGTTAGGCACAATCCTCATTCAGAAGGATGATAAAGGGGTAGATGTGCAACTGAAGGATTATAATGAAACAAACACACATGTGAGCACCGCCAGGAGGAGAGCTCGTGTTTCCTCTCTGAGTGTGCTTCCACCCTTCTGTGCCAGAGGGAGCCCAGCCTGACTTCTGTGGTCATCACCCCTTTTCTTCTCTTTCTATACGTGCCACCCACCTGTGTTTCTCTGAACAGGTCTACGTTTAGTATTCTACTTGCCTGTTCTCAGACCTTAGACAACTGGGCTCACACCACACAGATTCCACCGCGGTCGCTTCTCTTGCCCGATATATGTCTGCGAGGTCCATCTGTGTTGATGGGTGTACTTGCAGTCCACTCGTTTCACTGCCATCCTGAGTTATATTGTATGAATATTATTTTGGATGACATTTTTCTGTTTGACATTTGGGTGGTTTTATGTCTTTTGTTACTAAGAACAGTACTGCTAGAAATACTCTATTTTTTCCTGTTCTTGAACATTTTCAGTGATGTGTATTCTTTCTTTTTAAAAAAAAAAAAAAACTAACATTAACCAATATTAGCTAACTAATATTAACTAACATTTAACTAATTTTTTTTTTTTTTTTTTGCGGTACACGGGCCTCTCACTGTTGTGGCCTCCCCCGTTGCGGAGCACAGGCTCCGGACGCACAGGCTCAGCGGCCATGGCTCACAGGCCCAGCCACTCCGCGGCATGTGGGATCTTCCCGGACCGGGTCACGAGCCCGTGTGCCATGCATCGGCAGGCGGACTCTCAACCACTGCGCCACCAGGGAAGCCCCATTTAACTAATATTTTAAATGAATATTAGACTTACAGGAAAATTCCAAAAATGGTACAGAGAGTTCCTACAGACCGCTCATCTTACTTCTAATGTTAACATCTTACTTTACCATAGAACAGTTAACTAGGATGTTAACATTGGTACAGTATTATAACTAATCCGTGGGCCTCTTTGACTTTCATTAGTTTCTTCCCTCATGCCCTTTTTCTGTTCCAGGATCTTATCCAGGATCCAACACTGCACTTAATTTTTATTTTAGAGGGCACATTTTGAACCCATTTCTTCTTACTCCAAAATTTGCAAGAGCAGTATTTCAGGGAGATTACTTTTAAGGCAGCATGTGAAACAGATTTTAGGGCAGAGAGGTAAAAGCAGGAATGCCAGGAGACTGTTGCCATATTATGATTGCTTAAGGCAGAGAGAAGAAGGCGTATGAAGATGAGGGGCCATCTATGCATCTGTACGTTTATATAGCACAGACTGCATTGTAACAATGTGTTCATCTGTCTCCCATAGAAGCCCAGGAGTTCCTTGAGGGCAGGGGGCACTAAAGCTAATTCATCTTAGTATTTTCTTCAGGTACTTAGAAGAGTGACTGGTTAAAGTAGTAATTTGGTGAAGGTTTGTCAAATAAATTAATATGAATGAGAAGGGCTAGCTGAAGGGGAAGCTATGACACACAAGAAGAATAAGAAAGGTAAAGGGAGAACGAAAGTAGAAAAGAAGAGAGAGATCTGCTGATGGGCTGGGGGAAACAAATACAGAAGGTAAAACTTTGATAGCAGAAGAGAAAGAAACAAAGTGGGAATGCAAAGGAAAGGCAGCAGGGGGATTTGAGGGATAAGCAGCTAAGGCAGTGGTGCTGTTTTCCCACTGTGTTGCTCACTTAGATTCTGTACATTATCATCCATCACTTAACTTTAAAACCTTGCCTCCTTTATTTATTGCTGTTCAGAGCTTTCAGACCTTTCTCTATCATTTACTCCTTCATCCCCCTCCTTCCCAAGATGCTGCTAAGGGTAGTCGCATGCTGCAGCAATAGAATGTCATATGATGCCTATGCTTCGTTGTCACTGGGCCACTCCTGGTGCTTAGCCCTCCAAGTTGCATCCTGCCCCAAGGCCTTTCCACCTGCTGTTCCCTCCTTCTCAGATTCTCAGACCCTAAATTTTCACAGGCTTGGCTTCTTCTCATCCTCAAAGTTTTAGCCCTGTTCGCTTTACCCTCTATCTTATTATGTTGTTTTATTGTCTTCAAAGTGCCTAGGGCTCTGGGGAATTTTCTTGTTTATTTATTTGCTCACTTCTTTTTCATTTGTCTTCATCCTCTAGAATATAGCTCCATGAGAGGAGGGACCTTGTTTGTCTTATTCACCCTAGTAGAGTGTGAAAGGACCGTGAAGTGATGAACAAGTAGCTCTGCCCAGCGGGTTCAATTTCATCCTGGGCTAGATGGAGACGGAGGGCACACCCATCACTTAAAACATCATTGATCCAAGTGGTAAATGAACTTTTACACTCACTGGCTATGTTTTGCTTTGTTTTTCCACTGGACATCTATTCTTTAAGGATAAAGGAGAGTGATTCCTAAATTTCCAGGGTAAACTTAATTTGGTAATAATTCACTGAAGGGGGATAGAGCTGAAGGAAGAGAAACTTCTGGGCTAAGATAAAATTTCGAGTGAATTTGGTATCTCTTAGGCAAGTCACTGCTTCAACTGAACAGCAGATGTATCTTTTGAATGCCTATTAAGTACCAGGTACTGTAACAGAAATGGCAAATATTGAGGACAACAAATTTCTGTCTTCTAGGACCTTTCTGTCAAATGGAACTGTTTGATAAGCAAATAACTGTTTGCAAAGCAATTTACTAAGAGCTATCATAGAAGGCTGCTCAGAGGGCTACGGAAGAGAAAAGGACAAGAGGACGGACCTTAAAGGCAGCTCAATAGCATTATACTTCAGATATACAAATTAGCTTCAAATATACAGATTAACATTTTCAAATAATGCTCTGAATGATGGGAACAAGTGTTATTGGGGGGGTTCAAATAAATGTGGCAATATTGGGTTAAAGTTAACCAGTTGTCTCTCTAATGCAGGACTTAACAGAGCCTTTAACTTGCTAATATTTGGTAGGCATCATTGCCTAAACTTGACCACAGTGCCTTTCTCAAAGAGGAACTTATAAAACTAATTTCCACTGAACAAACTTGGGGAAATGTTAATACAAATTACAGAACAAAAGCAGATGGGATGACATTTCTTCATAATATGTTTAGCTTAACCATTCTAAAACCCAATTCCCTGATGTTCAAGATTGAGTATTTCCCGCTTAAAAATTTTAGGGGTGGAATTCAGGAAGCTCTTCATTACTTTCTTATCCCATATTTCTCCCTTCCCTTATCCTCCTATAACTCCTTCAAGACCCACTAAAATTGCACATACATAAGAAAGAGTTCATGCTCTAATTAGTGGAAGATTTCTGATAGCTCTAAAAATTTTAGAAATTCTACATTAAAGAATGATAAGAGATTAAAAATAAAGCTTATCATACTAGCATCTTGTCTCTAATACTGTTCCCTTATGAGAAGGAATTAGGATTCCTTGAAGAAATGTTTGTTTTTAGGGCTGAGGCACAATGGGTACAAAACGAGTTGGGAATATCTTCTTATTCCACAAAGTAAGCCCCCCCCTTCCCCCAGTTAATAAAATGACGAGACATATTGCAAGGGTACAGAAACAGCTCCAAGGACCTCTGCTGGTAACATCTAAGACAATCTGAGCACCAAAACAATTAAGCACAGTAACAGACCACAGAAAAATAAGAATAGGGATAAACAAATAAAAGAGGGAAAAGGGAGGGTTGTTGCTTACAGTAGAATCCCAAGTGCCTACTGGTAAATATAGAGGAAGTGCTGGAGTTAGAAAATCAGCATTTTGCAACCATCTTGCTAAAGATTGGATCAGTTAAGAATTACTGATTCAGAGGAAAATTTTGATGGAGCAAGATATTTATTTGGTATTAAAGTATCTCCCCACAGATTACTTACAGTTGTAAGGGGAAAAAATAGTACCAGTATAATACTAACTCCATATAGCTATATATTGACTATTATATATGTGTATATATATAGTTATGTACAATTTAGTTTCTGTATAATAGTAAATATGTAGTAGCAATATATAATGATGAAACGAGACAAACCTTCTCTGGTTGATCCAACTTAACATTACCAACAATGGGCAGTCGGATATCCTGGGCCTCCAGATGTGATAACTTGAGGAAGACACAATATCACTTACGAATTATTCCAGCTTGGAACGCACTAGCTGAATTTTATCATGAAGAAACAGACAAACCCCAAATGAAGAATATCCCAATGTAAATAAAGGGCTGTTTTCTTCAAACTTGTCAATGTCATAAGAAACAAAGTTTGTAGGATGTTTTAGATTAAACTTGGCAGAGGAGACATAATAATAAAATGTATTAACTGACTTGAGACTGGACCTTGCACTGGAGGGAAAAATGCTGTGATGGACATTACTGGGTCAATTGACAAAATTAGAGGACAGAGGATTAGAAAAAAGTATCCTATCAATGTTAATTATACTGAGGTTGATAACCGTAGTTTATAAATAAATAGCCTATAAATAAATAGGATATTTATTTAGAAAATATCCTATTCTCAAGAATTAGATATTGAAGTATATAGAGATAATGGACCCTGACATATACAGCTCACTCTCTCAGAATTCAGGAAAAAAAGGTACACAACTGTATCTGTATCTATATCTATAAAGTAATATCTATCTTTCTATCCACCCACCCATCTACCTGCTAACCTACCTTCCTACCTAATCTATCTATCTGTATAAATCTATAGATCTATGGGTAATGTCAACCAAAAAACAGTTCAGAAGGCTGCAGATAAGAAAAGAGTCTATTTGGGGTCTTAAGAATTGCAATTCAGGAGACACAGGTTAGGGTAAAAGCAAAAGGGTGCTTGGGGAAGAGAAAGAGTCAGAGGCTTACGAAGACAAAGAGCCCCGAGAATTGTGATTAACTCTGACTCGAGTTGGGAAACATTTGTCCTTAAGGAATCATGAGTTACTATAGGGTAGGGGGTCCAATAAGTAGATAGGCTGTTGTGAGTTATTTTAGGATAAGGGTCGGATAAGTATGTTGAGTTTCTGGTAGATGTTCTGGGTGACTTTTTTACGACAACAAGTGGTCAAAAGATCAGATTCCATCCAGGCTGAGACGTGCAAAGTTTCACTTCTGTAATGGTCTCCTGGCTCCATTTTAGAGAGCTCTCTTAGCAATACTGACTTAATTTTGAGTTTTCCTTTCACAATATCAATTTGTAAATCTGTCTTCTATCTATCTATCTATCTATCTAACTATTATCTATCCTCCAAATGACAAAGCAAGTGGGTAAAATTTTAATGGGTGAATCACGTACAGGGTATAATGATGTTCTTTGTACTATTCTTATGCTACTCATCTTATTATTTCAAGTTTTCCATAAATTGAATATTGTTTCCAAAAACAAAATTTTCCAAATTAACACAGCACCAAGTACAGTTTCTCTGCGACTTGAGGATTAGCTTCATGGGCTCTGGATTTATGGACACCCAGTTCTAATCTTGGCCTGAGCACTTATGACCTCTGTACTCTTGGATATTACCTTAACCTGCTTATATGCTCCAGGCCTTTTGTCTGTGACATGGTAATAATAAAAGCACTCTTTATAAGGGTTATTGTGTGGATTTAATGAGATAATCCAAATGAAGTTTAGCCCTGTATATGACACAGAGCATTGTTCAATAAATATTATTGTTACACAAAGAGTATTCAATAGACTCTAGTTAATTGAAGGGGTTCATGGTTGAACCATTTCAAAGACATTTGGAGGAAACAGGGCTTAAATACACAGGGTTGGATTACATGCATTTCTGAAGTCTTTTTCATTGTTATCATTCTTTCAAAAATACCTTGTATCTGATTTGAAAACAAATAGATTGGATTTTGAATGATCTTTACTCTAGAGCAATCTGTATCTAACTAAAAAAAAATAAGCTGACCCTAAGGTCCAACTGAAGATTCTAACTTTCGAAAGAGCTTTCAAATGAAACAGAATTGAACATCATATACTCCTTCCCACCAAAGCAGACCTGGTCTATTACTTTTCAATTACAGCCAGTAGTTCCTATAAAAGAATTAAGACATACTGTCACTCTCTAACATGGCATTTTCTTTTCTTTTCTTTTCTTTTTTTTTGCGGTACGCGGGCCTCTCACCGTTGTGGCCTCTCCCGTTGCGGAGCACAGGTTCCGGACGCTCAGGCTCCGGACGCGCAGGCTCAGTGGCCATGGCTCACGGGCCCAGCCCCTCCGCGGCACGTGGGATCCTCCCGGACCGGGGCACGAACCCGTGTCCCCTGCATCAGCAGGCGGACTCCCAACCACTGCGCCACCAGGGAAGCCCTAACATGGCATTTTCTAACTTCATAGTCCCGCTTACTTTGGTATAAAACCCAAGTTGCATAGCATTTGCTTCACTCTTTTACTTGAGTCTCTCATTTAAGGAATTGAGTCTTAGATCAGTTGCATTAAAGCGTTCAGTGTCATCCACTCATTAGTGATGGAATTCAGACTCTCTCCTGGATCTGGTCAGCTTCCCTCGCTCACATCAATGCATCAATGCTGTCTTCCTCTTTGTCTCCTTAGCAAAACTGACCCCAAAACAGGGCTTATCAACTTCAGTTTTTCCTACCAAGACTCCGAATCCTCCAACTCTTTTTGACTCCAATCTTCTATTTTGTCAACTTTTGAAATACTCTCCAGGAGGTGGAATGCAAAGAGATCATGCTTTGGAATCAAGCAGAGCCAGATACAAAATCTTGTCTGTACCGCATCCTTGCTGTGTGCCCTCAGCAGGGAAGGCAGAATAATATTCACACTGGGAGTGAGGTCTTGGGGGTCAGACTGCCTGGATTAGAATCCTGCTTGGTGGGCCTCATTTGTTAGGCAAGTAATTTTACTTTTCTCTATGTCAATTCTCTTACTTTTAAATGGGGATAATAGCGCTCACCCCATAGAGCTGTAGGAAACGTTAAATGATACAGTTATGTGAAATACTTAGGAAGAGTAAGCATAGAGCAAATACCTTTCCGATTTTTAGTTTTTTTATAAACAATGAAGGACCAAACCTATTTCATACGTTTAATGTAAAGACAAATAAACAATGGCAAGTTAAAAAAACCCCACAAAACCCCAGCCCTGTACCTGTTCATTAGTGAACATTCATTCATTCATTGAATGTGTTTACAGACCTTCCTGCATAGACCTCCTACGTTTTAAGGGCTGGGTGTTCAGAGAAGACTCAGACAAGAGTCTGCGCTCCTCTGATCTGTGAAAAAAAAGTGCGTTGCTGTTGTTCTGAAAGATAAGGACTGAATCTAGGCCTCGTCTATCAATCTTAGTAAAAGAATGTTTTGTTTTTTCTTATCTTCCATCCTTACTTTTAACGCTATCTAATTTCCCTTTGATCCCGAGTTTAGAATCTCATTTTCTTTTCCACAAACAGTATTTCAATATATCTAAGTTAGCATTTAGCTAATAAGGGAAATGAACATTTGGGGGCATTTTGAAGTCTAAAAAGGGCTTTCATGTAAGGCTGTGTCTCTGGTCATCCTCTGATGCTGTGAGGGACAGATGCAGGCCTATTATATTCCTGAAATCTCCCACAGAAACATGGCTGCCACAGATTCTTATTGATTAGCAAAGTAAAAGATTTAAAAGTAAAAATATTCCTGTCTCTTTTCTTCAGAAAGCCAACAGATTCTAGAATAAGCAAGGACAAGAGCTGGAGGAGGAAAATTGGCAATTTTTTCCTTTGCATAATTTTTCTGACAAAACAAAAAGATTTCAACATCATTTTTGTGACAAACTGTACCCATATCTTTGGAATTTTTTGCAAATTTAGCATCAACCGTGTACATTTTCCAGTCACTTTCTTTGAAATTTCATTCTATTTAGCTTGTTGGCAAAGTGAAGAGCAATTTCTGTTTGCTGGTGCTGCCTTTTCCTTTGCTACAGAAAAAAATGGTAATATTAGAAAGAGGCGGACTCTTCCATTCTCCTGCAGGGAAGCCCCCGTGTGCTGTATGTACAGTCTATCATTCCTATGTTAGCATATTTTCATTTTATTTATACATTTGAATCACTTATTATTTGCTTTCAAGCATTTTGCCAAGGACTCTTAATTGGTGCAGATAGCAATTAAAACTTTATTACTTAAATAGTTTGGAGAACAGGAAAGAAAATATGCCAAAATCAGCATAGTCAATTAAGCTCTAAAACACTACGTGTGACTTTTTATTTTATTTATGATCAGGATTTTGTTCTAATGCTTTGCAAGTAGCAGAGCTGCTCTTTCTAGTTCTACATAAATGAGACTCATGCCTAATGTATCTCCAATTTTCAAAAACAATCCCTCAAATACAGTGTTCACTTGCCATTAAGGCTGTGTCTACCCGTCATGGAATGAATGTTTGGAAAGGAATTACTGGTGCAGGCAGGGTGTTAGGTTTTTTTTTTTTTTTTTGGCTGCATTGGGTCTTTGTTGCTGTGTGTGGGCTTTCTCTAGTTGGGGAGAGCGGGGGCTTCTCTTGTGGCGGAGCGTGGGGTCCAGGCGTGCGGGCTCAGTAGTTGTGGCACGTGGGCTCAGTAGTTGTGGCTTGTGGGCTCTAGAGCACAGGCTCAGTAGTTGTGGCGCATGGGCTTAGTTGCTCTGAGGCATGTGGGATCTTCCCGGACCAGGGCTTGAACCCATGTCCCCTGCATTGGCAGGCAGATTCTTAACCACGGTGCCACCCGGAAAGTCCCAGGGTGTTAGTTTTCTAATATGAGAATCAGTTCTGCCCTGCAGGTCTCTTCATCAAAACTTCCCTTTAGAAGAGTGGCTTTTGCTGTTTTTAGGGATGATTTCTAGACAAGAGTCACATTAAGTCTGTTCCTCACGGACAGTCTGTGCTGTAAACGAAATTTTGCAGATAGATGAAAAAAGATTTTTAATATAAATGTAATGGTTTGGAAATGTTTATTCAGTGTAGGCAGAGCATCAGTTAGTATGTTATATCCCTTGGGAAGACTTCCGAAAGACTATAATGAATAAAATGAAGAAAGTTGGAAATTTATTAAAAGACCCAAACTATTCAAAGAATGATGAAAATTACTTTGGAAAGTTCTGATCAGTAACTAGTCAGAAAACACACACTCGCATGCTTACTGTGTATATTTGGAGGACCAAACCTGAGTCAAGCATTGTGCTAGGCACTTTCACCTACATTAGCTCATTTAATCCCCACATAATTCCACGGAAAAAGATATTATTATTCTCCTATTTCTACACTTGAGAAAGCAGATAACATTGACTACATAATCATAAAACTGATGTTAGCTTGGATATAAAATAAACTCAGAAAAAAAAAACGCAGTTAGAGGAGAGATCAGCTACTTTAATGAGGGCTGAAGGTCGCAGGGAAGGAAGCCTTGACTACAGCTTCAGAACCTCTTCACCTTCCTCTGTGCGGTCACTCTGTTCCCCTCCCTCATCCCCAGAGACCCGGATCTCTGTTTTCAGAAGCCTCCAGACCCCAACTTCCAAGAATTGTCAAGTCGGGTTTCTGTTTTCTAGGACTGCAGATTTAAACTTGGAAGGATTTGGATCCATTTTTTTATCTCAGCAAAATAAAAGACCTTTTGTAGCCTGGGAAATGAAAGTTTTTTCTCTGCAGACTAAGAGCGAGATTTAAAACCAATCCTGAAATTCTCAGCGGGCAGTGGTTCCTCTCTGCTGGCTCCCAGGAGAGGTGACACTTTTAAGGGGGAGAGGTTGAGGCACAGCATGGTGGGTCCTGAACGTTGGTCTACGTGACCCCTTCCATCCTCGTGGCTGCTCATGAGTTGGAGATGGTTACACTCGTGTCCAGATGAGAAAAATGAAGTAGAAAGTAACTTACCAAAGATTACGCAACAAGTAAGAGAAGAAAGTTGGGGGCAAGCTCTGGTCTGTCTTTTACCAGCGTCTGTGAACTTTCCGTTAAGCTCTGTCGACTCGCTTAAAGACCTTGAGGATGATCCGGGCATCTTACAACAAACCAAGCAACCTGTTCCTTATGGCCTTGGAGAGCAAATGTAGAGAAGATGGAGTGTGAAGACACGCATTGGCCTATATGAAGCACTTTTCAAACAACAGTAGGAAAAGAAAGATATTTTATTTGAACTTTGGTTAAGTTCTGCTGTCATATAACATGAGTTCTGATGATAGATGTTAAGGACCCTGTGGAAATTAGTAGGAAGTATGCTTCTTTCCATACCGAGATGACATGCTTGACTGTTGTCAGCTGGACAAACACTTTGAGTTTGAAGACTGAAGGTTGCCTATTTTGGCAAATAAGCAAGACAACTATTGATTTCTGTTTATGGATGTAGGACAGTGTTATTGCCTACTTAACATCCATTCTCCTTTTTCCTTTCTAACAGAAGCCCACATTTATTCAGAATGGCAATGTACTTTGCCATCCTGGATCTGATATAGATTGCAATTAGCCAAAGCCAATCACGACAATCATTTTCCTTGCTCTCCTGGTCTCCAGGGCATAAGGGGTGGTCGTGAGACTCAGTTCTGCCAATGGAATCTAAGAAGAAGTCTGTTAAGATTGTTTCTGCAAAGGATTTTCCCTTTTTTGTATAGAAGAATAGACATGGTTCACACCACTTTTCACCTCGTTTCCTGCTTTGAATGCAGATGTGATGCCTGGAGCTGTACAGCCACCTTGTGACTATAAGAGAGAAAACATGTCTGGCTTGACATCCTAGAGCTGTCCAACTCACATTAGAAACAGCTTGTCGTAATACCGTATGCTAACACATATATATGGAATTTAAGAAAAAAAAATGTCACGAAGAACCTAGGGGTAAGACAGGAATAAAGCCACAGACCTACTAGAGAATGGACTTGAGGATATGGGGAGGGGGAAGGGTAAGCTGGGATGCAGTGAGAGAGTGGCATGGACATATATACGCTACCAAATGTAAAATAGATAGCTAGTGGGAAGCAGCCGCATAGCACAGGGAGATCAGCTCCGTGCTTCGTGTCCACCTAGAGGGGTGGGATAGGGAGGGTGGGAGGGAGACACAAGAGGGAGGAGATATGGGGATGTGTGTATACGTATAGCTGATTCACTTTGTTTTAAAGCAGAAACTAACACACCATTGTAAAGCAATTATACTCCAATAAAGATGTAAAAAAAAAAAAAAAAGAAACAGCTCGTCTTGCTTTTTTGTGGGAAAAAAACCAATACCTATTTTGTTAAGATAGTATAGTTTAGTACTTCATTACCTGCAGCTAAATACATTCCTAACAGGTAAAGATTATAACTACAATCTTAATTGTTACCATTTAAATTAGCTAGTGATTAAAAATATCACATTAAGGATATTTGTGGTAATCTAAATTATCTGCTCAACGTTCCCCAACCATAATCTAAATTGGTTTAATATGGGTCACATAGTAATACAAATGTGGTACATAAATGCAAGTAAACAGATGCCAAATTAGGTGAGTGAAAGTTACTTAAAAGCCTTGGGGAATTTATTTCAAATTTATTCTATTTTTGAAATAAAATATGCTCTGAGTTGACACTGTTCCTTCTCCCATCCCATATATATGAAAAATTATTTCATACTCATTATCTGCCTATAGGAAAGGCACATCATCACAGCGAAACTAATCCTTCATCCAGTGTCTCCGTGATCCTAGCCTAAATTTAAATGTAGCCTAAATGACACCTGACAGAAACATGCAGACGTCATGGAGTCCTTGCTTATGAGAGACATTAATCAAACAAATGTCATTTGTCTAATTCAGTAGTTTTATATCAGAAGATTTACTTTAAACCTTGTGCAAAAGGAAGATTCAGTGAAAATAGATACAATTAGCATAAAAAGGCAAAACTCTAGAGATCGGAGTTCCTAATTATCATTTCAAACATCTTGCTCTAAGCTGGACAGGTCATTTTAAGTCTCCTTCTTTTCTTACACTGACATGTTTAGGAGAACTGTCTCCTCAGTTTTCTCTCCTTCCGTCTTTAAATATCATTACTAATAGGTTAGTAGTTCCAGTTTTTCCTGTGAATGGTTTGATACTTCTGAGAGCACAGAATCACTTTGATAATTCTGAGAATACAAACCATTTTGCAGCTTTCAAGGGAAAATATGTTCAACTTGTGTTTGTGTTTGTTTTTCACTCAGAGAAAAAAGTTAGTGGATGTGAAAGGCCGCTTTCCACAACTATTACTGCTTAGGGAATGATTTGTTATGTCCCCTCTTCAGTAATTTTTATTTCTGTTTGTTTCTCTTTCCCTTTACATACCTAGATAAAGAAAATAAATGATGTTTTAAGAGTAAAGGAAAATGAATTTTACAGAATCCAAAAGCCCATCCAGGTGGCTAGATCAGGTGCCTGAATATCTAATACCATTTGCACTTAGAGCATCAAGGAAATCATCCACTTCTCTAAAGAAAAGATTTCACCTGGGATGAATTTTGCTACTCAGATTGTGAATAACTTTTCCTAAAGCCACATTTTAATTTTGCTAGTCCCTTGCTCATTCTGTCTTTTGTTGTTCTTTATTCAAAAAGGAGAGATAAGCAGATATTTCCCCTAATTTTTTTCTTAGAATATTTTTTCAAGAATCAGGCTGGGGTTTGATACATTAAGGAACAGAAAAAAATCTCCCAAGTTACCCGTTTGTCTATACCAGCAGGTGGGTGGGTTCAAGCAAATATCAGTGTGCACGGAAATGGAGTCAAGAGAGCTCCCTTACTTGGCTAAGGAAATTATCCCTAGGTTCATGTATTAAAACGACACCGAAAAGCACTCTTTTTTTGTTTGATAGCTTCAAAAGAGTAAAACATAGTTTTCCTTATAAAATACATTTGACACTCCCACAAAGTCTTCGAGTCCCCATGGTGAAGTCCTCACAGGTGGTTCACAGAGAATGAGGTTAGGCTTTGGGAAGCAGGGGTCCTTTGAAACCCAGATAGGATGAGCAAATAGAGGCTGGGGTTTGATCAAGGGGGACATTCTGATTCTTCTCATTTAGCTCCTTATTAAACCACAAAGGACTTTCTTTCCTTCTTCCTCCCCCTCCCTCCTCCCTCCGTCCCCCCCTCCCTCCCTTCCTTCCTTCCTTCCTTCCTTCCTCCCTCACTCCCTCCCTCCCTCCCTTCCTTCCTTCCTTCCTTCCTTCCTCCCTCCCTCCCTCCCTTCCTTCCTTCCTTCCTCCCTTTTAATTGGAGTATAGCTGCTTTACAATGTTGTGTTAGTTTCTGCTGTACAATGAAATGAATCAGCTCTACGTATACATATAACCCCTCTCTCTTGGGCTTCCTTCCCCCCATCCCACCCATCTAGGTCGTTCCAGAACACTGAGCTGAGCTTCCTGTGCTTTATAGCAGCTTCCCACCAGCTATCTATTTTACGCATGGTCGTGTAGATATGTCCATCCTCATCTCCCAATTCGTCCCCCCTTCCCTTCCCCCACCCCCCATGTCCACATGTCCGTTCTCTGCATCTATGTCTCTATTCCTGCCCTGCAAATAGGTTCATCTGTACTATTTTTCTAGATTCCATATATATGTGTTAATATACGATATTTGTTTTTCTCTTTCTGACTTACTTCACTCTGTATGACAGACTCTAGGTCCATCCACATCTCTACAAATGACCCAGTTTCATTCCTTTTTATGGCTGAGTAATATTCCATTGTATATGTGTACCACATCTTCCTTATCCATTCATCTGTCAATGGGCATCTAGGTTGCTTCCATGTCCTGGCTATTGTAAATAGTGCTGCAGTGAGCATTGGGGTGCATGTGTCCTTTTGAATTACTGCTTTCTCAGGGTATACGCCCAGTAGTGGGATTGCTGGGTCATATGGTAGTTCTATTTTTAGTTTTTTAAGGAAACTCCATACTGTTCTGAAACCACAAAAGACTATAATTCTCACTTGGTTATATCCTGTAGCCCGTGGCATAAAAAATAGAGTTTGTAGCACTCCGCAGAGAGATAACTGTGTGTGCATGCATATATGTGCACATATGTGTGTACATGCATGTATGTTTATGCATTGTAGGGAGGGCTGCTAGCATTATCCACCTGCCCCAGACTGAAATATCCATCTGGAAGTCCTGGAGATTAAGTGCATTGTTTAATAACACAGAAGGCATTTCTATATTAGATCTTCCTTGATTTGCTCCTGACACTTAAATTTGAAAATTACTAAATAGGTAAATAGACGAAAGGTCTTTTTAATATATTTAAGAATGTCCTAATTACGCAAAGAGCCATTTGAAACAACAACAAAAAAAGAGTCTTGAATATGGTACTAAACCGAAAGTGTTTGACAACTCATTTTAACTATCTTTCAGATAAAGAATAAATTCAGTCACTCGTGCTTACAGAAGAACATATGGCACATTCTGTTGGAGGACAGGGTAACCCTTTGCACACCAGCCACATTTCAGTTAGAGTTCTGACAGCCTCTTTCTCTAAGGCTTCATGTAGTCTTCCCTTCCCAAGTGATGGGGCCGGATGAAGAGATGTTTGTGCATCACGTGGTTTGTGATCTTCCTGAGGGAAAGACCTGATAGAACGTGGGCTCTCGTTAGGATACAGCAGCTGTGCAGGCTCCAGCGAAAGCCCAGCCTGCCTGAGCGCAGACAGCCATGAATCAGGCGTTGTCACACTGCAGCAGGGCAGCTCGGCCAGCAGGGCTGGGCAGTCAGGAGAAAGGCAGTGGCAGGAGGGGCCCACAGTCTCCTGGGCCTTTTATATCAGGCATGGAGGTTGGGGCTGCGAGAAACTTGGAGCTGGAGCTGTAATCATCCAGGTATCTCTACTTTTTAAGACTCACCCAAAATTAAAATAATAGGGTCAAAAGGCAAAAGCTTGACCCTGGTTTTGACTTTGGAAGCAGCATCCCATTCCCTGGTTGGGTTCCAGACATGCAGATGGCTCACCATGGCTGAGATTCATCCTTAGGAGCAAAGGAATTCCAGTCAGGAAAGAAAGACCAGCACAGGGCAGTGTATAACTGGGGGCTGTATTGAGAAACACAGGCTGAGCCCTCCAGGCAGTTCATTAAAACCTTCCTTCCCTTTCAGTGAGCTGCTCGCAGGGCTCAGCCTGTGTTTCTCAGTACAGCCCCCAGTTATAGTCTACCCTGTGCTGGTCCAAATGGGTCCTCAGCATCAGGGCTTATTTGGCTTTTCTTCCCCTCCAGGCGGTAGGGGAGTTGGCTCTTCTCAGTTATGTGTCTTCCTTTAGGGACACAGAGCTACCTGCCAGATTCAGGAAGTGATTGGCCTTTAGGAGGCTTCTTCAAGATTATTCATTCCATTTATTCAGCTAGCAAGTAATCACAGAGTTCTTACCATGTTCCGTGCCCTGTGAGAGATGATACCTGAATTATTACACACAGACTTGCCCTCATGGAGCTCGCCGTCCAGGCAGAGTGAGCCCAGAGCCACGGAAAGCAAGACCGTTTCAAGCAACATGGGGATGCAGGAACAAAAGATGTACTTGAAGAGCGTGCCAAGGAGAGCATCTCATCAACCCCAGCAGCTCTGTGTAAACATTACGCTGCTTCCTTACAGAATCTCAGGCTTGGTGTCAGCAGTTTTGAGAGCCAGCCGGAGCTGGGCAGTAGCCCACGCATCTGCTGCATTGCAGGAATAGCTGGAGATTTTTAAAGCCGTTTCTGTAAGAAGATCACAGTCCTTGACTCCTGATTTCCACGTAGGTTTGCAGTAGTTGGGAGGAAAACCCTCCTCGGGTATCAGTGAGCAGATGGGAAGTGAGACACCCCACTCCTCTCCCAGCATCTGAGGAACAACGCATTGCGAGTTTCCTTTACAAAAAAATGAAAGGGAGAAATCAAGATGACGCTGTAGATAATGCAATGTTCCACCATTTGAATGAGATCTGAAATATTCTCCAGGCCTAACTGCAGAATAACGTGAGTCCCTGGAAGCACGGATTCACGCGACCCACGATAGGAACAAAGAATCATGAAATTCCAATGTTGTCTTTTAAGCTAATGAAATTTTATTAACATTTGTCAGAGTCTTTAGTTTTATTTATGTTTGGAATTGAATTCTGGAGAAAGTTCTCATACTGGAGGTTGCTGTTATGGTTTTTATCAGCTAATTGTGTGTGTGTGTGTGTGTGTGTGTGTGTGTGTGTGGCGCACGTGTGTTTTAATATATGTGGTAGCAATAATGAAAAAGAGGAATGGAATGTTAATACAAACCAGCTCCCAGGAGAGCAAGGAAGCACTGCAAATATACGCAGTGGCATCAAAGCAACATTTCTTTTGAACTAAGTAATGCAGATTAGGTTTACCTCTATCCATCTCCCTTTTCGTTGAAATATATTTTCAAAAGAAGTGAAATATGGGTTGTCCTCATTTCCTTACTAAAAACTAGGCCTCACTAAACAAAACCAAGTTTTTGAGGCTGTAAACACTTTGTACAAATGACGATACGTTTTAAGCGTATTAAACTAGCATAGAGAAGATGGCTCACCTGAGTAGCTTGAGCTCCTGAATGCTTGCATCGCCCCCTTTCTTTGCCAGGGAAGCAAATTCCTATCGACTCTCACACAGTCAGTTTTTATCGTCACGTCAGCTGTGGGCCTCACACATGCCCTCACTTTCTCTTTGTTGTGTTGTTTTCTGCACGTCTGGCTTATTTTCCTTCCTCTTCTCTTGTCTTCCTGGACGTATTCTCCACGAGTTTATTTTCCATTTGGAATCTATTTTATCCCCTCTACAGGAGTATTGATCTTCTGTCATACAGACCACCTGCTTCCTGATGTCCCCTCTTCACTGTCACACACGCTATTATTGCATATGGGTCACTTTTGATTATTCCAATGTTGGCTGCAGATTTCCCAGCTGATGCCATAGAGCCTTCTCGTATATTATCCAGGGGGCCCCCAGATAATTCACTTGGAGGCTTGGTTCGAAAAACAAAAAGCAGCCACATTTTTTTATTAATGGAAACAGAGCTTTTTGGGTAAGGGTAAGGGGATGGAGACTAGATTAACGAATAAACATGGCTTTTGCCATGACCGAAGAGGGAGAAAAAGCCTATATATTTTCAGGCTTTGATGTACAGCGATTCTTGCGGACGGGCCCACAGCGAAGACTTTAATGAATGGCTCTCCATTCCCCCACTCCTGTCCAGACTTGCACCACTTCAAGGAACTGGGCTGCTATTACTCTTCTATCAGGTCAAAAGGCCGGGCAACCACAATTGTCGTTAAAAATGTAGGGTTATTTCAGGAAGGTGTAAAGTATGCTGAATCCTATAAAATATATTTTTAGGCAGATCTAATCCAGTGGATGTTGCCTTTGATTAAGGGAACTTGGTAAAAACCATCTTGCTACTCAGAAGAATCATTTTAGGTAAAACTAAATCAAGAGCCAAAGTACTTAATGGTTTTAATTAGTCACTTTGAAGTCTCGGAAGCAGCTGCACAAATGTACCTTCCCAAGTATAAAGGGGGTGTGACATTTTCTCCTTTGTGTCCACTTTCTTTCTTGCTAGTAGCCATACTTCAATGCCAGGAGGCTCCTGACAAAATAAGGGAGGGTGAGTTAGAGATGTTACCTGGTGATTCCTCCTCAGGCTTCTTGGACCACGTTGCCTCTTTTAATGGCAAAGTGAATGTACCTACGATCACAAAATGCCCCTCCCACTGCCGCTCACTAACTCTTCATACATTACAAGCAGCAGCAAGCCAGTCATTATGGAGGCAGCCTGAGCCTCCTTCCACGCTATAATCCTCCGTCCTCCATGAGAGGTGTGGAGGACAGAGAATTGTGCATGCTTTCCTTTTATCTGCCTCTTGCACTCTCAACAGAACCCTCAAATGGTGTTGAGCCGCCAAGCCATAAACCCTTGAAGTTTCTCAGGCCAGGGAAGTGCCTCGTATGAGAGATGAAAAGAGCTGGTGGGAGGAAGGGTAGGAAAGCAACAAACATGTTTTCTACAGATATCCTGGAAGGAGCATCACATGCTGACCTGAAGTTGAACACACCTGTTTCTTAGCTGATGGCTACGTATTCTGGGGAGAATGAGGCAGCTTAGGTAGCTGTAGCATTACCAGCTTCATTTCAGCCTTTTTGGAAGTGGGAATATAAGAATTATATAATTTGGTTTTTTTTACATCTTTTTTTTTACATCTTTATTGGAGTATAATTGCTTTACAATGGTGTGTTAGTTTCTGCTTTATAACAAAGTGAATCAGTTATACACATACATACATCCCCATATCTCTTCCCTCTTGCGTCTCCCTCCCACCCTCCCTATCCCACCCCTCTAGGTGGTCACAAAGCACCGAGCTGATCTCCCTGTGCTATGCGGCTGCTTCCCACTATCTGTTTTATATTTGGTAGTGTATATATGTCCATGCCACTCTCTCACTTCGTCCCAGCTCACCCTTCCCCCTCCCCATATCCTCAAGTCCATTCTCTAGTAGGTCTGTGTCTTTATTCCCATCTTGCCCCTAGGTTCTTCATGACATTTTTTTTTTCTTAAATTCCATATATATGTGTTAGCATACGGTATTTGTCTTTCTGTTTCTGACTCTTTCTGACTTCACTCTGTATGACAGACTCTAGGTCCATCCACCTCATTACAAATAGCTCAATTTCGTTTCTTTTTATGGCTGAGTAATATTCCATTGTATATATGTGCCACATCTTCTTTATGCATTCATCCAATGATGGACACTTAGGTTGTTTCCATCTCCGGGCTATTGTAAATAGAGCTGCAATGAACATTGTGGTACATGACTCTTTTTGAATTATGGTTTTCTCAGGGTATATGCCCAGTAGTGGGATTGCTGGGTCGTATGGTAGTTCTATTTGTAGTTTTTTAAGGAACCTCCGTACTGTTCTCCATAGTGGCTGTACCAATTCACATTCCCACCAGCAGTGCAAGAGTGTTCCCTTTCCTCCACACCCTCTCCAGCATTTATTGTTTGTAGATTTTTTGATGATGGCCATTCTGACTGGTGTGAGATGATATCTCATTGTAGTTTTGATTTGCATTTCTCTAATGATTAATGATGTTGAGCATTCTTTCATGTGTTTGTTGGCAGTCTGTGTATCTTCTTTGGAGAAATGTCTATTTAGGTCTTCTGCCCATTTTTGGATTGGGTTGTTTGTTTTTTTGTTGTTGAGCTGCGTGAGCTGCTTTAATTTGTTTTTTAATGGGTAAGATATTTGGGGACAATGGAAGTAAAATAAAACCGCCCTGAAAAAAATGAATAGCAACAGAATTTTGGAGAGGGAAGAGATCTGAAACTGTGCCTTTAAGAGCCTCACACACGTCTGCATTTAAAATAAAAGCCTTTAAAACCACAGGTTTTATTCCAGTTTATGGAAAGCGTTGATCCAGACCGGTATCTTCTTGATAATTCTCAGACATGAAAAATCGTTTTAAAGCTCAAGTTAAATGGTTTGTATATAATACACTGTCCCTTGAATAACTCTGCTTGAATTAATTTCAACCAAGAGCATTGCCTATTATAAACAGAACTGATGTTTTCAATACTAAAATTCTCTGGAAATATAGGTCTTTTGATAAAGCAAGAAATGACATGTCATTTCCCCTTTTAAAGGCTTACGTAAATCCCCCTTTGTTATTTTGTGGATTTTCCCTTTGTCTAACATACTTGTGGAAACTTAGACAATAACTGCAGCCTTGGAGCATAATGATTGCAGTCAAGTGTCTAATAGTTTTCCTTTGTTCTGGTTGCAAAGTAAGTCTTTGCCATGGTCCTTGTCCTTGTATTTAAATCATTGAGTTAGTAGTTATGGGACCAAAATACATGTCATTGCAAAAGGGCAAAAGGCAACACCCCGTAAAACTTGAAGCTAAAGAGGTAGCTAAAGTCTTAATGTGGAGTCTTTGAAATGTTTTAACAGAGAAGTAATGTGAACCGATTCGAGTTTTAGAAAGATAAGGTTAGTTTCAGGGTGGATATTTCAATGGCAGGGGCAGGGCCAAGTATGGAGTCAGGGGGGTGGATGAGAAAGGCCTTTGAAGGAGAGCCTGACTAGTATAGAGGCCGTGGAAACGATGGAGGTGAGGGGATGGCTTGGTTGCGAGAATAAGGGGTAGATTAGGAGGAGTTGATAGCTGATTCGGTGTGGAAGGTGAAGGACAGGTCCAGGTTCTTGCATATGAAACTGATGGTCATTTACTGAACTGGAAAACCCAACAGGAGATAATGCTCTGAGTTTGAGACATAAGGAGTTCAAAATACTGATGGGACAATCAAAATTCTTAAGAGGACCAGGTTGGAGATGAAGATGATAATCAATACTTGGGAGTCAATACATGGAGATTGAAAGTAATTACAGGCATGAAAAAGGATGAGGTTCTACACAGAGGGGCCACATTAAAGTCAGAAGAGAAGGATAAAATGAGAGGACCACCAACACTGAGAAGCAGCAAGATTCCAAGACATGAGAACGCTTGACAAAGGAGGAAGTCTTTGACAGTAAATACTGCGGAGAAGATAAGAGCTGAAAATAATTGATTGGATTTTGTTGTAAGGGAAAATAGGTCAGTGGAATAGAGGGGACGGAAGTCATCTTGCCGTGGGTGGGGATGAGGACGTAGAGACAAATTTCTCTGTCATTTTGACAGTCGATTTGAAAGCAATGGGTTCTTCATGCAGATTTTTCAACCTTGCCACATATGAAAATTTCATTTAGATATAGAGGTTATAACAAGTTTAATTTTTAACTTTTGCTTGACTTATGACTATGGTAGGTAGACTGGGTTGAAGAAATAGAACCTGTTATAAGGATACTATCAGAAGAGAATGGCCAAGTCAGGTGAAACCACTGCTATCATAGGACTGTGAGTATTTGCCTTTGTCTCTGTATGCGTTTTGGTTTGCAGCCATTTATAGCTTGGATTCTATGAAGAGGTGGCAAAGCGGAGCGTGTCAGAGCAGCAGGCCAAAATTAAATTATAGAAACCTCGCACTTTGCATTAAAACCTTCACTCAGAGAAGGAGGCTGGTAATCACGTCCAGATTTTCCTTAAAGACAATGGCCCTCCATGCAACTGGCCACACTCAGTTAATTCATGCTGTCAGCTGTCTTTATTGGCTGTGGGGAATGCAGTATTGATTCTTGAACTCAGCATTAGCACAAAGAGCCACCAGTGCATGGTCAAAATGCTGCAATAAAGGGCTGGCAGCTTGAGAAAAGCAGCCGTTCCATTGCACAAACAAGGTCAATTAGAGGACAGTGCAATGTAATATAAATAGCATTAGCATCCCTCTTCAACTCCGATGATATCACGCTGGCAGAATGACAGTAAAGAAAATAAGGTTTAATGCCGAATAAATATAAAGGCATTTAGTGTAATTTAATTTCAAGCTCTCTATCATTCTAAAAGTGTTAAGAGTAGCAAAATATTTAGTTTCATCATGGGTAGGAATTTATGTCTAGAAAAATGATTTTTTGATAAAACTTTGTGGTCATGTACAGGAAAGCTAATATTATTAATTTTATTGAGAAGTAAACAATTTCTTGTTCACAGATTCAATGCAGTGTGCATACCTGTCATTTATTATCCTTTTTAGTATTAGAATTTCAAAATCTCTGGAGTGTCGTGAAGAAGGAACAAAATATCTTGGTATTTTTAATTTAAAAGATAGAGAAGATTGAGTTTTTTCCTTTTTTTTAGTTGCTTGAAGTTACTAGGATCTTTTGTTTAAACACTTGCATTCATTACTTTTATTTATGGGAGAATTTTTCCTACCTTCTTTGTCAGTTCAAAATTAATTACAAATGTAAAACTCATCATGCTGTTAACACATACTCTATGCGGGAAACAAATTATACTCTCAAAATAGATAATGGACAGCTTGGAGAGGTAATTGATAAACCTACACTGCCTGCAATAACTGAATAGATTTCAGAAAAATATGTAATTGTTAGGAATGGAAAAAATGTGTTTGAATTCTTCTTAGTAATGTGTGTGCCCAAGGTTGACTAGGAGCAACTCATTAAAGTGTATAAAAGAGTTTAAAGAAAGTTTGAATCATGGTGCCTTTGAAATGTCCATTAACCTCTGAAAGTATATATAGTCTCTCAGGCTGATGGTGTCCAATAATTGGTCAAAACCATTTTGTAAAAGAGGAATATTCCAGGTAACCTAATGTTACCGTTAGGTAATGAACCACAAACCAGTTGTGTTCATTATGAATTGGACATGAGTCCCAAGTTACTTTATGAAACTCTTTGAGTAAATGAGTTAATATATCCCGTTTTTACCTGCTCCATACCTCTTCCTCCATCAGCTAAAAGATAACATTTATTAACTCTTAACAGAGACATCGTAAAACTAAGTAAACCAATTTCTACAGATGTTAGAGTGGCAGGATCACCCAACCTTCAAGACAATAAACTAATAGAAGTTTAGGTCTGGGAAGGATATCAAGAGGTGATCAAATCTCACTTCTTCCTGTTATCTGGGGAAAGGTGGGCCCAGATAAACTAAGCCACATGCCCGAGATCATATAATGGCAATGCAAAACTGGATATTTTTCTAATTCTTAATTGTCCACTATATTTTCCATTACAACATTTGAAAAGAAACATATCAATTGTACTAACGAAATCAATAATGTTCAAGGGGAAAAATTTGAAAAACTGAGAGAGTCAAAGTCCTCCACTTTCCTATCTCTCAAAACCGGATTACATGTTTTTTCCAGATTCCTTCTGTGTGTGTGTGTGTATTTTTAACTGTAAATATCTATTTCTATCTCTCTATCTGCATCTGTATACAGCAACTTGCTTTTACTTCTTTTAGCAATATACCGTAGACAACTTTCTTTCCAGTAGTTTGAAGTCTAGAACACATCCTTTCTAATAGATGTATAACATTCCACTTTATAGTTACAGCTCAATTATTTAATCTTCTTTTCTACATTTCTTTTTCCAGTTACAATTAATGTGTACTGAATATCCTTATATACTTATTTTTTTATGCTGGTTGCAGTATTTTTTTTTTTCTTAAATGTTCTTCAGGACATTTATGGCAAAGATTTCTTTTTAAATAAATTTATTTATTTATTTATTTATTTTTGGCTGTGTTGGGTCTTCGTTACTGTGCACGGGCTTCCTCTAGTTGCGGTGAGCAGGGGCTACACTTCATCGCGGTGCACGGGTTTCTCATTGTGGTGGCTTGTCTTTGTTGCGGAGCATGGGCTCCGGTCGCGTGGGCTTCAGTAGTTGTGTTGCGTGGGCTTAGTAGTTGTGGCTCGCGGGCTCTAGAGCGCAGGCTCAGTAGTTGTGGTGCACGGGCTTAGGCATGTGGGATCTTCCTGGACCAGGGCTCGAACCCGTGTCCCCTGAATTGGCAGGTGGATTCTTTTTTTTTTTTTTTTGTGGTATGCGGGCCTCTCACTGTTGTGGCCTCTCCCGTTGTGGAGCGCAGGCTCCGGACGTGCAGGCTTAGCAGCCATGGCTCACGGGCCTAGCCACTCCGCGGCATGTGGGATCCTCCCGGACCGGGGCACGAACCCGTGTCCCCTGCATCGGCAGGCGGACTCTCAACCACTGCGCCACCAGGGAAGTCCGGCAGGTGGATTCTTAACCACTGAGCCACCAGGGAAGTCCTGCTGCAGTGTTTCTATGGGATACCTTTCTTAGAAATGAAATTGCTGGTTAATCAAAATTTTAAATAAACTTTTAATTTTGGAGTTATTTTAGATTTACAGAAAAGTTGCAAGATAATATATACCCCTCACTCAGTTTACTCTAAAATTAACATCTTATATTAGCATGGTAATACAATAAACCATATTAGTTGTCAAAAGTAAGAAACCAATATTTGTACATTACTATTCACTAAATTCCAGATTTCAGTGGGATGTTTCCCATTGAATTTTGTTGTCCCAGAATTTAATTTAGGATACCAATTGCATTTAGTCATTGTGTTTCTTCTTTCTTCTGGTCTGTGACTATTTCTCACTTGTTTCCCATCACCTTGATAGTTCTAAAGAGTACTGGCCAGGTCTTTTGTAGGGTGGATGGATTGATGTTTGCACTTAAAATTTAATAGTTATTGCTAAATGATGCCCAAGATGTTTTAATAATCTATACTCCAAATACTAGTAAAATTAGTGACTATTTTTTCTAACAGCATCGACATTAGAAGATATTTATCTTATCAACCTTTGCCTACATGGATGGTGATAAATAGAATTACTTTATAGATTTAATTCACATTTACATTGAGAATATTTTCAATGATTTATTATTCATTTGTTTTTCATTTCTTGTGAGTTACACATGTTCTTTGCCAGTTTTTCTCCTGGGATTGTGGTCTTTTCTTATAAATTTGTTCCATTTTTGACATATTTTTTCAAATATTAGAGTCTTGGCCATATTATTGCTCAAAACAGTCAACAAATATTCGTATCATCGTGTTTTTAAAATTTTTCTTTATGGTATTTTTTTCTATAGAAAAGTTGTAAATCATTTCTTTACAGTGTCTAAACATTTCATCATGTTTAAAGGTAACACTTTTTCACCCCTAGATTACAAAATGTTTATGAATTTATTTTTATATTTTTTGATTTCGTATTTTACATATCAATCTCTGATGCACCTGAGATTTATTTTAATATGAGGGGTGGTATAGGGATCCAGTTTAGTTGTCTTCTATTTTTCCTAAATAGTTAGCCAGTTGTCCCAAATCACATTTGCTCTTATGCCTTGTATTGGTTTGGTGAAATGGAACTGACAACATCTAAGAGAGAAGTAGTCGTTGTTTTTGCTTTCAAAACACAGTAGAGCTTCGTCTGAAGAAGAGGATGAGAAGTTATATTTCACTGTGTACCTATCTGCTGCCTTTAAAGTCCTTTGTTACGTTAACTTTGCTTGATCTCTCAACAGCATCTGAAACTTGCTCCCTCTTCCCCCTTGAAACTCTACTTCTTTATGCTACGCTTCTCCCTTTGATCTACTTCATGGTGGTATTCACTGCAGTTTGGGTTTTGTTCCACTTATCTTCTCACCTTGAGTGTTTTTCATACATATATATATAGTTTACTGCTTGCTGTGTCAGAAACTATTCTAAGCGTATTGCATATATTTCCGTATGGAATCCTCATAACAATCTTACAATATAGGTACTACCATTATCATCACCTTTCCATAGATGAGGAAATTACATGGAAGAATGGAGGTGCTCTTCCAAGTTAACCTAGATTCTAAACGATGGCGATGGAATTTGAACCCAGCCACTCTGGCTCAAAAGCTCACGCTCTCCATCTGTGCGCTGTAGTGCCCCTTGAATTACGCGGCAGCTTATTGGTTCAGAGAATTCTTGTATCCCTCTCATGTTTGTTGGTATCAGTATTTGCTCAAGTGAAGAACCCTGGACTCATTCTCGACCTTACCTTCCATATATAATGAATGACAGGTATCATGATTTCTAGTTCCTATATGTTTTCAACCTATTTTCTCTCCTTCAAACCTACAGCCCCTCTCCTAAATTTGGCCATTATTATCCTTTGTTTGGGCCTCCTAAATTCAGCCCCAAACCTGTTCAGATGGATTATCAGAGTCAACTATTTAAAAGGCAACTTTAGGGCTTCCGTGGTGGTGCAGTGGTTGAGAGTCCGCCTGCCGAGGCAGGGGACACGGGTTCGTGCCCCGGTCCGGGAAGATCCCACATGCCGCGGAGCAGCTGGGCCCGTGAGCCATGGCCGCTGAGCCTGCGCGTCCGGAGCCTGTGCTCCACAACGGGAGAGGCCACAACAGTGAGAGGCCCGCGTATCGCAAAAAAAAAAAATAATAATAAAAAATAAATAAATAAAGGGCAACTTTAACCATGACATTCCTCTGAAAAAGCTTCTCTGAAGCTCCCTGTCCATTCTAGTTTGAGCTTTAAGCTCTTTTACGTAATAGTAGCTTCCTCTGACCCCAGTCAATTTCCACTCTCTGCCCCACTCCCTCCTGGGACGCTCTACTCTGCTCCAAACTGTTTTGCTTGGCCTGTGTCACTCACTGTCGAAGACTCTTCTCATACATCACCTCTTATAAGCAGTCGTCTCTCCAGTCTCTCGCTCCCAGGATGGCTGGACCTGGTGCCCCTTCTCCGTCATAACCCTTCATTTCACACGGTACTGAAGTCACCTGCTTGTTTGTCTCTGAGCTCTTTGAAGGTAAACTCTACCCTGTCTTGTTTGTTTTTATCCTCCCAGCCCCCAGTGGTACCTGACTCTGCAGAGGGTGCTTGTTAAATGCTTGCAAACCTGAATACCAGAGGCAGTTTTATAATATCCTAAATACTGTTCCTGCCTTATAGTCACATCAGAGGGAATTTTCTGAGCTCTTGAACTGCTTTAAACAGACATTCAGTCACTGAAGGAATAAATGTACACAAGTCAACTATGGAAATCATTGCTTTCAAACAGCAAGTAAAAGAACATTTTCCTGGATGGATAGATGCTATTTCATTGTAAAATAAAATAAAATAATATAATCATGTAACTAATGAGCTGCTCTGGTAGACATTCTTTGACTTGCTGTTAAATCTGTGCTCTGAATCTCCATTTCTGTTCAAACGTAACCCCAGCTGATCTGTATCCCACCTGCACAACCTTAAGAGCCGTGTAGAGAGTACTGTCCCTAATAATCCAGTGATGGGACTTTCTGACATTGGTTTGTGATGCCATCAGGAATTTGGGGCCATTAAGGAAGAATGTGCAAAAAGGAGAAGTCCAGGGTGATGGGGAATAGAAATTTATAGAAAATGAAATCCATTTATTTAGCGTTTCCTATATGCCAGGCACTGTATTATCTCATTTAAAATTTGGAAGAACATCTTTCAGTTTCTCAACACCGTCCTCATTTATGAGGATTCTAACTCCAAATGTCATGTATTCCAGAAAGAGCTGTACATTTGGGCAGCTGGCTTGTCCGAGAATTCAGTTACCAGATTAATGGTGACTAATTAATATTCTGCATTGTATTTTGTACTGAGGTGAATTTGTTTATACTAGAAACTTAAACACATTTCATGGCATTTTGGAGGGATGTTATTCATTGTAAGTTTGTTCATTTATGTATCTCCTGGGCCTTTAAAGGATTCAAGTTGTGCATTTTCATTATTTGTGGTGGAGATTATTTCTCCCTGCAAACTTCCCCTCTGGGATTTGCATGGAGACTACTAAAGTGCCTTACTGCCTCAAACAGTGTTCCTCTCTCCTTGGGTTAGGCCCCAAGAGATGCAGCAATGATAAATGATAACTCCAAAATCATCTTCTTAATTTATAGACATGACTTTTGTCTTGAAATTTTGCCTCTAGATAAGCAGGGGCAGCAGAAAAAGGAACTCAGACAACTCCTCTCCCTTTACCAGAGTCAATCCTGAACAGTTAGCCCCAGCTTCTGTTCTGGGATATACTATGTTCCTTGGAGCTCACTGCCATAGAAAGGCCTCTACCTCCTTTTCACCCAAATGTCTCAGGAGACCCAGAGACCTCAGGTCATTGAAATCCTTTCCATAAGCCCTTGAAGTTCAAACCTCTCAAGAACCCAAACATCTCCAGGGCCCCTCCAGGCTACTTTGAAATTTCTTCACATCTACAAATATTTTATTTTGCAGGAAGTTAAAGTGGAGAAAGAGAATTTTCTATGAGGCATAGGGATATCTGTGACCATCTCTGCCAGTATTTCTGCCTCCTTGGGACTTTATCCTCTCTGTTGTGTTTGGCATTTGTTTTCCCCTCCCCCGTCGTCCTACTGAGCTCCAATGTGTTGATTCTTTCTGTTCCTTAGAATTCTCCCCTGAAGAAGCTGGATGAATAAAGTAGGGGACCAGCCCTTCCTACTTCCTAGAGGAACGCCTGATTCCTGCTGTTGAGTGAAGTGTCACAGCCTTTATGTCTGACCTTCCCAGCCCTTCAAGGTTGGCTCACACTGGCATTCCAGAAATTTCAGCTGAGTTGTAGGAAATGGGTTGAACTGCCCCCTGTTGCTGTGCAGCCTCCTCAGGAGCTTCTGCTGTAATCTGAAACCAGTCTCTGAACCAAAGGGCAAGAGAGACCCAAGAAAGAGGCAGACCACTCTAGCTTGGCTGGTGGCAGGTTTAAAAAGCAAGGGAACTTACATAGAGGCTTGTCTTGGGTGGCTGCAAGATAAGTAGATTCCAACAGCCCATTATAGAGCACAGAGCAAAAGTTCAGTGACATTTTAGATGTCTGGGGGCAGAAGAAAGGAATAATCTGAAGCAGTAGGTCCTTGAGAGCAGGGAAAGCCCAGGCAAACAGAAGGCAACGTTTTTGAGCTGAAAAGCTGGAGGTGGTGGATTCCGGAGGCCCTGGGAAGAATGATTGCTGGCTGCCTTGGATCATGAGTATTAGGCTGTGTTTCTCAATCTTCTCCCCTTAGTGGTCTCACCACTCATCCTATGAGACCACAGTCCAAGACTATCTACACATGGATTGAGTGAAGACTAGTGTTAGCAAAGGGAACTTTGTGGGGAGCCCTGTTTTCAGATTTCCTTGCTTATTCTCATAGTGAAAATTTTATTTTGTTAAATGTGTGCTATGCAGTATTAAAGTTACCCTTTAAAATAGATTTCCCCTGAAAGTGTGTGTGTATTTATAAATTCATTTTATATTCGTTTGATCTTAGTTTTCTATTTTCTTTTTGTTCCTCTTGGTTATTTTAAATGTTGTCGCTAGCTCTATATTTCATCGTCTTTCTACCTTAAGGCCCTTAAATAAAAGTATCTTTTATTAACCTATAAATGTTGTTTTAAGTATGCACACTTTTCTTAATTATGTCTATATAGGTAGACACATGTTTATATCTTAGAAAACAAAACCTTTACTTTCTCAGGAGCAATCAAGCCTAACAAATGAATGAGAATTCATGGTGGTATTTTTCTAAAGAAGTTTTGGAATTTGTAATTTGCTTGACAGTAGAAATGAATTGCCATGTTTCTATAAGTATTTATTCTCAGTGTATTTTGCTTAAATATCAGTGCAATGTGTCTGTGAAAATATAATTATCACCAGCTCCATCATACAGTAGCTGTCAGAATTTTCTCAGTGTCCACTAAATAGATTCTTTATCTTTCCTGTCTTTATTTAGACATGACCTCATTTTATTTCCTTAGCAGGAAATACTGACAATCAAAAAAAAGGAAGGAAGGAAGGAAGGAAGGAAGGAAACAAGAAAGAAGAAGAAAGGACTTAGTTTCTATCAAATGACCAAGAGAAAGTGTACTAAAAGCTATATTTTTATATGAAAAAATAAGATATTCTCTGTTTCTTTGGCTTATTCTCTAAAATTAGACAACACCAATAAATTAAAATAGAGACAACTTAGTTGTAGTTGAATTGTTTTTCATTATAGAAATGCTGGCCAAAAGGGAATCTGGAAGACAGAAAACTAAACACATTGTTCAACATGGATTGAGATCCTACCACATATCAGTCATTGCCAAACACTAAGAATACAAAGGAGAGAGGATCTTTGTCCTTGAGGAATTTATATTTTCTAGGGAAAACAGAGGAAAAATACCTCTAAAAAAGTAATTTCTGTAACTGAAACTTCCAAAAAGTTGCATCAGAAACCAATGATTGATATATTTTGGTGGAGGCTTGTACCATGAATAATGAGTAGAATTTTTCAGGTGAGGAAGAAAAGTGTATTTCATGTAGAGACATGGAAACATGCTTGGGGAACAAATGTGACTGTTACAGAACGTCATATAAATGGTGTCATAAACTATGTGGTCGTTTGTGTCTGCATTCTTCATTTATCATAATGGTTTTGGCATTCATCCATATTACTACATATATCACTAATACAGTTTTTTAATCTACAGGGACGATTGCATTGTATGGATATACCACAATTGTATATTCATTCACTAGTTGATGGACATTCGGCAAGCCTTTTTGTGAATGTATGTTTTCATTTTTTTGTCTTTTGATTTCTAGCAGTGGAGTTCCTGGGTTGAACGCTAAGTAAAGGTTTAACTATAAAAAATTGCCAAACATATTTCTAAAGTGGTTGTAGCATTTTTCATTCCCACCAGCAATGTCAAAGAGCATGATTGCTAGATTATATAAAAATGTGTTTAGTTTTGTAAGACACTGCCAAGCTGTCTTCTAAAGTGGCTATAACATTTTGCTTTTGCAGCAGGAGGAAATGAGAGTTCCAGTCATTCCACATCATCACCAGCAATTGGAGTTGTCAGTGTTCCAGATTTTGACGATTCTAATAGGTGTATAGTAGTCTCCCATTGCTATTTTAATTTGCATTTCCTGATGATATATGATGTGGAGCATCTTTTCATATACTTATTTGCCATCTGTATATTTTCTTTTGTGAGATGTCTGTTAAGGTCTTTGGTCCATTTTTTAAAAATTGGGTTGTTTGGGTTTCTGTTGCTAAATTTTAAGAGTTCTTTGTATATTTTGGCTAACACTTCTTTATCAGTTGTGTATATTGCAAATATTTCCTCCCTGTATGTGGTTTGTCCTCTCATTCTCTTGACACTGTCTTTTGAAGAACAGAAGTTTTATTTTATCTTTTTTTTTTTAACATCTTTATTAGAGTATAACTGCTTTACAATGGTGTGTTAGTTTCTGCTAAATAACAAAGTGAATCAGTTAACCATATACATATGTTCCCATACCTCTTCCCTCTTGCGTCTCCCTCCCTTCCACCCTAGCTATCCCACCCCTCTAGGTGGTCACAAAGCACCGAGCTGATCTCCCTGTGCTATGCGGCTGCTTCCCACTAGCTATCTATTTTACATTTGGTAGTGTATATATGTCCATGCCACTCTCTCACTTAGTCCCAGCTTACCCTTCCCCCTCCCTGTATCCTCAAGTCCATTCTATAGTAGTTCTGCATCTTTGTTCCCATCTACCCCTAGGTTCTTCTGACCTTTTTTTTTTTTTTTAGATTCCATATATATGTGTTAGCATATGGCATTTGTTTTTCTCTTTCTGACTTACTTCACTCTGTATGACAGTCTCTAGGTCCAACCACCTCACTACAAATAACTCAGTTTCGTTCCTTTTCATAGCTGAGTAATATTCCATTATATATATGTGCCACCTCTTCTTTATCCATTCATCTGTTGATGGACACTTAGGTTGCTTCCATCTCCTGGCTATTGTAAATAGAGCTGCAATGAACATTTTGGTACATGACTCTTTTTGAATTATGGTTTTCTCAGGGTATATACCCAGTAGTGGGATTGCTGGGTCGAATGGTAGTTCTATTTTTAGTATTTTAAGGAACCTCCATACTGTTCTCCGTAGTGGCTCTATCAATTTACACTCCCACCAACAGTGCAAGAGGGTTCCCTTTTCTTCACACCTTCTCCAGCATTTATTGTTTGTAGATTTTTTGATGATGGCCATTCTGACTGATGTGAGATGATATCTCACTGAAGTTTTGATTTGCATTTCTCTAATGATTAATGATGTTGAGCATTCTTTCATGTGTTTGTTGACAATCTGTATATCTTCTTTGGAGAAATGTCTATTTAGGTCTTCTGCCCATTTTTGGATTGGGTTGTTTGTTTCTTTGATATTGAGCTGCATGTGTTGCTTGTATGTTTTGGAGATTAATCCTTTGTCAGTTGCTTCATTTGCAAATATTTTCTCCCACTCTGAGGGTTGTCTTTTTGTCTTGTTTATGGTTTCCTTTGCTGTGCAAAAGCTTTTAAGTTTCATTGGGTCCCATTTGTTTATTTTTGTTTTTATTTCCATTTCTCTAGGAGGTGGGTCAAAACGATCTTGCTGTGATTTATATCATAGAGTGTTCTGCCTGTCTTTTCCTCTAAGATTTTGATGGTGTCTGGCCTTACATTTAGGTCTTCAATCCATTTTGAGTTTATTTTTGTGTATGGTGTTAGGGAGTGTTCTAATTTCATTCTTTTACATGTAGCTGTCCAGTTTTCCCAGCACCACTTATTGAAGAGGGTGTCTTTTCTCCACTGTATATTCTTGCCTCCTTTATCAAAGGTAAGGTGACCATATGTGCGTGCGTTTATCTCTGGGCTTTCTATCCTGTTCCATTGATCTATCTTTCTGTTTTTGTGCCAGTACCATACTGTCTTGATTACTGTAGCTTTGTAGGATAGTCTGAAGTCAGGGAGCCTGATTCCTCCAGCTCCAATTGTGAAATTTTTTGTTGTAGTTCTGTGAAAAATGCCAGTGGTAGTTTGATAGTGATTGCATTAAATCTGTAGATTGCTTTGGGTAGTAGAGTCATTTTCACAATGTTGATTCTTCCAATCCAAGAACATGGTATATCTCTCCATGTATTGGTATCATCTTTAATTCCTTTCATCAGTGTCTTATAATTTTCTGCATACAGGTCTTTTGTCTCCTTAGGGAGGTTTATTCCTAGATATTTTATTCTTTTTGTTGCAATGGTAAATGGGAGTGTTTTCTTATTTTCACTTTCAGATTTTTCATCATTAGTGTATAGGAATGCAAGAGATTTCTGTGCATTAATTTTTTTTTTTTTTTTTTTTTTTTTTTGCTGTACGTGGGCCTCTCACTGCTGTGGCCTCTCCCATTGCGGAGCACAGGCTCTGGATGTGCAGGCTCAGCGGCCATGGCTCACAGGCCCAGCTGCTCCACGGCATGTGGGACCTTCCTGGAACGGGGCATGAACCTGTGTCCCCTGCATTGGCAGGCGGACTCTCAACCACTGCGCTACCAGGGAAGCCCTGTGCATTAATTTTGTATCCTGCTACTTTACCAAATTCATTGATTAGCTCTAGTAGTTTTCTGGTAGCATCTTTAGTATTCTCTATATATAGTATCCTGTCATCTGCAGTGACAGCTTTACTTCTTCTTTTCCAATTTGGATTCCTTTTTTTCTTTTTCTTCTCTAATTGCTGTGGTAAAACTTCCAAAACTATGTTGAATAATAGTGGTGAGAGTGGACAGCCTTGTCTTGTTCTTGATCTTAGTGGAAATGGTTTCAGTTTTTCACCATTGAGGACGATGTTGGCTGTGGGTTTGTCATATATGGCCTTTATTATGTTGAGGAAAGTTCCCTCTGTGCCTACTTTCTGGAGGGTTTTTATCATAAATGGGTGTTCAATTTTGTGAAAAGCTTTTTCTGCATCTATTGAGATGATCATATGGTTTTTATTCTTCAATTTGTTAATATGGTTTATCACGTTGATTGATTTGTGTATATTGAAGAATCCTTGCATTCCTGGGATAAACCCCACTTGATCATAGTGTATGATCCTTTTAATGTGCTGTTGGGTTCTGTTTGCTAGTATTTTGTTGAGAATTTTTGCATCTTTGTTCATCAGTGATATTGGCCTGAAGTTTTCTTTCTTTGTGACATCTTCGTCTGGTTTTGGTATCAGAGTGATGGTGGCCTCATAGAATGAGTTTGGCGGTGTTCCTCCGTCTGCTATATTTTGGAAGAGTTTGAGAAGGATAGGTGTTAGCTTTCTCTAAATGTTTGATAGAATTCACCTGTGAAGCCATCTGGTCCTGGGCTTTTGTTTGTTGGAAGATTTTTAATCACAGTTTCAATTTCAGTCCTTGTGATTGGTCTATTTATATTTTCTATTTCTTCCTGGTTCAGTCTCGGAAGGTTGTGCATTTGTAAGAATTTGTCCATTTCTTCCAGGTTGTCCATTTTATTGGCATAGAGTTGCTTGTAGTAATCTCTCATGATCCTTTGTATTTCTGCAGTGTCAGTTGTTACTTCTCCCTTTTCATTTCTAATTCTATTGATTTGAGTCTTCTCCCTTTTTTTCTTGATAAGTCTGGCTAATGGTTTATCAATTTTGTTTATCTTCTCAAAGAAGCAGCTTTTAGTTTTATTGATCTTTGCTATTTTTTCCTTCATTTCTTTTTCATTTTTTTCTGATCTGATCTTTATGATTTCTTTCCTTCTGCTAACTTTGAGAAGTTTTATATTTTAATGAAGTCCAGCTAATCTGTAATCTCTCTCATGGATCATGCTTTTGGTATTGTATCTAAAAAGTCATTGCCTTCTTTAATTTCTGATATTAGTAATTTGTGTGCGCTCTCTTTTTGTCTTAGTTTTCCTGGCTAGAGGCTTATAGATAACTGATCTTTTCAATCAACTTTTGGTTTTGTTGATTTTCTCTACTGATTTCCTGTTTTCAATGTTATTGATTTCTGCTATACTTATTATTTTTTTCTGCTTACTTTGGGTTGAATTTGCTGTGTTTTCTTTTTCCTAGTTTCCTAAGGTTGAAACTTAGGTGGCTGATATTAGATTTTTCTTCTTTTCTTTTTTCCCCCCAGTTTTATTGAGATATACTTTCCATACAGCACTGTGTAAGTTTAAGGCATATGGAATAATGGTATTAGTTATATATATTGTGAAATGATTGCCACAGTAAGTGTAGTTAACATCCATCATTTCATGTAGATACAAAAGAAAAAGAAAAAAATTTTTCTTATGGTGAGAACTCTTAGGATCTACTGTCTTAACAGCTTTCAAGTATACCATACAACATTGTTAACTATGGTTATCATTTTGTACATTACATTGCTAGACGTTATTTATCTTATAACTAGAAGTTTGTACTGTTTGACCACCTTCATCCAAATCCTCCTCTCCTCACTCTCATCCTCTTCTTTTCTAAGTATGCATTCAATGCTATAAATTTCCCTTTTAGCACTGCTTTTACTGCATCCCACTAATTTTGGTAAGTTATGTTTTCATTTTAACTTAGTTCAAAATATTTTTAAATTTTTCTTGAGATTTCTTTTTTGACCCATGTTATTTAGAAGTGTGGTTTTTAATCTCCACATATTTTGGGATTTTCTAGTTACCTTTCTGTTATTGATTTCTAGCTTAATTCCATTGTTGTCTGAGAGCAGACATTGTATGATTTTTATTCTTTTAAATTTGTTAATGTGTGTTTTATGACTCAGCATGTGGTCTTTCTTGGTGATTGTTTCATGTGAGCTTGAGAAGAATGTGTATTCTGCTGTTGTTGGATGAAGCAGTCAATAGAGGTTAATTATATCCAGTTGATTGATGGTGCTGTTGAGTTCAACTAAGTCTTTATTGATTTTTTTTTGGCTGCTGAATCTTTCCATCTGTGATAGAAGGGTGTTGAAGTCTCCAACTATGTTGGTGGATTCATTTATTCTCCTTGCAATTCTATCAATTTTTGCCTCACATATTTAGATGCTCTGCTATTAGGTGCATACACATTGTTATGTCTTCTTGGAGAATTGACCCTTTATCGTTATGTAATGCCCTTCTTTATCCCTCATAACTTTCCTTGCTTTGAAATTTGCTCTGTCAGAAATTGATACACTACTCCTGCTTCCTTTGATTAGTGTTAGCATGGTAGATATTTCTCCATCCATTTAATTTTAAGCTATATGTATCCAATATATACAATGTGGGTTTCTTGTAGATGACATATATTTGGGTCCTGTTTTTTGATCCACTTTGACAATCTCTGTCTTTTATTTTATTTATTATTTATTTTTTGGTTGTGCCATGTGGCTTGTGGGATCTTAGTTCCCTGACCAGGGATCAAATGTGGGCCCCCTCAGTGAAAGCCCCGAGTCCTAACCACTGGACCGCCAGAGAATTCCTGACAATCTCTGTCTTTTAATTGGTGCTTTTATACCATCTGTGTTCAAAGTGATTATTGATATACTTGCACTAATAACTACCATATTTGTTACTTCTTTCTAGTTGTTGCTCTTGTTCTTTGTTCCTCTTTTTGTCTTTCATTATTTTTCTGCCTTTGGTTTTAATCAAGCATTTTATATGACCCCATTTTCTCTCCTTTTTTTAGCATATCTGTTATGCTTCATTTTTTCCCCCTATTTTAGTTCTTGCCCTAGAGTTTGCAATATTTAGCTACAAATAATCCAAGTTCTCTTTTAAATAAACTATGCCACTTCACTGGTAGTGAGTACCTTATAATAAGAAAGTTACCCTAATTCCTTCTTCCTCATCCCTTGTATCATTGTTGTCATTCATTTCACTTACACATAAGCATTTACAAATATATATATAATTGAATATATTGTTGCTATTATTATTTTGAAAAAATGTTATCTATTAAGAACCAAGAATAAGAAAAATAAAAGTTCTTATTTTACTTTCACTTATTCCTTTTTCAATGCCCTTCCTTTCTTTATGTAGATCTGAATTTCTTACCTATATTATTTTCCTTTCTTCTAAAGAACTTCTTTTAACATTTCTTGCAAGGCAGGTCTACTGGCAGTAGAGTCCCTCATTTTTTGTTTGTCTGAGGAAGTCTTTCACTTTTGAAGGATAATTTTGTAGGGTACAGAATTCCAGGTTGGTGTTTTTTTCTCTCAACCCTTTAAATATTTCACTCTACTCTATTCTTGCTTGCATGTTTTCTGAGGAGAAGTTGAACATAATTCTTTTCTTACATTTTTTCTCCTCTGGCTGCTTTTAAAATTTTTCTTTATCTTTGATTTCCTGTAATTTGAAAATGACATGCCTAGGTGCAGATATATTTTCTTTTCATTTATCCTGCTTGGTGTTCCCTGAGCTTCCTGGATCTGTGGTTTTGTGTCTGACCAGTTTGAAAATTTGGGAAAATTCACTCATTATTGTTCCAGATATTTCTTCTGTTTCCTTATGTAGTTGTCCCACAGTCCTTGGATAGTCTGTTCTATTTTAAAGTTTTTACTATCTTTTATTTACAATTTTGGAGGTTTTTGTTGAGCTATCCTTAGAGATTCTTTCCTCAGCTGTGTCCAGTTTACTAATAAGCCCATCTAATGTATTCCTCATTTTGTTTCTTTTTAGTTCTTTGTTAGGATTTCCATCTCTCTGTTTCCCTTGTTTATCTGTTCTTGTATGCTGTCTACATTAGAGCCCTTAGCATATTAACTATAGTTATTTTAAATTCCTTTTCTGTTAATTCTAACATCCTTGTTATGTCTGGCTCTGCCACTTGCACTTTCTCTTCAAATTTTGTTTTTTGATTTTTAGTATGCCTTGTAATTTTTTCTTGATAGCCAGACATGATGTACTGGGTAAAAGCACTGCTGTAAAGAGTTCTCTAGTAATGTGATGATAATGTGGGTTTGCAGGGGAATAATTCTATAGTCCTATGATTAAGTCTCAGTCTTACCTGAGCCTATGCCTCTAGACTGTGAACCTCACAAGTATTTCTCAGTTTTTTCTCTCCCCTTAAGTCAGACAGGATGGCTAGAATGAGCTGGAGTTCAGTGTTTCCCTTCTCCCATGTGTAAGTGTAGAACTGACTGGAGTTGATTAGTTTCCTCCCCTAGGTCCATTATGGTCTGGTAATACCTCAGCAGATTAAGTGCTGGTTAAGTACTTTCTCCTAAGGACAGGGCTTGTTAAGCACAGTTCATTGCAGCACCATTTACAATCGCCAAGACATGGAAACAACTTAAGTGTCCATTGACAGATAAATGGATAAAGAAGATGTGGCAGATATATCCAAAGAAATACTACTCAGCCATAAAAAAGAATGAAATAATGCCATTTACAGCAATATGGATGGACCTAGAGATTATCATACTAAATGAAGTAAGTCAGAAAGAGAAAGACAAATACTATAGGATATCAATTATATGTGGAATCTAAAATACGACACAAATGAACTTATTTACAAAACAGAAACAGGGCTTCCCTGGTGGCGCAGTGGTTGAGAGTCTGCCTGCTGATGCAGGGGACACGGGTTCGTGCCCCAGTCCGGGAAGATCCCACATGCCGTGGAGCGGCTGGGCCCGTGAGCCATGGCCATTGAGCCTGCACATCTGGAGCCTGTGCTCCGCAGCGGGAGAGGCCACAGCAGTGAGAGGCCCATGTACCGCAAAAAAAAAAAAAAAAAAAAAACAGAAACAGACTCACAGACATAGAGAACAGACTTGTGGTTGCCAAGGCAGAGAGGGATGGGGAGGGATGGATTGCGAGTTGGGAATTAGTAGATGCAAGTTATTATACATACAATGGATAAACAACAAGTTCCTACTGTATAGCACAGGGAACTATATTTAATATCCTGTGATAAACCATAATGGAAAAGAATGTGAAAAAGAATGTATACATATATATACACACACATATATATATATAATGTGTATATGTATATACATGCATAATGTATCTATATATACAACTGAATCACTCTGCTGTATGGCAGAAATTAACAAAACATTGTAAATCAACTATAGATAAATCAACTATACAATAATATTTTTTTCTTTTTTTTTTTTTTTGCGGTACGCGGGCCTCTCACTGCTGTGGTCTCTCCCATTGCAGAGCACAGGCTCCGGACGCGCAGGCTCAGCAGCCATGGCTCATGGGCCCAGCCGCTCCGCGGCATGTGGGATCCTCCCGGACCGGGGCACGAACCCGTGTCCCCTGCATCGGCAGGCGGACTCTCAACCACTGCACCACCAGGGAAGCCCTACAATAAATTTTTAAAAATAAATAAAATAAAGTTTGTTTTATCCATTAAAAAAAAAACAACCCAGAGTACTGTGGTTCATTTCCAGTTTCTTTCTTTTCTCCTCCCCCTGCTGGAAGCAAGAGGGGATTTTTCTCTAGTATTTACAGTGAGAATCTGGTTGAGCTCCTGGGGGTAAAACTTACAAAACGCGTGGGGATCTCAATGTGATAGGGTCTGCCCAAAGTTTTTAACTCTCAGACTTGTCCACACTGAGCTTCCAGCAGCTCTTTAATTATAGTTGAGGTTTTCCCACCCTGGCACTGGTCCCTGTGGCAGTTTATGCTCCTGACTCTATGTGACTCCCTATACTCAGCCATCTGTCTCTCCAGTGCTGGGGATTTGTCCTGTGCCCTCAATCTCTCTTATGAATCCATGAGGAATTGTTGATTTTTCAGTCTGTTCAGCTTTTTGCTTGTTGCTATGATGGAGTGACTTCCAGGCTCCTTGCATATGGAACTGGAAACCAGAAGTCGAATTATTTTTAAAATTCTATCTTCTCTTTCACTTTCATTAGCTAGATTTCTTTGTTGTAATGGTTATTTGCAATAATCTTCAGGATTTGAGTTTATTTTGGCTTTCTCTTTATTAAGTACTACTATAAATTCTTCTTTTCTTTTCCTTTTTTAACTCATAACTTTTCTGTTCCATAGATTTAATAATTTGTAGACTTTGCGCTCTTTGGCGTTCACGTGTCCCTTCTTCCTTCATGTGATTCCTGTGTCATCTGGTTGTAACCCCATTAGTCTGTGATAGTGTCCGTGAGTTCTGGAACAAGATGTCTCAGGCAAGTCTAATGTTATGCTTCAGACTTGTAATCAGCCACTTATCCAAAGAACCCTGGTATTTACGGAGCACAGTCTACATATAGGAGGACTCATTGCTCCTGGGGGTGTCATTGCCTTCAGGCATTTTAAGTGGACAGAACTAGGGAATACATACTTTTTAAAGAAAAAGTTCATGATTTAATAGTATTTCCAATTCAGATTTAACATTACAAGTTTTTGCTGAGTCATTTTATTTTGATCCCTTATTTTCGTACACAGAAATTCTTAATTCCTAACGCAGCAACATAATTACGTATTTGCTGTATTCTACCATATAAAAATGGGCCACATTATTAATAATATAATTCAAGCTCTTTGCATTCTTACTGTATGATGCTTGTCACCTTGAATTTTATATGTCAGATAATAATATTGTTATCCTTGCTTTCTTTATAGACTACATATTTATTTTTAAACTCTTGATGCCATGGTTTAAGTGTGTCTTGTTCAAGTAGCTTATTGCTATAATTTGTGACTGTCTATGCATGTATATGTGCATATGTGTTTGTATTCACAGAGGCATCACTGCATCTTCCCCCTCATTCTAACACTCTTAGTCTTTTAAATAAAGCCTCAGATATGTTATAAATCTATACTTTATCAATTAAATACGAAATAACTATATTAAAACATGTATTAAATATATTTATATCAAATTATATATTATAGTAAATATTATATAATATATATAATTTTGGTTATTAGGTATTTAGGGTGGACGGAGAGGTGAACAAATGTTCTTATAAAATAATAAATATGTTTATTCAATAAAATTTAGAAAATGCAGAAGAAGAGAAAAAAGAATCACCAACTCTCTTACTCCCAACAAATAGACAACCACTGTTAACCATTCATTCATAAATGCATATTAGGGGTTTACTATGCGCCTTTTGATATGTTTCTTTCCAAGATTATACAATTAAATAATAATTAATAATAATGGATTCCATTTTTTAGTGCTTATATTTTACCAGGAAATATTTACAGATTATCTCAGTTAATCCTCATAACAAACCTAGGGAATAGGTGATACGTTAATACCACTTTAGAGATGGAGAAAGTGAGTTTCAGAAATGTTAAGTGACTTGTCCAAGATGTCAGTATTAACATGGCCTTGGAAAATGGGGAGAGGGGAGGGTCGGCCCTCTGCCCGCATTGGAGCAGGGTGCGCACGGCGCGCTGGAGAGTTCACGGCAAATCGTTTAATTAAAGCATATGGAATACGGGAAACAAAAGACTTCAACTAGTGCTTTAGTCTCATCTGAAATTCTACAGGCATGTATCTTGTAAGCAGTATATGGCAGAGTTTTAGGCCAATCTGAGAGTCTTGTTTCAGTAGAAATTTCAAGCATTAGTTTTGACTACCACTTGCTATGGAATGTTCAGTTGATGAAACTGAAGGTCTTTCACTCAGAAGAAGTAAATCAAGAACCTGAGGCTTGCGTGCTCCTGAGCTTCTGTGAATGGCCCCGGAGCTCCGAACCACCCTTCCGGGTGGATGTCACTGAGATCCCTGGAGCCTCCTGCTGCCGTCGCTCCTGAGTTTCCTGGTGATGTGGTACCTCAGTCTTCCCCACTACAATGTGCTAGAACGCGTGAACTGTATGTACTTCTATGACTATGAGCCCATTTACAGACAAGTCTTCCGCTTCACACTTCGAGAGCATTGGAGCTGCTCTCATCAAAATGCATGTCTTGTCATCCCGGTGACCTCACACCCCTCAGATGTGAAAGCCAGACGGGCCATTAGAGTTACTCGGGGTGAAAAGAAGTCTTGGTGGAGATATGAGGTTCTTACATTTTTCTTATTAGGCCAGTAGGCTGAAAGGGAAGACAAAGTATTAGCATTATCCTTAGAGGATGAACACCTCCTTTATGGCAACATAATACAAGATTTTTTAGACACATACAATAATGTGACCTTGAAAACAATTATGGCATTTAGGTGGGTAACTGAGTTTTGCCCCAACGCATGGTACATCACGAAGACAGACACTGGTGTTTTCATCAATACTGGCAACTTAGTGAAGTATCTTTTAAATTTAAACCACTCAGAGGAGTTTTTCACAAGTTATCCTCTAATTGATGATTATTCCTATAGAGGATTTTACCAAAACCCCCATATTTCATACCAGGGGTATCCCTTCAAGGTGTTTCCTCCCTACTGCGGTGGGTTGGGTTATATAATATCCAGAAATTTGGTGCCAAGAATCTATGAAATGATGAGTCACGTAAAACCCATCAAGTTTGAAGATGTTTATGTTGGGATCTGTTTGAATTTATTAAAAGTGGACATTCATATTCCAGAAGACACCAACCTTTTCTTTTTATATAGGATCCATCTGAATGTCTGTCAACTCAGATGCATGATTGCAGCCCAAGGCTTTTCTTCCAAGGAAATTATCACATTTTGGCAGGCTATGCTAAGGAACACCACCTGCCATTTTTTCCCCTTATATCAGTGTTTATTTATTTTGTTGTTTATTTTTTTAGCATCTTTATTGGAGTATAATTGCTTTACAATGGTGTGTTAGTTTCTGCTTTATAACAAAGTGAATCAGCTATATGTATACATATCCCCATATCTCCTCTCTCTTGCGTCTCCCTCCCACCCTCCCTATCCCACCCCTCTAGGTGGACACAAAGCACCGAGCTGATCTCCCTGTGCTATGAGGCTGCTTCCCACTAGCTATCTGTTTTACATATGGTAGTGTATATATGTCCATGCCACTCTCTCACTTCATCCCAGCTTAAAAATATGGAACGCTTCACGAATTTGCGTGTCATCCCTGCACAGGGGCCATGCTAATCTTCTTTGTATCATTCCAATTTAGTGTATGTGCCGAAGCAAGCACCCACATGCCGTTATTAATTTGACATTCTACCCAAAGCCTAGAGAAGGGAGGGATACTTTGTGGAGACCGTTAAAACTAGACTGTGGAATCTCCAATGGAAAACTCATGGGAAGGTCATTGTGTGGCTTACACGGAACCAAAACTCATGAAGAGCCCATAGGCTGGATACTGGAGGGTTGCACTTGACCTGTGGTTTATTTTGACGACAATCAACTCAGGCCTTTTAAAGATGATATTCAGAGGAATTAAACATCTGACAAAGGAATAGGAGGTTTTTGTTAATAAAACAAACAATTTGAACATGTCATTCTATAGATTAGAATTTCTTAAATGGGTTTCATTGAATTATAAGCTCATTTGTCCATAACAACAAAGCAGTGTGGAGTATTATTGATTGAACAATCTAGTCAGTTCAGGGTTTTGTGTATATCTTACATGGATTACAGTTTTTTAAATACATAATTCTGTGTAAAAAAACTGAAGTTATACTGAACAAAATTTCATCTGTTTTTGGTCATTTGGAAGATACTTCAGGATGTTGCAGTATTTCAGAGTTATCAATTATTGTTTAATGTTACTTAGAGTTTTGCACTTTTATGGGTGTTTGAAGTTATGGTTGTTTCAATACTGTATAAACAGAATAGTGAAAATCACTCTTTATATTTAAACTTCTTTTCCAGTTACTTCACTAATGAGTTTATTATGAATAGCTCCATTAATGTGTAGTCATTGGTCATTATTGCATATCAGTAATCTCTTGAACTTTGATAAATATTTTGTCATGGTAACACAGAGAAGAATTAAAGCAAGAAGATCTGAATTACTGTCTTGTTTTTAAAAATATAATCCCCGATGTTTTTAGATGTCACTTCATCTGTCTCATTTTTCCACCTGGAAATTAGGAGTAGTATAGAATGCCAGGCAGCATGTTTCCTTTTGGAAAGGACTCTGAAGCCAAAAAGAAAAGAGAGAATGTGGTGGCCAGAATATTATGAAAGGAGTGTCATATTTCAGTGCTTGAGTTGGAAAGAGAAGACTAAAGATTTGAGCTGCATTGTTAACTGCTCCGCGTTTTTTCTCATTAACAATCAGTTTGAGAATAAAAAGAAAACAAAAAAACACAGCTGCTATTGTTATTAGTTTCACATCAAGAGGAAAGCCCTACTATGTGGTCTAAAATCAAGTCTGATTTCCATGTCATGGTGAAGCACATTTTTTCATAGGAGAGATGAAGTAGGTCACCTTTGACCTGCTAATTGGTCAAAGAGGGGCACTCCTTGCCCCCATATTCTCGGGATTGTGCCATTTCCCATTATGCCTGATATGGGACAAGTGATTCCTTTTATCTGGATTACATGATGGTGAAAGATCAAATCTGTTGGCAGAAAATATGAACTTGAAAGTGTATAGTCAGCTCTTGTAATGCTCATATATTTATAATTCTCCTATAAGAAAAGCTTAATTTCAGTTAGAACCATTATAATGTTTGATTCTTTATAACAAGGCTATTTCCATTTCCCTCATCTCAGACCTGATCCAGTTACAATAAAATCAATTAAATGAAAAAAAGAAAATGGGGAGAAATTATACTGGCTGAACTTCCAGTGGAATGATTTATTTTGGACTAATTTTCTGCCATGGTTGTGAGAAATCAATAGATTTTGCAGAATTTTGAAAAGCAGCCTTTACTGATTAAGAACATGTTTGGCTGCCTGCAACAGAAGGAAAGTCAATTATAGCGGCTTCATACAACATACGTTAAGGTTTTCATCTAACAACTAAGCCTAGACCCAGGGTGGTACAGCACATTCTATCATTGTTCCAGGCTCTTTCCTCCTTTGTACTTGCCTTGACACACGGTTTTACCCTCATGTGTGTCACCACATGGTCACAGAATGGCTACTTCAGCTCAACCTTCATGTCTGTGTGTCAGGAAGTCACTGAAGTGGGAAGGAAATCCACAGAAGCTTTCTGCCTATATCTCGATGGTCAGAAATATGTCCCAAGGTCACCCTTATCTGTGATCAAGGTTGGAATATGGAGGGTTTATTTTTCTGGGCACATTTCCACCTTAAACAAAATCTGGATTCTCTCTAGCAAAATCCACTACCTCATGTATATTTAACAAGTAGTTACATGAAAATAAATTTCATAATAAACTCAATGTAATCTCTTGAGGCAGAGCAAGATATCTGCTTTTGGGGAAAATGGAGTATGGGAAAATATAGTGCAGTGCTATAGCACGTGAAACAAAACCCCTTGCTGTTGAAATTTGGAGAGAAACAAAGTTCATCCATTAACAAGGAATTTCCCAGTTGTGTGGTTTGCCTAGAGTATCAGATACTTTGTGAGCTCAGCATTGATCATCCTGCACTTTACAGCTCTCTGCAGTGTCATTATCATGGTTCATTATACTGTTGGCAACTATCTTGGCCAACCTTGAAGATGAGTTCAAAAAGGCCTTGTCCTGCACACACTCCTCCAGCTCTGCCTACACTGACTAAGTCAGCTAGGTTTATCTCCCATCAGCAAGTCATTAGGTGAGAAAAGCACTAAAGGAACTCAGGAGCTAAGGATCTTTGGTGCATCTGCTGTCAGTGCATCGGAAGCCTCTGATCTGGGTACTTCTATCCTATCGCCAGTGAGCGTTGCTGGATTCCACCAGCTGTTAATCCCTGCTAAAGTGCTGGTGGATAAGTTAAAGCAGTGTGTCTCAGATTCTTTTCCACCAGCATACCCTTAAGATATGGAACTAAACCTGGGAAGGTGTTGTGTGTGTGTATGAGGTGAGGTAGGGCGACAACAATGCGTGTGTGTGTGTGTAAAACATGCCACCTGGCATGATTCACTTTTATTCTGGGAAACATCCCACAATTTACCTAGTGGGGAGGGGATTCTTCCACTCTCAATTTATAGACTTCTGTTGAAGTTCCAGGGTGGGTGTGACATTTGGCTAATTCTATAGCTGGCCACCATGATTCATTCAGTGACCCAACCGGAGTCGGTGAGATTCAAGGTTTCTTTTCTCCTGAGATTTCTAGGAAAGAGACTCTTGCTTTTTTCCCCCTGAGATTAAAGACAGAGAAGATATAAAATATGAAGCTTTGGCACTCATCTTTTGGTTATAAGAATACAGTCAGTACAGAGGAGGGAAGATTCTGAGAGAGGATGAAGAAAAACAAAGTCTAGGAGACATCTTTTGAGTCTCTGGACAAGCTGTATCTAAAGCCAGTCCCGTTCCTGGACTTTTCATTTATCTAAGCAAATATTTTGTGTGTGTGTGTCTAAGCCACCTGGGTACTTTGTGCCATTTGAAACAAACAAATGAAAATCACTAGCACGAACTCCATATCCTTGAAATTATTTGAAGTTTTGGGTTTCAGCCTAACAATTTACACACACTTAGCATTCTCCTCAACAATATAAATATATATATATATATATTTAAATAGAAAATGTGTTTAAATTTTCATTTAAATCACTTGACTTTCTGCATCAAAATTTTCAAGTGAAATTTATTTTCCAGGAGGAGATGTCATATTTATTATATAGTTTCTCATTCCCTTGACACAATTCTGCATGTGCCAGGTGGTAGATCTACTGCAATTTTAGAAACATAAGCTTGAAGAGCTGTGCATACAAGTATAATAGGGAACTTCTGAATACAAAAAGTTTTCAGGACTCAAAAACATGGAATTATAATGGTAGGATAATAGGCTTTGGCACAAGAAGACCCATTTGGGACTTTACAAATAGGCAGTACTCACTCCATCCACAAATAAAGCTTTTTTTGTAGAGGAATACATAAATATAAAAACTCCATAAGCTAGTAACCAGTGGGGTTCACAATCTGAATTTTAACAACTTTATTGAAATAGATCTGTGTAAGCAGAGGTATCCCACGTTATAAAGTGTGACACCTGACGTGGAAGGAAAACAAGCATAATGCTAATGCTTCTGGGGAGTGTGTTTCCTTTAAAAAAAAAATCCTCAGGATATTATTTCCCTGTAGTACAATGTGTTTTAGGTTATGGACTACCAAGACCAGTTTTTTCACAAAGTTAGATTAAACCCCTGTAGTACAATGTGTTTTAGGTTATGGACTACCAAGACCAGTTTTTTCACAAAGTTAGTTTACACCCCTATTTTTCAAAGGGTTCAGATTTGAGGTGGGTGTGAAAAACAGTATAGATGCTCGATTCATGCTCTGTGAAAGTCCTTCTTTCCTATCCAGAGCCCAGTGTGCATAAACTGAGGAAAATTGCAGATGACCAAGACATCAAGCCTTTCATCAAATTTCTTTCAAGTGAACTTCTGAAGCAGAAGTTCATTTACCATAGAGTAGAATACATTTGATTCAAAGGGGTTATTTCAACATCTGTATGCTTCCAGAAATCCTGAAGAAATGAGGGAAATTCAGCCAAGTATCCTGATGTCTTTGTTCACTTATTAGCTAATACTTCAGTAATGGAAGGTATAAGGATTTTTGTCTTTATGTCTTTATTCATTGAACCTTAAGGCAGCACTGAACTCTAGATACTGTGGGATCTCTTCTGTGGTCACTGGTCTAAAGGACCTCAATGAGGGGCTTCAACATTTCCGCCTCTTTCTCTATATTTTATTTTCATGAGCTTTCTTCGCATAGGAGGCTCTAGAATACTATGCAGTGGTCATAAAGTAGAGCAAATAATTTAATATCCCACCTCCAAATCTTCTGCGATAGCAAAATCTTAGCAAGAAAGGAGAGTATCACTCTTCACCTGCAGCTCTTATTCATCTGACCTGAAGGGTACTGTCTCCAACATTTGCTGTTTCGTTTTGAACCGCAGTATTATATTTGAACATACAATGATTTTTTTCCCTTGACTGAGCCCTACTTTGGTGATTTTCTTTTCCAGTCAAACTAAGGAACTTAATATCACTTTGCTACTACAAGGATAAATGGGCAAGAGAAGTGTCTTTCCGACATCAGGAAATATTTGCAGGGATCGTTTGTGTCCCAGGACCCTTTTGGATTTAACTGATCCCCTACAAAAGAGAAAGTGTTGTTAGCTGTCATTGCTAAGAATAAGACGTCTATGTAGCTAAGAAAATAGCTACAAAAACTTAATATTTTCAGCAATATACGTACTGAAGACATTGAGAGCTATCTAGAATGTTTTATTAATGTTTGAATCACAAGAGGATTTGTTTTTCACTGCATGCAATGAGAGCAAACAAACAAAATTATTCAAGAACTCTGTTTTCCCATCCCTTATTTTCTCAAGTTGTCCTAATATGATGATGTAACTTTGATCCTTGGTAGATGGTAACTATTTGGGTACTCCCCAATCTTTGTATCCACTTAAATGCTCCACAAAAACTATTGAATGTGCTTTCGAGAATCTTATCTTAAAATAATGCCAACATACTAGTTCTTTAAGGATATACAAGTGAAAAGGAGTGCTTAAGTATTCATGAAAATGCTGGAATAACAAATAGCAGTTATGTGCTCTAGTAGTAAAAGGACATCAGTTTTAAGAAAATGGCAGTGCTTAATTGAAGTCTACAAAATACGATTTGATCCTATCTCCCCCCTTAAATCTTCCAATGAGAAGTAATGAGTGGGTCCAGAAACCCAAGCAGAGAAAAGAAAATTTATATTTATTAGATGTCTACCATGTTTTAGGTACTTTACACATATCAGTTCATTTATATTTTTTATTATAGAAGCAAATGAGGAAACGTGCATTAATCCAAATAATTCTAGTGATTCAAGAACCACAAAACAAAACAGGGAAAGGAGGTAACTTAATTTATGGCAAAGCCTTGATACCTATTTTGAAAAAAAGCGATACGTCTGAACAATGACAAACATGATGCTGTGACTATACAAGCCCTGGTTCCATGGCAACACTGTCCCAGCCAATCGTGAAGAAGGCAGCCTGGTAATGGAAGAAGAAAATAAGATCTAAACTTTCAGACACTCGTTAACCTGTTCCTGTTCCCGGAAATATGTTATATTCCAATTGCTATCTTTACTTCTTATCCCTACATCCTCTTCTTCTGTTTTTGATAAAACACACATTTTAATTTATCATTTGATTATAGGTCAAACAGTCCAAAAGTGCTTCTGAAGAAGTTCTCCCACCCACCAACTCTATTCTTACTCCCCAGAGGTGATCATTTTTTGTGTCTGTTGTTAGCTTCATCGGTTGTATGCCCATAATTTTAAATAGTATTGTTATACTCTTACTTGTTGATTTTTAAATAGCATACTGTCCTATGATGCCACATGATGCAAGATAAAGATTTAACTCACATAAACTATCGGAATGGTGAGTGCGTCTGGCAGGTAATTTGCATTTCTCATACTGATATTAAGGTTACACTAACCTCATTAATGGACTGGAAGGCATCCCCCCTTTTTTATCTTCTGGGAGAGCAAGCATAACATAAGAGATATTCACCTTTAAACTTTGGTGGAATTAACCTGTGAAAACATCTATTTCAACTTCTTTAATAGCTATAGGACTTTTCAACCTTTCTCATTCTTCCTAAATCAGTTATACATTATATCTCACTAGGATTTTGTTCATTTCACAAAAAGCTTCAAATTTACTGGCAAAAAAACTCAGAATTTTCTCTTATGTATTAGTATCTTTGTAATTCCTGTTGTATCTATACCCTTTTATCCCTAATTTGGTTTATTAGTATTTTTTCTTTTTTTTCCCTTAGACAGCATAGTAAAGATTTTTTACTTTATTAGCCTTTAAAAAAATTGTTTTGGTTGACCTTCTGTATTGAATCTTTTTATTTTTATATTCACTGATTAATACTTTTATTACTTGTTTATTAAACATTGGTTGTCGGTGTTAACAATTAGCCTATTGATTCTTTTTTTTATAATTTACTTATTTTGTTTATTTTTATTTTTGGCTGCATTGGGTCTTCAATGCTGCATGCAGGCTTTCTCTAGTTGTGGCGAGCGGGGGCTATTGTTTGTTGCAGTGCGTGGGCTTCTTATTGCGGTGGCTTCTCTTGCTGTGGAGCATGGTCTCTAGGTGCGCGGGCTTCAGTAGTTGTGACACACAGGCTCAGTAGTTGTGGCTCGCGGGCTCTAGAGCACAGGCTCAGTAGTTGTGGCACACGGGCTTAGTTGCTCTGCAGCATGTGCAATCTTCCTGGACCAGGGCTTGAACCCATGTCCCCTGCCTTGGCAGGCAGATTCTTAACCACTGCGCCACCAGGGAAACCCAATATTTTTAACTTTATCTTTTTTTCTTTTTAATTTATCTTTCATTATACTTAAAAATTTTTTAATTGGAAACATTAGTTTTTAGCTTTTTTCTAATGTAAAAATTTTTAAACTAAGTTTTCCTGTAGATACTGTTTTTACTATATGGCACAACTTTTGATAAACTTATTATATCCAAAGTTATCTTTCAGTTATAAAATTATAGTTTAATTATTATAATTTCATTTATATTTCCATTTTTATTTCTTCTTTGACCATGGGTTATTTAATAGTGTTTTATAAAAATTTCCAAATGTATGGTGCTTTAAAATTTCTTTTTGTTATTGATTTTTTAGAATTGTGATCAGAATATGTGATTGGAGTATTAACCTTTGAAATTTTTGAATATTGCCTTATAATCTTAGTGATAATCAAGTTTTGTAAATGTGTCAGGTTTTCTTGAGAAAATATGAATTCTCTACTTGTTGAGTATAGTTAGATCAAGCTGGTTAATGGTGTTGACACTCCCCATTACTCCAGAAAAACCATGGTGATTTGACACCCTATAGGTGAAGGAAAAACAGAGGTTGAAGGAGGAGGAAGGCGGTTCACAGGGAAAGACCAGAGTCAAGTGTTTATTTTAAAGAATAAAACAGAGTTTCTAGTATTTTATTTTAGAAGTAAACTAGGCTTTGGAGTGAGTCCTCTGCTTTCAGATAAGGCCAAAAATATTTATAGTACAAATGTAAGTTATAATATAAGACATAGACTATGATCCAGCTTCCTATTATACCCCATATTCCACAGCATTTAGGAATTTCTATAGATTATTTTATCTAATCCTCTTAACAAATAAATGAGGTGGAAATTATTACCGCTTTTACAAATGCTACTTACTTAGTAAGAACTTAGCAATTTGTACAACATAAGCTGGTTGGTCAGTGACAAAGGACTAGAATGACCTCTGGTCCAACCCCAGAGCCTTTCTCTAAACCATTAACCTCTTCTGTCAAGTGCTTGTTAGACTTCGTGGATGACACAAGAAAGGTGAGATTTGTTCCTGCTCTCAAGGAAGGATGCTGTCATCTGATTAGGGACACATGTCTCATGTCCTAAAAATAATTAGAAAATGGAACTAGTTAGTGAACTAATAAAGTTCTAACACAAAATTCATGTGCCAAAGTAAGTATCCAGTACAATGCCTGTGGTATTACAAGACTCGCAGTAAGGAGAGGCCATCATTACCTGCAGTTTTTAGGAAAAGTTTCAAGGAAGCGGTGGGATTTAAATGGATTCAGGTAGGACTCAGATAAATAGAGGAAATACGTTCAACTGGACTGTCCCACTGAAGGAAGCATTGCTTGATATATTCTGCATAATTTGAGCTGACAGATTGAAAGCATGGCAGGATTTGCCTAAGTAGGGTAAAGGGGAGAGGGCTGTCTTGACCAAAGGTGCAATGAATAGGGATAGCTATGATGTCTGGGGGCGGTGGAGTAGGGAGCAAGAGTGGAGGGGGCACGAGGAACTGCAGGAGGCGGGGGTGAATGGGTTACGGTGTGTCAAGGTTTGGACTTGGCCTGAGGGAAAATGCAGAACCACTGTGATTTTCTTTTCTTCATAGGGTGTGATACAGGAAATAATCTCCCTCACGTCGAAATTCTGGTGGACTGGAAACAGTATCACAGGAAAGAACGTCTCCTATTATCTCACGCTCTCTAATACATTTCATCATTTCCTAACCCCCAAAGACTGGAAGATTTTGTTTTGGTTCGACTTAAATCTCTTTTTTCTATATTTTAACTTTATTAGAGTATAGTTGATTTACAGTGTTGTGTTAGTTTCAATCACAGCAAAGTGATTCAGTTACACATACACATATATTCATTCTTTTATAGATTCTTTTCTCATATAGGTTATCACGGGATATTGAGTAGAGCTCCCTGTGCTCTACATAGGTCCTTGTTGGTTATCTATCTTATATATAGTAATGTGTGTTAAATCTTTTTTATTGGAATTTTAGTCCATTTCCTCTCTTGTCTTCCCTCCCTGAAGGTGGAAAATCAATTGCGATGTTTTTCAACATAGTTTGATTTTTAATACATTCTTAATTTCTGAATGGCATTTTTGGAAACCGTAGTTTTATTTATCACGTTAACAGAAATCTGACCACCCTCGTTGCCTGACCTTGTTTTCCCTTTTTGAGGAGGTTGAGTAACACACATAACACTATCAATTTAATGAAAAAATATCTGTCAAAATGATTTGGCTTCCTGAGGATTGATTCAGTTGACTGAATTTTCTACATTTCAGAAAAACCAGTTATTTTTATGACATGCAAATGCAGCCTAAATTTTGGTCTCAGAATTGCTGAGTTCAGGAAAGACTGCTGAAAGCTGGGAAGCCTAGTCAAGCATTTGCCTTCAGCTGTTGAACTTACGAGGATCTGTTCTAGATAAAACTAAGTGACATTGTGCTGAGAGTAATCCTGACACACATTAAGATGAAAAAGTAAGAGTCTATCTGCTGACTCCTAGTGTTAACCAGAGTTAATTAGGGGCTTGTGAGAGGCCAGCATGAAACAAGCTATTCCAAAGTGAACTGAGATATACTGCACTTCTGCAACACCTGACTTCTTAACAGCAAGGTGAACCTCAAGAACACAGTTCATATAAAGATTGGTTTGCATTCCGTAAAAATATTTACATGTTAGGAATTAAGTGCATGAGTGTGTCAGTTATTTCTCACCCAACGAAGGTCTTGGAGAATTTCTGTTTCCGGAAAAGAAAATTAATAACAATGTCCATTGGAGACCTGATACAGCACTTTTGTATATGCTGCTTTCCAATTTGAGAATTTACATTTTTGTTGCAGTTTTCTTCCAAATGACAATGAGGCAAGCTGTCCAGGTTCTGCCACTGATGTCATCTGCGGGGCTGGGCTGAAAGAAAACAAACTTGGAAAGCCTTCCCACAGGGCTGTAATAGCAGGGGTGGTCACTAAAATTTTTTTTCTTTAAATGTCGATATTGAACTTTCCTTGACACTGAACCTTGTATTGCTGGGTATTTTAAGTTGTTTATCCAGAATCCGACACACTTTAACCTACATAGTTCTGGTGATAATTGCTGAATTTCCAAATTAATAGGAAAACTGGCACAATACTAGATATCAGAGTTTGCTATTTGTGAAGTGCCAATTTTCTGTAATTAGGGAAAATTGCTAATTATCACTGGATCTATTCATTAATATTTGAAGGAAGAAAGATAAAAATTAATAGAAATGCTTTTTTTAGTGGCTAAAATTTTTAAAGGCTACTTGCTGGGCAGTTGTGAGGAAAATTGAGGCAGCTTTACCTAAATTTTGTGATGGAATGTTTAAAATGAGAGACTTATACCTCACTTAACTAGTACTTCCAGTGTTCAAGTGCAAATTGGAAAAGTCCCTACTTAATTGCGTAATACCAGTACCTTTTCATGTTAGGTCAAAGTGGCCCTGGTTTGTTAAATAAAGAGGGCAGAGTCTTCTACATTTATTTAGTGTTATGAAAAGAGGCATTTATTTGCAAGCTTTGCCTAGAGCAATGCTAATTCTCACTGTTACATTACATAATTTTAGGAATATGATAAGCTATGAACAATAGCATTGAAAATGAGCTATCATTTTCAAAGTTTATAGAACGTTTACCACAGATAGCCTTTTAAGTCTTATTTCTAGGTATGTTCTTTGACCCCAAATAAAAATAAGTACAAATGTAAGTGATGTTTGAAAGATCTTAAATCAGTTTTTTTTTTCTTTTCAAGAAGAGTTTAAAATATGTGCTCATTAACATCAGGAAATATCAGAAAATGATAAACTTTTTTTTAAGCCAATGAGTGTTAAAAAAAAGTCATTATGAGATAGTGAATTATTCTTTTATTCAACAAATATTTTCTGAGCCTCTACTCTGAGAATGGAACTTGGGCAGAGGGAGACTAGGGGGTTTTTGGACTAGATGGACAAAAAGGAGGAAAAAAAAGTTGGTAAAGAAAGTTGGTGATCAGGGTCAGGCTGAAGCTGAGATGTGCTTGTCTGTAGGGGATAGACCAAGAAGACACAGTGATTACAGCAATGCCTATGAATTTAGGGTCAGGGAGAAGGTGAACACAGAGTCAGGGAACCAGTAAGGATGATAAGCTGAAAAATTGGAAAAAATGTTCTGGATGGATGGACACATGGACATAATTCAGTCCAATTCAGAGCAGTATTGATTGAGTTCCCACTAGGTGTTGAATGTAGTCCATTTTGAAAACTCAGGTAAGAAAAATTGGTGAATACACATGGTATTTTACCTGTGATGTCAAATACTCTCTCTCCTTCACATTAGATGGTGGTACTGAAGATGAAAAGTTATTGCTAGTGGACGTCAGACAATATTTTTCACCTTAGGTCACCCAAGCTTGAATAGCATCTTGTATTGGGAAGGGATCTCAGATGTAACCTAATCTCACCTGCTACCCCATGCTGAAGTCCCTGAGGACAGTTACTCTAGGAAAGGTAGCCCTTTCATAAGGATCCTGTTGGATTACTGAAGGAAAGGGAGCTTGCCGTTGGTCTGTGTTATTCCAGCCTGGAAGCAGCGATCTGGAGGAATAGCCTCAGAACCTTCCTTAACTGATAGGTTTTCCCACACTGTTATCCTAGCTTTGCGCTACTGGGATCAAGTTCCAGTCTGACAATGTCTTTCCCGGTACCTGGCACTCAGAAAGTAGTGCAATTTCCAGTGTGCCCCGATCAGGAAGGGTCCAGGGAAAGCCGCTTAGGCTATTTCACTTCAATTCATACTTATCAATGTTTATGAGACTGTTTGGCTCAGAAAAACCCCGCTGGCCACTTTATCAGTCCACCAGAGTTCCTAGCTGTAAGCAACAGAAACTTACAGTGGCTGATGTATGGTGGAAAGAAATTTACTAAAAAGATAATTGGGGAGCTTACAAAATCTCGACCAGGGCCAGAGAACTAGGCTCAGAGCTTAAGCAGCCAGGAATGGAGCCCAAGGTGACATTTCAATTGGCTTCCGGTGGAGAGGCCACTGCCACTGGGGACTGTACCCCCGAGCTTTACTTCCTGCCCCACAGAACTTGGAGCCTGGAGCTGCCCCTGGAATGACAGCAGCCACTGCCTGGATAGCAGAGCCGCTATCCAACCCGTCCTATTCAGGCTCTTGGTAATGCCTAGGACTCATGTCAGTACAATGGCTGCGAAAATGGCACAACTGCACCAAATAAGGGGAGACTTCTCGAAACATAGGCAGAGAGTTCAGAAGCTGGGCAGCCCCAAGACTGGCAAAATTACCATTGGTGCCCTCTTACCTCCTTACTTTATACCCTCTCATCTTAGACTTATGTAAAGACCAAAATTCTCTGTACCATTTTTACTTTTTTAAGATGGCCTCTGGTAGGTAGGGGATTAAATGCTTCCATTTCTGAATAATACTTTTTCTTGCTATTTTAAATACAGACTGCACGCAGGAGTAAGAATATCAAGGACGTTATTTTTAAAAGTAAATAAGTGATAATGACACAGTATCTAAGATTTACTGTGTTTAGCCTCTGTGGGTAACCAGGGATCATCTTTTTTCAAATGCTCAGAAATCGTGGGCATTAACAGAAGAGAAAGTGGAATTGTAATGCTTTGTACAGCATTGCATTGGGGAACTTTATTTATTTAGGAGATAAGAGTTTAGAACCTCTTTCCCTTCATACCTGACCACGCATTATAAGATCCACAGGACAAAGTATAATCCTATGAAATATGGAACATGCTTAGTCATGCAGCTTCTTTACAAGACCATCACAGATATGTGACGACAGACTTAGATAATAATAATGCAAAATTCATCAAGTGTTCACGGTACTGTAAGACATCACTGCGGGTGCTTTACGCCAATTAGCTTATGTAATTCACAACCGCCCTAAGAAGAAAGGTTGTTCTTCTCCTATTCTCCTCTATATGAGGACACTGAAGCAGAGAGAGCAAGTTACCCACCCAGGCTTCTACATCTCGTTAGTGGCCAGCGCCAGATTGGAACGCAGGCAGTCTGACCCCAAAGCCCAGAGCCTGACCCACTCAGTCCAGCTGCCTGTTAGAAAAGCACATACAGGGATGCTATCAGGTTTCTCTTTGGCGGGTCAGAAGCAGCATTCCTGCAGTAAAGGTACTTTTGCTCTGGTGGTTGGCACTTCTCAGCTGAAATGAGAAGCCGTTTTACTGCCACCGGTACAGAAAAATATGTCGACCTTATTTTTCCTCTCAGTGCAATCTCAAATGCAGGGAGCAGTGTGGCTACCCAGTGTGAAAAATATTCCAAGCATCTCAGCTGATAAATTCTAATGGAGCTCCGATGCCTTTTGCGACTTTGTTCAGATTCGTTTAGTGCATCAAGCATAAACTGCTTAAATCTTTCACATACACCCATTCTATTGCCTATTAATTAGAACCGTCTTTTAATTGCATTGGCGCTTCAGAATTAAGTCAATATAGTTACAGGGATAGAATCCCCTGAAGGAAAAATTTCTCTTTATAGGAAGCAAGTGATGTTAAAAACGACAGAAGCAGCAAACAATAAAAATCCCCATAACATCTCCAAAACATCCCCACAAAAATCTCCCTAAATCATTTGAGGATAAAACTCCATTTTCCTAGCTGAGATTAAAATACACTTGATACTAAGCCTCCTTCCACACCCCTGCTGTGTTGGCTGTCGTTGAAATGTTCTTTCTGTGTCTTCAGCTCTCTCTCTTTCAAAACTGATTTCTTCTCCCCAGTACGTGAGGTAACCAGTATCCTCCTACTGTTTACAGACTCCTCCGTCAAAACAGGAAAAGATCACAAGTCAGGCTTTGCCTTTTGATGGATTGGTTCTATTTTTTATTTCACTGATTAAACATTACCTCATCCAAGCATTTGCATTTTAGGTCATTTTAGCTCTCAGTGTCTAAAGGAACGTCAGTTATTGACAGAGGTTGGGGAAATTGGAGGCAAGGCAGGAGGGGTTGAAATCATTCAAATGTCCTGAAGGTAGACTTGCTTTAACATTTTGGGGGAGATGTTGAAGTTGGGCATGGAAACGTTTATAACTTTTCTCCCTGACCTTCCAGAGGGACAAAGAGATAGCAGAGACTGACAGAGACTCGGCCCTGGGTTGCTGGTGGGTCTGGGGCCCTGGCTTCTCCTGCCCTCTCTGGCCGCCCCCAGGCTCACTTGCGTCACAGGCTCATCGCCTCACAACCTCCACCTCAGCTATACCCCGATTCTCCCTCCCTCTCCCCAAGAACGCCCTGAAGTATATATGCTGATTACCATCACAAGTTATTGTAGTCAATGTTATAAAGTTCCTGAGACCTATTCATCAGTGGACCTATGGCTATATTCAGTGCTGCCTGGATCATGTTGCCTTGAAAGATAATCCTACAAACACCCTCATACCGCAATCTATGGCCTATATTTCAAGTAGTATCACCTCCTTGCTCTCTGGGGTTCTGAGTCAGGCTTTTTATAGTTCACATAACCTAGATTTGTGAGTCACTATGTACAATAAATAGCATTCCCCCTGCTACCACGAGTCTTGGAATCAATGCCAGGTGTCACTGCCGTTGACACCCCTGCTTGCTGACGACAAATGTGCCATAGAATTCATGGTCATCCGAAGTCTCAGTTTCCTCATCTCTAAGGTGAGATGGTTGGTAGCTTTCTAACACTTTTCTTGGTATCAGTGGCATGTCTCTTGTTTAGCTTTTATTCTGAATGAAAACTTTTAAAGAACTTGCATTTCATCTTACACCCCAAGGTGCATATTCTGTTTTGCTATGTTTCAGGATGAAGCTCACACTGAACTGGAAAAGAGGAAAGAGCAAAGGATAGCAAGCTGGGGAAATTCGGGGCCACATGCTCCATCTCATGGTTCTGAATAAAGAGAAAATGGGCACAGCAAAGGGGCAAATAAAGAAGGATCTACTTGCTCACAACTGTGCTCCTATCCTCTGAAGCATGTTGTTGAAGCCTTGGAGACATCATTAATTTCTCTCGCTACCTTCCTCAAGCCTGAGTGGCCAGCCTTGGAAAGATGCAGCCGGTGTTCTGCTGTTACCGACGACTCTAGAGCCCATACTGGCCTGGAAGAAGTTGGAAGTGAAGTTAATACCCAAGGAATAAGTGAACGCTGGCTGCTATAGCAGAACATTCCAGCAGAGCAAGGGTGACCACTGGGGTAGTATGTGGTCCAGGGTTAGACAGGATGACATTGAAGGGACCTCGTTTCTCTGATTCTCTGGTAGTCAACAAAACACCACACATACGCTAGAGCTACGTTTCCTTGGTTTGCTTGGTTTAATCTGGTCTCCCTTGCTTCTTCTTTTCTCATACCTTGTCTCCGTGTTTTAAGGACCTATTTGGTGTTTGCACCTTCTTTTCCGTCTCTTCAACTCCCATTCAGCCTCATTTGTTTTTCTATTTCCCTTTCTTCCTTTTTTCTTTCTAGCTATTAAGGCACCTGTCATGTATCAACCCCCAGGGGCCCGAGTGGCAGCTTCCTTAATTCATGGAATGCCTAATTTTACCCACTACTTTGGAGATGGGGCTAGGTTTCCTTTAAAAAGGAAAAAAAAAATTCCCTGGTAGTATCTGTTTATATCTCTAAGGCTCAAATAATTGAAAACGGTATTGTTTGAGGGAAGATCATTTCTAATGAGCAATACACAAGGAAGAAAATCTGATTTTCCCAAGTGAAATTCCTGACAGACCACGAACTCTGCAAGAGAGAAGCAGAGCACTTCTCTCTGTGGTGACCAAGGTACCGTGTCTCTAAGCTGACATCACAGAAAGGCCTTTGTGCATAAATAGACCATGTATTAATAAAATAATATTTATGATTCAGCCTTTTTCTTTCCTTTTAAGTATCAAGCTGTAACCTAGAGGAACAAAAATAAAAGAAGTTGATGTCTACAATATAACTGTTAAGGGGGAATTTGCTCCACTGTTATTTGGATGTAATTGGTACTGAGCTCTTGTAATTGGGTCTGTACTTGTTCACTTCAAGGGTTCCATGCTATTTCTACTTGAACCCATTTTTTTGATACCGTTCAGCTCAGCAGTGCCAGCTAACTCTTGTTATGTAGTTGAAAAACTGTGGCCATTAAAAATAGGATACGGTGTGATTTTGTTTTGCAGCACTGCATGGAAAATCAGTTGCTGTTCATAACAGCTCTGTGGTTGGTTGATTTAAAGCAGGGGGGTGACTTGGAATTGACAAGCAGACAGTTTGTGAAAAGGGATATTGTATCTTTAAGGCTTTCTGACTGATTGTGTTTAACTGCGCCACGCAGCAGGCAGTAATTAGGCTGTAGCTTCACGGAGAGGCTTAAAGCACCGGCTCTGGTTCTCAGTTCTCCAGATTTTTTTTTTTAAAGCACAAACATTTTTTGGATTTGGAGCCATGATAATGTTTTAAAACCGTGGGTGTGTAAGTGAGCAAATGAAAAGCTGACCCTAAAGGCTTCCCGTGCAGACTGTCTCTGGGGATCACCCTGTACCGATGGACCCTCGGGAGACCAGACAGCCGCCCTGGGAAGCAGTGAGAACGATGATAGGAGCACAGGGTGCTGGAGAAGGTCAAGGTGCTCTTGAAATGAAAGGAAGGCTGCTCTTATGACATGACACGGTTTCTTCTGGCCCAGTTCACAATGTTAATGAGACTAGTTGAAGCCTGCTTCTAAGATTGATAGACAAAGTGCCTAATAATTTTTATTTAGGGGAAAGAGAAATTTTCCTTTACCTATTAAGTAGAAAAGAGATTTGTTATAGAAACAAATCAAAGAAGCCATTAGTTTAAGGAATACTTTCCATCCACTGCTCTGCCTCTCTTGCTACTCCCCGGCCCCCTGCCCCGGCACCTCTTAAAATACCCCATTGCTGTTTTGAAAAGCGGCGAACATTGTCAATTATTATTTTGGTAAAGCCCAAGTTTCAAGTTTTTCAGGCGTTTGTTATCACAGAGGAGCAGTTGACAGACTACACTGACCTTATAAAGACTGAACGTTGAATTACTGGTTGACCATGGTAGCTATCTTCATTTTCAATCAGGCCACACTGGCTGAGTCCCAACTATGTGCAAGATGCTATACTAGGTGCCGCGAGAGATAAAAATTGTTCTGGAGCTGTGATTGTGATCTTGCCTGACACTATGTACAAACTTTCCTTCCTTTTCCTAATTACCTGGGTGAGTTATTCCGTATAGATTTGGGTAGCATTTAATTTTTAAATTGCTATGCATGTTGTTCTTTTCTTTGTGTTAAGGCAATTCCTTTTTTTTTTTTAAACCTTTCTTACTGATACCTGTATCAGTATCCATTCCAACACTTCTGTAGATTACAGACATGTACGGGTTACAAACATTTTTGGTTTTAAGTAATAACTCCTCACATCTGTGGATCACTTCAGAGTTTTGGATGTGTTTCACTTCTCAGTACATCATTTGGGTCTCCCTACCCCATCCTGTGGGTGGTAGGGTAGGTGAGAGCACCACTTTGAGATGCTCGGGGGCTGGACTTTGAAAGGGGCTGGGATTAGGTATCAGGCTGGCTGAGTTTCTTCTCTTCTCACTAATAACACAGTCATATATTCAATCCCAGAACGAAGCATCTTCTAATTTAAGAGTAATAGAAACATTTTGGTATAACTTTTCTCATTAAACATGGATTCAAAGTCAAAGATAGGCCACCAGAAGGAGATTCTGATTTTTAAAAGTTTCTTCTACCAGTTTTAAGCCAATGTTTGTACTTTCTCTAAAGAGTCTCAAACATTCAGAAGTGTTCTTTTCTCTCGGTTTTGATTTTTTTTTGAGGGCGGGGCTGCCTTGAAGATAAATTGCTTTAATCTGCAGGCTAAGTTGCATTGATGTATTTATCTTTCTCAAAATGCTTTGTCCTGAGGTCAGTTCTTCTCTGAAAGATTTGATCTAAATAAATTTTAAATGTGTATCAAAATCTGTTTGCTATTAGTGTAAACACATTCAAAATAGATCCCACTATTGCTTTGAAAGAAACAAAGATGGATTCCATTCTATAGTTCAAATTTCAAATGTGTATGTGCACTTTTATATACGTCTGTGTCTAGACGTCGGGGTCAATATTTCCATAAATTCCTAAGGTTGGTTCATTTTGTAGTGCTGATAAATGCTCCTTGGAATTAGGATGTACAGAAGATCAAAGATTAAACTGCAATTTTTTTTCCAAAGTGACAATGAGCCTAATTCACTGTCAGTTAATGCCAGGTGTTCCTCCCCCTCGTATTAAGTTCTTCAGAACAGTGGCTGCATAGGACGCCATTCACAGAGGCTTAGCGCTGGGGAGAAAATGATTACATTAAATCGAATGATATGAATAATTCATGACATCACATTTTGTAATCCTGGTGTTAAGCATAAAACCAGTGGTTTATTTTTCAGCAAAATGTTTTTGTATCATTTTAGATAGTGCATAATGCAAAACAATAACTGCATACATAATGCAAGAAGGATGGTGGTGAATAGGGTCCTTAATAGTGCTTGCAGCATCATCTGGGGTGTGATCACAATAAACACATTTTGAGCCAATGCCCATGGGTACCCAATGCTTGCTGGAATCTTCTGAGTCCAATAGAATGGCTGCCTTTTAATTTGTTTTTGAATATTACACCTGACCTTTACCACGGATCTGAAAGTCAGCCCTTGTATATTGCTAAAACTACAAATCCTTTTGTCCCCTTTCTTTTCAGTGTGCTAGGAGGGCAACTCTATTGGAGGTAAATAGCTGATTTTTTAAATGATGTTTGATTTTCCAATATGGATTTGGAAATATTAGGAACATCCAGAGAGTCTGAACTTAACATTCTTCAATAAAGAACTTAAATATTCTGGAATAAAATGCCAGTTATTTAGCAATTCAGCCAGGTACCTATTAGGAATGTCATTTAAATCTGAGACTAAATAAATGATTCCTTGTCTTACGTGAATCTTCTCCCTATTTCTTAGGGAAAAAAATCTTTATAATTATCAAAGGAGATTGAAGGTGGCCCTGAAAACCTTCATGAAGCCGTTTCCAGGTCATGTAATTGTAGAAATACCCTAACATGAGTCTGATTATTCTGCTGCATTTCAGGCTGAAATAATTGTGTACCTGGACCATCTGCGGCTGCCTTTTCCAGCACCTTCCCGTGGACAGCTCCAGGGCACTCTCTGGAAGCCAGAATGGACTCCTCCTGATTCGTCCACATATTTGTCTTGAATGAAAGAATGGTGTGTGCCAGTGGATTTCAAAGCTTTTCACAAACCATCTCCACACCTGAAGTCTCAAGAGTTTATGTCGAGCATTTGTATTACTTACAACTAATTAAATATACTACCCGTGTTTTACAACATGAACACATCTGCTGATAATGTTGTAAATAATCTGTATTATTATTTATTTGAAACAATACACTAGTAATTAATGGTTGGTCAGTAACCTTGAAATCCTGACCTATTTATAATAGATATTAATTGTCACATGTCTAGCAAATCTTTTGTTTTTAAACATTTCTTCACAAAAGGATACTTTAGAAGCATGTTAAAGTGTTTTGTTTCAAAATCTTCATTTACTGTGATCCCAAAAATATTGTTTAAATTCCTAGTTTTAAGATTTTAAGTAGACTACCCAAATGGGTAAACTATGATAATGTTATTAGGGACAAAATGAAGAGATGTAGCATATATGATATGACATTAGAATGTCTTGTTGAGAATGTTTGATGGAAAAACAAAATCTTGCTGACCCAATTAAAGGGTGTAGAAATGAGAACTCTGCACTGGATCGGAATATAGAAATGCTGAGATGCCTGATGCTTGCATGGTAGCTTGGGATCTATTCTTCTATGAAGGAGATATAAATTACCTAGATCTAACTGAAAGCGGAAATCAAACTCTGTAATGGAAATGATATTCTTCCGAGGAGTGCAAATTCTATGTTAAAGATCCCAAAGAGAATCCTGTTATTTAAGACTATGCCGCAGTTGAATATTGACAGTAATTGGTTTCCTCCCCTGCACCGCCCCTCCCCCCCCCCGACCTATCTTATTTCTACCGTCTTCTCTAAGGTTATGAATTTTTGGATGACTGATTGGCGGTGATGATGCAATCACTTGATCCCTGAACACCTGCTCGTTCTGGTCCAGACTATCCTAGTGCTGTAGCACAGCTGCTCTACGAGGGGACAAAAATCCCCGGGTCCGCCTTCTCCCCCATTTCTTCTGATCTGGTTTATGGAAACAGTAACTTCTTTTTGGTATAGCCTATCAAAATCAAGAGAAGAATTGTGCATAATGTAATTTCAATTCTGAATACAGAGAATGATGAAAACATTGCTAAAATAAAATCCCATTGATCCCAGTAGCAAATATTTCCATTTTTTCCCTTTAATATACATAGCTATGCTACACTACATAAAACAGAACACAAGTCCCAGTGCCAGTTTGGCCACTTATCAGTTGTGTGAATTTGGGAAAAATCGGTGAGTAGCTCAGAACCTCATCTGCCTCCTCTGTAAAATGGGAATAGAGAAGCTAGCCTGGGTTTCCTCTGGAAAAAAATGAAATACTGCACAGGAGAATATACTATAATAAGTCTCTATGGAAATAATTATTTTTTAGCTATTTAAAGGATTGACATATATACACTAATATGTATAAAGTGGATAACTAATAAGAGCCTTCTGTAGAAAAAAATAAATAAAATAAAATTCAAAAAAAAAGAAGAAAAAGCTACTGAAAACAGAACTTGTACATTTCAGTTTAAGTGGTTATAAACGTATTGGCTTTCATTGTTTAGAAATATCTAAGGTTTATAAGATAAACTAGATTGAATATTCAATAACTAAATAAATGTTTTTAATAAGCCATTAAAATTAGAATATTTTCATCAAGAACAGGGCTTCTGTTGTAATTCATAATTATTATTATGAACGTTACTCAGTGGAAAATATTTTGTCTTCTGTAATAAAAAATTTTAGCTTTGCAAAAAAGAATTTCTTTTTTGTCAGTTAATAGAATATCAAAGAGTTACTTTAAAAATAAATTTGTTCAAAAAGCAAAACACACAAACCCATTAGGAGTTTCATCTATATATTTAAACTTCTAAGCTAGCCAAGCCAGTGATGTAGCTTTCATGGGTGTCTTGCTTTCTCACACTTTAATGCATAACCTTGAAAGGAATAAAAGTTGCTGAGCTGCCTATTTCTCTGCCTCTCCCCAGAACAGATGTCAGTGGAGCAACGGAGAATTAGCTGTAGCAAAAAGAAGGATGGTCGAGTGGAAACTTGTTCAATAATTAATGCGCTGAGTAACTGTATGAATATTTGCTAAATATTTAGTCAACTCTGTGTATCAGGCAGCACTGGCTGCATACCAAAGAATTTGCAAAGGTAAAAACTGTCAGCCATAGGCATCAAAGATCTGAAGATTTCAAGCTCACACGTCAGAGCTGTGCAAATTATTCCACATAATATAACCCCCAAAATATAAATCCATAACTATCCACACAGTACTCTGGGGAGGGTGATAGGAGGTCATTACCTTGTTCTCCACAGTTCTTTTAAAGTGTATTTGGCATCACATTTTAATTTAATAGCTGCTTGCCTGCTTACGTGTGTGAAGGTAGAATATTCTGATGCATACGTGAAATGGAATTGTAAAAGAGCTACCAGGTGTCCTCTTGAAATTTCATTCTGTGGTTCTAGGAAAGCACTGGTGGGTGGTCAATTCACTGCTCTATACTGAATGGAAACAGAATTTCCTTCAGCATCTAGAGAACAGGCATTTGAATTCAACTTAATAAACATTTGTTAATTCCTGAGGATGTCTAACCACTCTGCACAAAGAGAAGCTAACCTGTGGGAGTCTTTTGAGTGAAGGATACATAAAAATTAAATCTGTGCAGCAGAAAGAAGTAAAAATAAGAATATGACCTCTGATTTCTGGAAAGGTCATATTTTGTAGTGAAGTTTCAATTTTCCTATCTATTTAATCACTCGTACATTATGTTCTGATATGAATTCCTAGTGAAATCCTTACAAATCTTTAAAAACCTCTCCAGAGAGTTCAAGATCTCCTTTTGTAGTAGTACACACGTCACCCCTCAGTTCGTTCCACGTCCTCTGCTTTCCTGGGTGTGGGTGTGAACACTTACAAACAGAAGGTGCAAGTGGCTGCTCTTCTTGGCACCCCCTGCTGGCCAGAGTAGCACTAATGATGGCTCCACGGAGGCCTCATCGTCTCTATTCCGGCCCATGTGAACCGTTGCCATGGCAGCCACAGCAATAAAAAAGAAAGAAAAAAAAAGGGAGCCCAGGGCTGCAGCATATGAAAGAAAGAGATGACCCCAAATGAGGCGCTGGAATGGAATGCCTCTAGGATTTCCCTTCAAACACAAAAGATTGATCTTACAGGAAACTGTTCTACCTGGATTTATTCACAGGAACCATGTTCTATTCCTTAATTATGGTTCCTTGTCCATATACCACTATACTTCGATTTTCTGTTTCCTTATTATACTCTGCTTACACATGACCAATAAAGTGAAAAGGGACTGAACAATGGCAAACACAGAGACAGTAAGAAACGTCCTTGACAAGGTAAGAACCAGTTTACGGATCAGGAGACTTACTATTGATGAGACGGCAATGCTCCCCAAACTGATCTTGTGGATAAGATGCCATCCCTGTCAGAATTCCAGCTAGCTTCATTGTAGCAACTGGCAGATTCTAAAATTCATCTAGAATTGTACGAGATTCAAAATAGCCAAAATGATCCTGAAAAAGAACAAAATTAGAGGACTCACACTTCCTAATTTCAAGTTAACAACAAAGCAACAGTAATCAAGACAGTGTGGTACTAGTATAAGGACAGACATATAGATCAATGGAATAGAACTGAGAGTCCAGAAATAAACCTATGTGTCCATAGTCAACTGGATTTCAACAATGATGCCAAAACCATTGAATAGACAAAAAATAGTCTTTTGAATAAATGGATTAGCCACATGAAAAAGAATGAAGTTGGACCCTTACCTCACACCATACGCAAAAATCAATTGATTATAGATCAAAAACTCAAAGGTAAGAGCTAAAACTATAAAACTCTAGAATAAAACATAGCAGTAAATATTCAGGACCTTGGGCTGGGCGGTGAATTCTTAGATATGACACTAAAAGCATGAACAACAACGAGATCAATTGGACAACATCTCAATTAAAAATATTTGTGCTTCAAAAACCACTATTAAGAAAGTAAAAAAAACAAAAAAATGGAACAAATATCCACTAATCATCTATCTAATATTAGGTTTGTATCTAGAGTATATTAAAAACTCTTACAACTCAATAATAAAAAAGACAAATAACCCAGTTAACACTGGGCAAAGGACCTGCATAGACATTTCTCCAGAGACGAAATAAAAACGGCCGATAAGCACATGAAAAGATGCTCAACAGCATTCGTAATCAGGAAAATGCAAATCAAAACTGCAATGAGATAGAATAAAAAAAGTCAGAGAACAGTGTTGGCAAGGATGTATAGAAATCAGAACGCTTATCACTACTTGTGAAAATGCAAAATGATGCGGCCACTTTAGAAAACATTCCGGCAATTTCTTAAATGGTTAATATAGATCCGGAAATTCTGCTCCCAGGTATATTCCCAAGAGCAATGAAAATATACGTCCACATAAAAACTCGAACAGTAATGTTTGTGGCAACGTTATTCAGAGTAGCCTAAAGGTGGAAACAACGTAAACATCCATCAACTAAAGAATGGACAAACATAAATAATAGGATGGAATATTATTCAGCTATAAAAAGGAATAGGGTACTGATGCATTTACAGCACGAATGAACCTTGAAAACCTAGTGCTAAGTGAAAGAAGCCAGTCACAAAAGGCTACGTATTATACGATTCCGTTTAAATGAAACATCCAGAAGAAGCAGCTCTATGGAGATACAAAGTAGATTAGTGGCTGCTTAAGACAGGGGTGGGGGATGAAGGATAGTCAGGTGATATTACAGGCTTCCTTTTGAGCCGATAAAAATGTTCTAAACTTGGCTGTGGTGATGTTTGCACATATCTGTGAATATGCTAAAAACCATTGAAATGTACATTTTAAATGTGTGAATTATATGGTAGTTAAATTATATCCCAATAAAGCTGTTAAAACTGAAATGACTTTTACAATATTAGAATCAGTTTACATGGAGAGAGGACCAACTCTCATCCAAACTGTGTCCATGTTTCCACGACCTTTCCACAGACCCCTTCTTTGGATCTCCCGTGTTTATGAGCAGCTGCCTCCCCTACCACCCCTCACAGGTGCTGACATCCTTAGTCCCTTTTGATGTTTCCAGATGTATAGAGCTATCATTGGCATTCGACCTCTTCTTGTCTAAAAACTCCGGGATTCCTTGGTTTGGAGCTCTGAGCTTTCCGAGAAAACATTCAGCGTATTTGATTAAGTAACGTGAATGAACAGATGAGAAAAGGCTAGACTTCCTGATGGTCCACATATCCTTGCAAATGCAGTACCTTTTAAATATGGCTTCTAAATAATGTGTGACTAGAGCCTAGACGTTGTCTCTCAAGTCCTCACTAAAGAGACAAGAAAAGACACACTTTCCAAGTCTCCCTTGCAGCTAGATATGATCATGTAACAAGGTTTATAGAGATATGAGCTGGAGTGAGCTGGGGATTCAGGGTATGTTTTGCTTTCTTGATGGAAGGGACAGACAGCTGACACAGAAAGCCCCTTTTTCTTTTATCCTGCCTTTAGTGTAGACGGGAATGACGGCACTGCACATCCATCTTGTCACCATCTTGTCACTCTGCTCATGAGAATTACAGAGATACTGGCTTTGCCATCTGTGAGCCACTGAACCAATGTTAATAGCCACCTGTCTTCAGACTTCTTGGTAGTAAAGAACTGATTGGCTTAAGCTTTTCTTAATCAGGACTTCTGTAAGTGGCAGGTGATAGTAACCCTTACTGAAGTATCATCATTTTTATATTTGATGTCTATTTCTAAAGAGTGGTGGGAATTTCAGACTTTATAGTAAAAGAAGAATTAGAGTAGATAGCATAGTGAGGAAAATGTTTTGGAGCAGACGGAGTCATATACAGAATATATTGTAATAAACGTAATGTTTGCATAGCCAACCCTTGGATTATATTAGCCTCCCCCTTAATAATTTTACAATAGCTACATAAATATACTCTATATGAGTATAAGGAAGTAGAAAGAGGACTAAACCTATAATTAAAAGGCTGAATTCAAATTCTGACTCTTTATTAGCCTGTGTTTTCTTTTCCTTACCATACCCTAGTCCCTAGAATAGTGCTTGAAAAGTAGTGAATACTTGATAAATAATTTTCTAAGAATAATGTGTATTATGTGTATAACAGATATAAATATAACTCATTAAAATTTAAAAGATGTTACACCTATTAATTATAGAATCATAAAGTCTCAGCTAGAAGGGATAATTGCAGATGAGAAAACCAGGAATTTGAAAATATAAGGTCACGAAGACATAGTATTTGCTCTTATTGTCCAGTGTAAGCACTAATAAAAAAGTAGGCTGACTCTGAGGAAGTCAGAGAAAGACAGAGGGATGAAAGATGACTGAATGATGGCAGCTTGATGTAGAAGCGTGGTTCCCAGTGGTGACCGCATGTGAGAGTCACCCGGAAGATCATTCAGCACCCAGAGGCCGGTTCCACACCCACAGACATTCTGACTTCATTGGTCTGTGATGAGACTTAGGCATTGATATGTTTGGAAACTTCTCTACCTTATTCTGATATGCAACCAAGATTGAGCATCACTAGGCTAGGCGGAAAATTTACAGACTTTGGAAAACGATGCAGCTATGTTTCAGCTGGAGCTTGTCCACTTACTGATCTAGTCACCTTGGGCAGGTACTTATTGTCTCTCAGCTTTAATTTCCTCACCTATAAAATAGGGATGATAATACCTGCTTCATGAAGATATAAAGATTTATTGAGATGACATGGATAGTGTTCCCGAAACAGTAGTCATTCAATATTTAACGTCTGTTAAATCTTTGTACATCATTTCAGCGTGCATCTTTTCATGCTTTGTTGTAGGTCATGAGAAAACCTACAGCCGTTGGGATGGATGAGATGGAAATTACTGAGTAATAACTAATACTATTTCCTTCTGGCTTTGGTGACACAACAGCATTATTATTGGTGGTATCTTAGTTTACCTAATCCTCACTTAATTTTTTTTTTTTTTTTTGGCTAGATATGCAGAGCTCTCCCAACAAGCTGATATGGAAAAGAATGGAGGGGTCATCTGAGGCCAGTTTATGTCATCTTGAGTCATCCGGGTTAGAGGAAGCTCATTTTTAGAGTTTTAAGAAACTAGCACAAATTTTATGTTCACTTTTTGCAAGTTTCCAGGTCCTAGAATTCCATTAAAATTTTCCTGCTCTTATCTAATATAGTGCCTGGCATGTAATCAGTGCTCAAGATATATTTTTAATTGAATTGAGTTTTAAGATAGTTCCTTTATTTTTTTTTTGCTGACAGTTTTGTTTGCCTCACTGTTACACCTGGTAGTCTTCCAAGATTTGCAGATGGAAGTTTTACTTAGCAGTAAAAATCCTGGTGACTATTGTTCACAGTAGCAATACTAGGGCCTTGCCCCTTCAACTCTTCAATATTAATTTTACTTTTTGGCTTCATTCAGTTGGTTCCTTAAAGCCTGGTTTACCCAGCCATTTTGTTCCTAGTTTGAGACCATCTGGCATGTATTCCTTCTTCTTTCCTACTTATATCTTTGTGCACATATCTCTTCAAACCTCAAAATATCTCTGGATCATCACTTATTTTCTCTTCTTTCCTTTTCAATAGAATAAACCTCCCCCCACCCCTACCAGTGCCAGGTTTAAAGTCCTCCTGGAACTCTCCCAAATTTTCTCCCCTCTGCCTTCGCCCCTGAGAGTATCAACCGGTCCTTATAAGAATGAAACATTTAACCTGAACCTTTTCATTGGTGTCTCCTCCTGTGCCTTCATATGTGTCTAGTTTTCTCTTATTTTACACACACACGCACACACACACACACACACACACACACACACACACAAATTCAACGTCACTAAAGCTTCTTTCAGTCTTGATACCTCCCTTAGGCTACTGTTCTATTTTTCTCTCTTCTTGACATCCTCTCATCTTTGCCTTACCTTCACTTTTTTAAAAAATTGAAGTATAGTTACTGTACAATATTATATAAGTTACAGGTGTACAATAGAGTGATTCACAATTTTTAAAGGTTATACTCCATTTATAGTTACTGTAAAATATTGCCTATATTCCCCACGTTGTACAGTATGTCCTTGTAGATTATTTCATACATAGTAGTTTGTATCTCTTAATCCCCTACCCCTATCTTGCCCCTCCCCACTTCCCTCTCCCCACTGGTAACCACTAGTTTGTTTTCTATATTTGTGAGTCTGCATCTTTTTTTTGGTATATTCACTACTTTGTTGTATCTTTTTAAGATTCTACACCTAAGGGATAACAACAGTATTTGTCTTTCTCTGTCTGACTTATTTAACTTAGCATAATGTCCTCCAAGTCCTTCCATGTTGCTGCAAATTTTCCCTTCATTTTTGCGACTCCTTCTCTTTCCTTTCTTTCTTTATTTTACTTCTTCCTTTGTCCATAGTTGGATGAAAATTAAAAGATTCAGTTCTTATTTATTTAATTTTCCCCCTCCATATCTTCTTGTAGAGTTTATTCTTTCTTACAACATCAACTATCAGATCACATGTACTGTTCATTTTTTACTTATTCATATTCATTTACCTACTGGCTAATTTAAAACACAAAACAAAACATGTGCATGACTATGAGAATGAAAATTAGTGACCTCGCTTTAAAGATAATTTTCTGATCTTTAGTCCTGCTGCCTGCTGGACTTCAGCACAGTTTCCAGCAATATGTCAACAGTCAAGTGAATTCTCTTGCCCCCAAAACTGATTTCTGCCAGTATGTCATCATCCCGTTGTAACTTGCCTTGGTGGCTTGGACTCACCCCTTATCTCTTCCTCTCTGCCCATAATGTGTTGATCCTACTTCTCTTTCATCACGCTCGTTTCTTTTTCCTCTCCCCAGGAACACTCTAGTATAAAACTCGTGTCTATAGAAGTATTGTATAAGAGTCTCTAACAGCCTTTTTAGGCAAAATCTTTCCTCATTTTAGTCTTCTGGCACACGATTTCCAACTTTTCTCCTGCTACACAAGCTACATCTTCTATTCAAAAGTATCGTTAATGACTTTCTCTTACAATAAAATAATCCGCAAACTCCTGTACCAATCAGTCAGCACCCTCTAGTTCCTCTGCTTCTTCTCCATCTAAACAAACGGTCCACTTTATTTAGGTGATTATAATTTCTGTATTTGTCAAATACATTTCTGCATCTCCCTTCCATGAGCTAAACCTACCCTTCCTTGTAGCTCATGTTCGAGTCCCCGGTAGTCCTAACCCTCACTAGCCCCCCCATCCTTACCTGAGTCACAGAGCACGGACTGGCTGACACAGTGGTTTGCAGCACACCCCTTGTGTATGTAATTGTTTAGCATCGTGTCCTGCCTCTGGGAGAGAATGTAAGCTACTTGCTGGTAGGGAACACGTGTGTGCCATATATGAACATCCAAGGAACGGTTTCTATCAGCCAGACAGTGAGACTCAAACAAACATGTGTTAATACTGGTGATTTTTCATTTTCAAACTTCCAAGTAGCATTAAAAGCTAAACATAAACCGCGAGCATTGTTGATTAGCCTCTTAAAACGACAGTCTTCCAGAGTGAATAATAATGAGTGTTTTGTTGATGCACTGATAAAGTAGAAGAGTGAAAGAGAGAGAGCTAGAGAGCGGGAGAAAGAGAGGGAGAGAGGAACATGAGAGACACAGAGAAAGAGAAAGTGAGAGCTATATTCTTTATTTGCTTAAAGAGGAGAAACTAAAATATTTGACTTTTTGTGTTCCTCAAGCATAAGCAACATAATATTTTCTGAAATAACACATCGGGCCTGAGAAAAATAGACACATTAAAACACTTTGATGGTATTGTAGTACTCTTGTGTAGTGATTACATTTTGTCTCCTGTGGGAGTGGCTCCTTTATTGCTTTCTTTTTGGTACCCAGTCCCCCTGCCCAGATCCTTAGTGCTCATAGCGATGTGGCAATCCACAGCTGAGAGGCACATGTGTCTATGTTAAATTGACATGGAAGACAAACGGCCAAGAAGGGTATTGGAAGGAACAGTGTAGGTGAGCACTTTTTGCTTGTGGTGGCTGCTTAGCTGAGTCTCTCTTTGGCTTCTTTCTCTTCCTACATTTTCTTCCCAGAACATCTTCCTTCAGCTGGATCAGAATTTGCTTTATCTGGTCTCACTCTGTTACACTTACTGGCTAGTTCCTAACTGGGGAGCAAGCCATCTATTTCCTTCTCTGATTTCTTGTAATTAAACTGGAAAAAGAACTACTGCCCAAGGGCCTCTGATTAAGCCCCACAGAAATAACATTATCTTCCTGCTTCATCCTGAACACTTCAAGGAGGGGAGCCTGTCTGGGTGCCTCTGCCCGGGGCCTGGCTGATGCTGGTCCCCCTGAGACTGACCCTGGGGGCTAGAAACAGTGCCAGAGGCATCTATCAGCTGCCCTCACCATGGACCGGCCTTCTCCAAAGGAATCCCCTCCACTGAAGTAAATCACAACTCCCTAATGCCTTTTCACTTTTCTTTTAAGCATCAGAAAACTAGAATTTATACATTGTCTAGTTGACTAGACATTTTCTTCAGTGACAAAGTGGTGAAAATAAATATGAATCCTAAAACATTTCAGTTTGATTGATAGTGATGGTACAGCTCCTGGATTTTTGTCACTAGGAGCTGCTTTTATTGGCTTTCTCCTCTGGGATTTTAACATCCAACTGTGAATGATAAGCCATCTTTCCCCCTATCCCCCCAAAAGAAAATCTGAGCACTTTATGCTCACTGGGAGGGGCAGAATATAATTAATTCATGGTTTTACCATGCAGGGACTTTACCCACCTCTATCTCTAGGAAATAAATGACATCCCAGGTGGTAATATGTTTGCTGCTTGAATGACTTACTGTCTCTGCTTTTGTTGCCTAATCACCCTCCTGACCTCGGTATCTGACCCCCATCTTACCCCAGGATTCACTGACTTAACAGTGATCTTAAGGTATTTTCAAAAACACACAGCGGTTTGTGCTTTTGCTTTCAGAAGCTTTTATTGTCACTTTTAAGGCTTATTAATCGAGTGTGTGAAATCTTGGCACTAGTATCATTGTTCTTCTCATATAGTTCTTTGACTCATCTAGAAACATTCATATAATTTTCTGCACACATATATTTTGTTACATTTTATCAATGAGTGTATGTATTTGCTTGGTTTAAAATGTATGAAAAAGCTCTTTAGATTTTTGGAGGGGGCTATTGAATTAGGTGGAATAACTAATAATCATGGGAATGACAGTATAAGCAAGATGAAAAATAAGATGTTGATTATCGAAGGTTAGTTTAATTTCTATGGGTAAGTAAAAAAAATGCGCAGACATACTTTAATTATTCTGGATAACCAATAACTGGTTATGGCGAGGAGACGAATTTTAATGTGAATTAAATATAATCAATTTCAGGCCACATACATGTAAGTAGTAATATATGCACATACTGATGAATGGAGCTTTTAAACTCTCTGATTTAATTTACTCTTAACTGACTTTAAATTTTCTATTTAGTGGTAAATCTACTTTTCTCAGAGGCTAATGGCGTTATAAGAGTTGGGAACAAAAGGCTGTGATCGCTTCTCTGGTTTTTAAGAGTTTGAATGTCAACACGCAAATGTCCATACCTTTTGTTCTTTATACAGTCTGATTTATTCCTAATTGGCGGGGAGCTGCTATGGACATTGGTGGCTTGGGCGTGGAATAAGAAGACAATTGTTCCCTCACATGCGCTGTTGTTTTTCATGTGGGCATCCGTTTAAAATTCTTATGGCTCCCCACCTCCTCCCCCTACCTCAAAAAGCAAAATGCATTTAGCTTTGAGTTGAAGAGGCTGCTGAAGCAAGCATCTCCTAGATCACACAAACATTAACATACCCGGTCATTGTCTCTGTGCTTCCCATGGCAGCCTTATATAATAAAACAAGCCGCGTCAAAGAGGCAAGGCTGTAATATTAGGTAAAATCTAATTTCAGTTTGGTTACCATATAGTGTTCATTTCCCTAAGGGAGGAAAAAAAAATTAAATTTGTAAGCTTAAGATTCCAGCTGAAGAAGTAGTAGTAGAAGGTATGAAAGGCTTTCCTTTGCCTTTTATTATTCACTTTATGAATTAGCCTTAGTTTACTTGCTTCGATCTGTGTCGACATATTTCTGAATACTATTAGCATAGCAATCAGGGCTGTTCTCAGGTTATTGAATGGTGTGTTGACTTCCGAAATAAATAGATATGCAGTGTGAAGGGCGAGCTGTCACTTTAGGAGAGCTTTCCTGATCTAAATTAAAAGGCACTTCTAATTGAAAACTATAATAGCAGGAGGGTTAGAGAGACAATGAAACTGCTCAGTCCCTTTCAATTTTCACAGGATTCTGTTAGTGAATATAGGAGAAAAAGTAAAATGAAAATATTAAATTACAAATTGCAATTTAAGTAGCAACATTAAATTATACCCAAATAGCCATATTACTCTGAAGCCATTTTAGATGTTTGATTTAAAGGCTCTCAGTACGTCTGAGTTTTTGCTGTAATATCCTGAGTTATCTGTTTTATCACTTAGCATGTTAATTCTAAGTTTACACCAGCAAAAGCATCCTTACTATGATATAAGAAATAGGTCCTGAAAGACTCCAGATTTTGGCGTATGCTAATTCCAGGTTGCATTAGTGCTCGTGTGTCTTTTATCAGACCTGAAGGGGTTTGATAGGATAGGGAACCTCAAAGTCAGGACAGTTTTATAAAATCTGAGATAATCATTCGTGAGTTATCCGTGCGAAATGTTTTCAGAAATTTATATAAAATCAATTATGAATTTAAGTAACAGATGAAATTATTAGCTGTATCAGTTGTGTGAATAGCTACCAGCTGTCTGAGTCTATATATTTTGGTCCTTTAAGGGTTAACAATTGAGGCCTGTCTATAGCTCATTTCTATAGTAACAGCAAGACGGAGACTTTTTATGGGCACCTAATAATTAGAAAGTGCTAGAAGGTATAACAATATAATGAATCAAAACTGTTAGACTTGTGGGTTTCCATAGAAACATGTATAATTATGATAATCGGTCCCTGGCGTACCCTCAGAATTGTATACATTCAGTTAAATGCAATAAACATTAGGCACTATTTAGCGAGCTGTGATGCAGAGGAACAGTGTGAGATATGGGGAAGCTATGAATAAAATTGCTGTACAGTTTATCTCCAACTAATTTCCCAGATTGCTTTAATAGATGTAGTGTGTGGGTGTGAGAAACTGGAAGTGTATTTTTGTTAGTGGTAAAGCTAACAAAGATAATATTTCATAAAGCAGCCGATTGTTAATTTCAGGGCCGATCAAAATGGGCAGCGGCACATCAGTCAGTGTGGGATCCCAGGGCCCTCAGAGTGCGTGGTCGATTGGGCCTCCCTTTGCTGATTTATTTCAAAAGTAAATAATAAGTCTTTTTATGACTGTCCCTTTTTCTTTCACCTTTTCTTTCCCCTCTTCTGTCTCCCTATTTCAGGGAGACTTTTCATAGCCCTGTGATGGGGAGAGGAAATCACAGAAGGGAATATTCTCCAGCTCTGATCCAGGACAAGGCAACAATTCCTTCTGGCTCCTTTGCACACCTAGCTTTTATTTTTCCTTCAGCTTCTAGATTTCAGATGTATTGGGCCTTAGCACCAGCCAAGGCCCATGAAACAGCCAGTGTTCCATTGTAAAGTGGAGCAAGTAATCGTGTGTGCCTCTGTGTGTGTGTCTGGGGCGGGGGGTACGGGAGGTGGTGCCGCAGGATTTTCAATATTATTTTATTGGCTTTTTTTCCCTGTTACCTTACTGAGAAAGTCACAGGCCAGTTTGGAAGATCCCAGACTGTTCCTGAGGGGAATAAAGGGGTCTGGATAAATATGGTGATGTGGGCTGGGAGTTATAGGAGAATATTCTTTTTTTTTTTTTAAGGATTGACCATGTGTAAAATAGGTAGTGGGAACCTGCTGTACAGCACAGGGAGCTCAGCTCGGCACTCTGTGATGACCTAGATGGGTGGGGTGGGGGTGGGTGGGAGGGAGGTCTAAGAGGGAGGGGATATATGTAGACATATAGATGATTCACTTTGTTGTACAGTGGAAACTGACACAGCGTTGTAAAGCAACTATACTCCAATTAAAAATAAATAAATCAATCAATAAAGGAGAATATTCTAACTGACAGAGCAAATGGAGAAAGATGCTTTCAAGCATCTGTGTGTGTGTGTGTGTGTGTGTGTGTGTGTGTCTGGATTCTCTATCAATAGTGCCATCCTCTGCCAATGTTCAATAACTTGTCAAGCACATTTCACGAGAGATCCCTGAGTTTCCCCTGATGTGGGAGGAGCCTGAGAATCGAGATAGGTAGGCAAGAGATGGGAGAGGCCTTGGTCCAGAGCCAAGATTAGGGATGGAATTACAAAAATGTGCTTCATTATCTCTAACTTTGAACTAACTTAAAAAAAAAATAAAATAAATGAAAGCCCTTGGGGGTGGAAATGCTTTTCCTAGCCGGCTTCAGAGCTTCTCTTAGACATGACACTTCGGTGGGGAGGTCTTTTCTTCTGACTCACGCTGCCCCAGCCTTCCTCGCAGGGCAGCATTTTAGAGTCCTATCCGGCGGTAGATCGAGCCTTTCTTCTCTCCTTTGTGGTTGTCTTACTTCCTAATACTATAATGGTGCTCTACAGAAGATTCTAGTTCCTGCCTGGCAGGAGTTGAAGTGCTGAGGGTGTGCGGGCGGGAGGTTGGCTACAATCTCTCCACGACCAGAACTTTCCACCCCCTGTTTCTAATGTTCCTTGTCGTCCAAAAGGCCCTTGGAAGGCCTTTCCACTTCTCTCTCTCATCCGTGGCAAAATATATATATATATTAAAAGGATGGTAAATAAAAACATGGTATACAACCTGGCTTCTTTTAAGCTCATCTCACATAATTTGCCTTTTTTTAAATCAAACTTCAGCATTCTTCTTCTTTCAGAACTCAGTTCAGTGACATTTGGCCTATACCACTTATCCCGACATTTATGGTACCATGCCACTGTGTCAATGCATTTTTATAGCTTGTTTTATATACACATATGTGAATATATTAATGAATTATTCAACAAATAGACAGCCAGGATCCACTTAACAAGCACGTACACATATGCACACATAACACACCTAAACATTTATGACGTTATATTTATTTGTACATGTGTGAATGACAACTCAATCCCAGAATATTGCTTTTTACAAGACTCCTCCAGTACTTATTATGGTAAATTATGAATATATGTTACTAGGCGATACATGACTATGGTATTTTTTCTCCACACAAAGCAGTCATTTGTCTGCACAAAAATAAGAAACAATACCCTTCTGCCAGCTGAAGATATACTCATGCATATATATTGGTTGAATAAGGAGCTCGTATTAACACGTTTGACAAATATTGATTAAATGTTGATTGTATTCAGGGTACTATTTATCTTATGGGGAGCTGTAAAAGTATATATTATGATACTATCTATTCGTGTACATATTTATTTACAAATAGCTGGTGTGTTGTTGCCAACGATTTCAGCATGAAATGCTGGAAACAGCTTTAAATAAAACACATTTATAAGGCATTTATTCTTTATTTCAACAAATATTTATTGAAGTCCCACTGGTGGAGATTCAGCATCGCGCAAAGTTCCTGCTCTCTTATAGCTGGTATTCTAACGGCAAAAGGTAGAAAACAGACAAGCAAATAGGTATCAAGTGATGATAAAAGCTATGAAGTAAAATAAAACAGGGAAAACAATGAGGAAAACATAGATAAACTAAGGGAACACTTAGAACTTGTGATAAAACTGAAAATTAAGAAATGCCAAAATCCTAAAGTGTCTTTTATACAGACACCCAAGTGTTAGTATTTAGAGCCAAGTATTTTTAAGAGGAAGAAACAAAACTAACATTTGTTGGGTATCCAGCAGGTGCTTGGGACTATGTTAAGCTGTTTTTACCCCTCACAGTGGGTAATTTACTGCTTATATCCTGCCCTGAAAAGTGGGCAGGTATTATTACCTCTATTTTACAAGGAAGGAGGGTGAAATTCAGTTGCTCGCCCAAGGTCGCACACTGATAGGTTGGGATTTAAACCCAGTTAATCTCCTTCCAAAGCCCATGCTCTGTTAGCAGCACCCTGCCTCTATATATTAAGAACAAAGAATAATTCACATTTTCAGCACCACACAGAAATTTATCTAGCTTTCTTTATTCTTTTCATAGCTCAAGATTTCTCTTTCTCTGAGAGAGGAAGAGCATAACTTGACCGGACACATCCTAACACGAACACACAGTTTTCCTGAAGGGCTGTTTTCTTCCACTGTACCACACACAGCTATTAGCCTAAGCTTTCTTATTCAAAATCCTTAGGGATTTGTAAGGTAGAAACTCTTCCACATGGCTGAATCTCTACTGCTTATTTTTAGTTGAGCACTGTTGTTGTGAGGGTATTTTTACATTTTCTCTTACACAGCCCTGTATGCTTTGAAAATGAAATTGTTTCTGTCCTGTAAACCTTTGAAGAGTCTTCGAGTGTTGCCTATTTGAGAATCCTAGTTCAATTATTCTGACTGAGTTTACCGATAACTTTGATCAAAGAAAAAGGGTTGTTTTTTTTTTCTAAACTTATTTACTAGTTGTTTGGTTTAGTGGAATGCCCAGGATTAGCAATATTGTTTAGTGGGATTTCTATGGAGAAGAGCCTGGGGTTTGTCTGTTCATCAGGTTTTTGGAAAGGACAGGTGATAGTCTGCAGCAACATTAGAGAGAGATCAGCATTTTTCTTTCAGACATGAAGATATATGTGCACTTAAAATGGAAAAAGCAATTCTACTGTACACATATAACAGATATTTATATTTGCTCGGAGCTGTCTTCATCACTGGGACTTTATCTAATCAACACTTATGACCATTTGATAATACTGTTAGATATTAGATATAACTAATATTTTTGGTTTACTTGATTCAAAAATACTGAATGGCTTAATCAAAAATGCAATAAAATATAAAAATTGTATACTATACACTTACATAAACACACATACATCTTCTTTCTTTGGGGTTTTATTTAATCATCACTAATGACCAGTTTGATGATACAGTTCAAACTAACTCATGTATGGATAGACTCGATTAAATAAATTGTTCAGTTTGAAGCCCTGACCATCTAGATGCTTTTGAAAAGCACAAACTTCTCTATAAGGGTGGGTATCTTCAGATCTATATGAGGAATGAGCAGGTTTATTCAAGAAAAGAGTCTTAACATAGGTTTCCTGATCTAATTTTAATTCTTTTCTAAATGCAGAAGCAAGGAAAAAAGTAAGGATTTATGCTTTGTTTTCCTCGTGATTTCCTCTGTCGTTTTATGAAAGTCACATTTTCTTATATCTCTTTATTGTTTTCCATTTACAGAACCTGGAAACAGAAAGCTATTTCATATAGTTGCTGTAAAGAGTGATTAATTCCAACAATTAGTATGAGTTTGCATATGGACATTGTGAAATGATGTTTGGTTATAAAATGCCAAGGATCCCTCGTATTATCTTTGGTAACTTGGTAAATAAAAATGCTGGGGCTAATACAGACCTTTCTGTATGGGCCAAATTTGGCTACTCAGGATCAAAACTGTGCCATCTAATTGGGCTGCTTTTGGTAAGTTCTCCTGTTAATAATTCAGTCAGTGACAGCTCTGCAGCTTTGGTATTGTTGACACTAAGGTGCAAGCACCATAGTGCATCTCTGGGTCTCTAATTGCAGAGTAGTTAGGTATTCCTATCACACTCTGCTCCTAAGTACACATACAGCCCTCAATTTACGAAACAAAACCAAAAACCTATTATTGAAAAAGTGTTAGAAAATGGCCATTTATATAACTCAAGTATCCTAAAATATGTTGCCTAGGCAATGGTACAGTCATTCAGTGGAATGTTATTCAGCCGTTAAAAAGCATGTTATAGAGACTTGATAAGATGTACATGATGATGTATTGTTGACTAAAATGAGTAGCTAAAATATTAACCTATATGTATAAAGAAAAAGGCAATCTGCATCCACGTACCCAAGGATATGGATAGTAGAATTGTGACTGATTTGTCTTTTTTGAAATTTCCTCCACATTTTCTGAATTTCCTACAATAAGCATCTATTACTTCTGTATATTAAAACATAGTTTTACTACTACATATAAAATAGATAAACAGCAAGGTCCTACTGTATAGCATAGGGAGCTATATTCAATATCCTGTAATAAACTGTAATGGAAAAGAATATGAAAAAGAATATAACTGAATCACTTTGCTGTACACCAGAAACTAATACAACATTGTAAATCAATTATACTTTAAGTATTTTTTTAAGAAATATATAGTTTTAAAAGCAATCAAAATGTTTTTCTACATTATCGTATTAATCATATACATGCAGACATACAAGTGCAAGACAAAAATGTGAAATATCAACAAAGGTTATTTCTGGATAGTGAGATTATATTTGGTTTCTTATTCTTTTCTGTAAGCTCTAGATTTTCTTCAAATGCCTGACTTTTATTATCAGGATTAAACGATTGTTCAAAAATGCAAAAGGAAAATGGCATGTATTTTCTAACAGTCAGTGTAAGCGATTTATCCCAATATATGTCCCAGAATATGGTGACCTGCCTAACGAGCTCCCGGTAGAAGACCCTGTGATATTCATGTGTTAAATCGAGTGTTACCATTATGTCATAAAGCAATCTTGTACAGTCCCCAACCCCACTGGCAGTTGCATTTGTACAGTATAAATATAATAAATATTATTCACCATTTTTTTAAGTCATGGTATCGTAAGTTCGTTTTCTCCAGCACCATCAGGACCCTCCCGTCTTCCCGCAGGAGGCTTTGGCTTTCATTGCGTGTGCTTCTGCATCTCTTTCTCTTTTGTTGGTGCCATTGGCAGGAGTTTGTTTCTAATCATAGCTGCTGCTGTTAGATGCAGTTGCTAATTTGAAGCGTTAGCTTCCCCAAACTGCAAACTCCAGTTTTCTCTTTGTGTCACTGAAAGGTTATTTGAAAACTACTGCACCCACCTCGACCCCCAAAGAAAGCAAGAAGTTAAAATTAGCAGATGGAGCCAATTGAAAATAAGAAAGAAAAATGGGCCCGATTTTAGGGCGTCTGAGCCACACAGAGAATAAAGATTCATTAACGAATCCCTGTATTCTGAATGTGGGAAGATCACTAGTCACCTTTTGGTTTCTCTTGAATTGGGATGTACTAACTCTTTGTTTTTGATATGTTACCACACACACAAAAATCAGGTAATGAATCCGTTTTTTTGAACCAGCAATTGTTTTGACACTTGGACCTTTTTTCTCATACACCAAAATAAAAAAAGGAATAAATAGAGCACTTGAGAGAAAAATCCCTGCCAATTTTGTGGTTTGATACCAGTTACCAAAAACAACTAAATTAGCACCCGTATAGACTGTCAGTGTAGACACAATTTAAAAATATTCTTCCTCCTAAAAAACATGTGTTTCCCTATCTTCTAGAGAAAGTCAATTTTCTTTGTTTTCCCTTTATGTCCAAAATAGTATTTTTGCATCCCCCCTTCTTTCACTGTAACTTTTGATTGAACTCATTGTATAGAGGAGAATGAGTCCAAAGGAGAAGGTAACAGCAAAAGCCACAGACAAATCAGCATTCTTTGTAGCTTTTCAACTTATTTCTGTGGCTGGAGCTCTTGCTTGAGCTCAGACCAGAGGCCATGCCTACTTAATACAATCAAGAGAGCACACTGTACTATTTTTAATTTCTTTGAAGTGTGGTAATTATTACTAATTATCATCTCGCTCAGCAATTAACAACTGGTGGCATTAAGCTAACTTCCTGCATCTCCCCGGCCCTGTGGCTGCAGAAGGGTGGGGAGCGTGTTACTTGGTGGGTATTTCATACTTGAACACCAAGAAAGGCATTATTACCTTGGGAGGGGAGTCCTCCTATAGAGACCCAAAGAATCCTAGACTTCTGCTTTACAAAGTTATTTCTCGATGTATTGATCCAAGAATTTATTTGGTATACTGACTAAATGTGTAAAACTCCTTGAAAAATGGTCTCCTTCCAATTGCCCCAAATAAGTATCCTGGGTGCTTTCAATTGTTTGTCTCCTTTTGATTTTTTCCCCCCTTTCCTTTCATCATCCTCTCAGTCTACAATTCCTTTTATGTGTGAGGGGAGGGTCTAATGTTACGTCCTTATTCAAGTCAGGTAACATAGTACTATTGCCATTACTATTAGTAATAATAACCATGACGATAATAATGATAACAACTCTTCATTATTAGGATGTGCCGGACACTGTTTTAAGAGCTTTATATTAAATAGTCATTCAATTCCCACATCAAATCTATAAGATGGGGCCTGTTATTACCCCCGACTTCCTATATAGGGCACTGAGGGCCAGAGAAGTTAAGGCACAAAGCTAGCAAGATGCAGACCTGTAACAAGAACCAGGGAACTGGACTCTTGAATCAACACTTTTCATAATTCTTTACCCCATCTCAAGGGTAAAGTCTCAGACGTAGTGCCTTGTGTAGAATTAGTGCTTAACAACTGCAGATTGGATCCAATAATCCACATTGTTATATAGAGTCCTCCCTACCTGTAGTGATACATTTTATAGGTCCTTATATGCATAGCTCTGAATTCTCATTTACACTTTGGAGTTTGGGTTTCTTCAGCTTCTTTTTTACTGACCATACTAAATAAGACTTCTGCTATTTATGGAAGCATACATTAGCTTCTTCTGTTTTCTATATTATAGAGCAAGAAACAAGGAGGGGAGTAGATGACATGGCAAATGGAAACTTCTCCAACGTCTTGCTTCACCAGTTCAGTTTATAAATATCTGTTTGTTTTTTTCCAATTACTCTCTAGAGCAAGGAAATCATCGCATAAACAATGAAATCCTACATGTTCCTCTTGAGGTCCCCACATACCAAGGGTTCAAGAACCCTTGTGGGCTCACTCCTGATGCAGAACCAGTGCTGCCTTGAACACCTAGTTCTAGGGGGATCTGGAATTGCAGCTCTGCCGTTGCCTGTTGCCGCGACGCAAGAACAGTGTGTGAGAGACAAAGGTCTGCTCTGCCTGGTTGCCTGCGATGCTCAGATCCCTGCCCGCTGCACGAGTGCCCACATTCCGGCTCTCCACTTCACACCCACAGGCTTGGCCGTTGTTCCCCAAGCTCCAGCCACTGTGCCAGTGTGGCTGGGTCAGTAGAAGCTTCCAGAACCTGTCATGTACAGTGGAAAACGAACAAACACACACAAACTCTGTCTAATGAGCACTTAATCCCTTGTAGAGTGAACAGATGCTAATCCAGATTATTGTTCTTCCCCCCTTTTGGACCTGACATGGAGCAACCACATTCACCCCAATGGGTCTCCTTAGATCTGAAGACTTCTGAATATCTTTCGTAAATTGGTCATAGATCCCCACCTCTCTAGGGGGAGAGATTTTTGATGTGGAATTCTAAAAACAAACAAAAGAATTCCTGAACATTCCTATTCAGTTGTCCTTTGAACACCAAGGGTGGTTATTTACCCCTTACATTTACATAATTAAGAAAAAATATTTAAAGAAATACCATAATAGGCTTTTTGCTAGTAATCAGAGATCTCCATTCCTAAATCTAAGACTGCCTAGCATTTCACCTACCCACCTTGGGTGGAGTTCATCTGAATTCTGTTTGGATGAGACACCCACCCCTTTGATAAAGTACAAAACAGTTGGAAGAACAATAAATAGATATAGCCAGAAGGAACAATAAGCAATAAACAATAGGTGCACCTAGAAAGACAAGTGTACTAAATGAGCGTCACACCCAATAGTGCACAGGACATTCCTATAGGTGGCTGACACACATAGTAAGACGCCCTGCGCAGCTGAAGTTGTGTGTGCGCGTGCACGCACGCATAATAGCAAGAGAAGTGCTTAAAAGAGAAGTGATTGCTCTCGTAAGAAGGTCACGTGTAAGCTCCCTGGACATAAATGTAGCCACTCTTCCATCCATGTGCTGGACATCCTTTTTCTAAGGGTGGGTGAAAGTCAGCATTTCAATGCAAAACCTTTTTGCGTTATGGTTTTTTTAAAGAAGCCAACAAATCCAGGCAGATTTTGATAAAGGGAAGTTGTCAAGGCTTTGGATACATGAGCAGGCAGGTAGGTGCCCGAGCCAACCATGACCTTCCCCTCTGAGGCCATGTTTCTGCCCAAAAGGGGATGGTGCAAAACAGGGAGGAATTTGGGTGCCAGCCTCCTACCATGTTCTGGGCTCACTTCTGGAGGCTGGCGGTTACCCTGCCACCTTAAGTAGCAGTGCCCAAAATGTCCTCTTGAATGATAACAGGTTAGTGCCAGAGAGTTGAACATAGGCCTTTCTGATCTTAAAACTCATGTTTCAGTGGTGCCATAAAAACGAGATGGGAAGTAGGTTTTTTTTTTTGCGGTATGCAGGCCTCTCACTATTGCGGCCTCTCCCGTTGCGGAGCACAGGCTCCGGACGCGCAGGCTCAGCGGCCATGGCTCACGGGCCCAGCCGCTCCGCGGCATGTGGGATCTTCCCGGACCGGGGCACGAACCCATGTCCCCTGCATCGTTAGGTGGACTCTCAACCACTGCGCCACCAGGGAAGCCCAGGAAATAAGTTTTAACTCAGGGTTTATTCTGAGCAGTTACAGCAACTGCACTTAACATGCTATTAAAGATTCCGGTGTCACTCTCAAGGGCCACTGCAGGAGGACCCTGGATGTTTGCCATCAGTGGGGGAGGAGAGAACTGAAGTTCTTGGGTTGGACAGCTCCTCAGCAATGCTGTTCAAGCCTCTCCAACCGAACCAGCAAATCAGGAACAGCCAAGTGCTCCCATGCTGCCTGTCTTCCAAACAAATGAACCAGATTATCTCATGTTAGCAGCGTATAAAAAACAAAACCCAAATTTCATTGAGAGCAAAACTTGCTTTGGACAATTTCTATAAAAAATCTGTTTCTTTCTAAGCAATTAAAAAAATAATAAGTCCAGCACATACATATACAAATACTTACATCGCCCTTGAGGATTTGCTGCTTTTTCTTCTCTCAAGTTTTTATAGAGAGGGAAATTTGCTAAAGGCAGAAAGACCCTGACAGATATTTGTGTGTTCTGGATAATACCTTGTAACAGGCTGTAAGAGGTACGGTGAGATGAATTCCATTTAAGAAAATGAAGGCAATGGGAAGAGAATAAGGTGATCCGTTTCAATTTGGAGAATATTCTGAAACAATTCATATAAAATATGGCATTTATTGTGGGGCTGGGAAGCTGGATTTGTGATTCTCTTGCAAGGAGTGAGAAAGATCTTCTAGATATGCACAGCAGAGGTGTGTACAAGAAGCTGGGTTGAAGGAGTCAATACAATGCAAGTTCTGAAAACAAACAAGAAGCAGGAAATTACAGAAAAAACCCGTAAACATGATGAAACACAATTCTTTTTCTGTCTTAGAAATTATAGAGCTCAAAATCAAAATCACCAGTGTTTTTCTACCTTACTTTAAGTAATGTTAAGTAACAGGAAATTCACTGTTGCAATACATCCTTAAGGTATTTAGACAGTTTGTACATAAACCTTTTATTGCTTGAGTCTCTGTGCTAGATTTGTACAGATATTCAGCAGAGGTTCTTAGGAGGTTACCGTCAAAACATTACACATTTGCATTTACAATATTATTCCAAATATAATTCAAAACACAAGCAAAGAGGTGGTACTGAGAGTTGAAAGAAAGGAAAGGCGAGGATATAGGGGTATGGGAGCATGATAGCCCTCCACCTACTTAGCTCCATTAGCAAGGAAGAAACAAAAAGAAGAAAAGAAGGGAGAGAGGGAGGGAAGAAAGAGAAAGAAAAAATAGTATAGTTAAAGTTGTTTTCTCTCACAGCTTCTACAAATAGTGTTAAAGCAAAATTCAGAGAGGCCACTGGAACTTGGGGTTCCAGTGTCAGTGAAGGTTAAATGCTGTGACAAACAACCTCAGGTTCTCAATGGCTGAATAGAGTAAAGATGAATTGCTTGCACACATTGCAGCCCCGTGGGTAGGGAATCTCTCCTGCAAGCATGAGACACAGGGACCTGGGTCCCTTTCATGTTGTGGTGCAGCCGTCTTTACCCACCATAGGAGCGGGAAGTATGATGAGGGTCTTACGAGGGTGAGCCCGGAGGTGGCAGACGTTCTCTGGGACAGAACAGAATCATATTGCCCACACCTAATTAAAAACAGGCTGGGAAATGTAGTTTAACTCTATGTCCAGGAATTGGAAACAGATTTGGTGAGCATCTAGCCAGCCTCTGACATAGTACGGTCACTTCAGTGGATGAACAGGTAGAAGCAAATGACAGAGAAGGAGAAAACATTTTCTACAGAAGCTGAAGTTTCTTTATCAAATACTTTTAGACCTGAATTCTCACAGGAAATGTCCATATCTAATGAGTAAGATTACTCTTGGCCAAGAAACTGTTTTCACTTCCTCCTAGGCTCACGGCTGTTCAACTGTCTATTGCATCCTCCGATGAGTGTCAATGAGTCCCTTTACATCATTTCCCCTTAGAAATTCCTGATGAGTCCTTACCTTTGTCTGAGAGCTTGTACAACAGGCAGAGTCCAAGTGCATTGGTCGATGTCACCAGGCAAGGAAAAGATGGAGAGATTCCCTTGGAGATGACATAGAATATGTTCAAGAGCTTCTCTTCAGTTTGGTTCAGTTATGTCAGGTTATTCTGTATTCCACATATTAAGAAAAATTTTATGCTTAAATTTTGATAAAAGCTTACATTTTGATTTTGACATTTTACTAGTCTTACACAGGTAGATATATTTGTTCTGAAAAAGTTTTGTGTTTTTCTCCTTTAATCTTCCCCAATTGCAAATCATTTAATAAAAAAAAAATTTGAAACTTTCATATTTCAAATCAAACGTTACTCTTTTACGGTCTTATGTGAAGTGAAGTGAAGTGAAAAGAGAATGCAATTACTAGAGTAAATTTAGCTTTTGTATAAAAGAAATCTATGGTAGAACTAAAATTATTATAATAATGTAGTAAATATACAGATCGTAACTTGCTGCTATATTTCAGTATGATCATTATAGTGTTGCTATTACTAGGACCAATTTACTATAGTTTTACTAGGCAAAATATTAGTTACTCTATTTTTCATGTAATTACTATGGTTTGTTAAGGTTTTATGACAAAACTAGAATGCTATTATAATGAATTTTATTACATTGTACTTATAAGTGGTAGAGAGGGACTGTTAGCTTATTTTCTTGCTTGGTTTTGCACTTATATTATGACCTAGAGCATGTTACTTGAGTTTCCTTCATTTTTTTTTCCACTGTGGAAAAAAAGGTATTCATTTAAAAAATCCCATTAGAAAATATAATCTAAAATCCAGTCCTCATTAACTGCACTTAGATTCACATCATGGACTAACTGAAGTGAAATATCAACCCTCCATTATAGAGTATATGTTGGGATACTTTCCTTTACTACAGTGAATTAAGTTACTCATAATAAAGAATGTATTTGCTCTCAAAAATTAAATAATAAAAACTGGACCAAGTTCCAGGAGGTTTTTGTCCTCATTCCTCTTTTTCCACAAACTTTTTGCCTAGTCTGACCTCTTCAAGCTTCAGTTTCTTCCCCTCTTTCCCTCTTGGAAAGGGGTATCTTTCATTAGTCACTGGGTCACCCTAAGATGTCAAACTTCTATGCATTCTAAGCAAAGACAAAACTATTCTTGGGGTCATTTATGTTACTAACCACCCATTTCAAGGTACTGCTCCATTACTGGTTATAACCGATGTTAAACAGCATGATTAAAAATGAAATCGTCAAGTATTATGCAACATACAAAAGTTGCTATTGTTTTAATTGTCTTGGAATTTCTAATGGCTACACATTCTTCTGGAAGGGACTTAGTCGCCTTTGATGTACATTGACTTTAAAATTTTGCATGCTAAGTTATTGTTCTAAAAATTAAATGAAATAGTAGATTGACTTAAGACCAGCTATATGCCGTTTTTCCCCTCTGAAATTTGGAACCATTAGGGAGAAAGGATTGAGATCGAGCGAGATCAAGACATCAGCTATATTAGTGAAAAGTTTTATTGGGAAAGTGGTTTGGCTCCATGGCCAAGTCCTTCTAATATTCACACTCTAAATAACCTCCTTTCCACTCCCCAAGGCACAGCTATAACATATCCCTGACTAGGCAGGTACTTCCCATATAGCAGAAAGATGAACAAGAACATGTTGAAGGCAGGTTGCTCTAAATAGATGAAGGGACTGAGTCAAATGTGCTTGGTGCATCTTTCAAATTTATCAATCAAATAAATTACTACAAAGAGTAATGAAGTGGAAGTAGGGCAACTACTGCCTCCCCATTATTTTGGAAAAGTTTAAGAAAAAAGCAATCAGCCAGAAAAAAAGTCTGTAGAAAGATAAATGGTTTTCAAGGCAGATTACTTAGATTTGAATTCGCTCTCTCCCTCTTATTAGCTCCATGATCTTGGGCAAGCTACTTAATACCTCCTATCTTCATTTATAAAGTGAGGATAAAAATATCCACTTCCTTGCACAGAAGAAATGTAGCTTTATATGCAGAAACCCTTTCTTTTTCCTCCTTGGTTTCCAAGAAGACTGTATTTCCCAGACCATGTGACTGCCTTCTGACCGATGAAATATTTGGAGAAGTGAGGTTCACTGTTTCTAGACCCATCCCATCACACTTTCTGTACAATCCTCCATACTTCATTTCCTTGGGCTCCAGCCCGATCCAGTGGAGGAACTCAAAGCTCCATAACTCAAAGTGTCTTAACAATAATCCAGTGTTGTAGTATGATTCATATGGATTTTATAGAGTGAAATGTATCCCTTAAAAGATGTCTTAATTCTTATAACTGCAAAGTAATTTTTTGGGTAGATTTCCATCGGAATGAAAATAGGGAAGAAACAATACAATGAATTGGGATTAGAGCTAGGCAGAAATGAGGGAATTGAAATAAATAAACAAGGTAAAAGATTAATACTATTATAATTCATTAGTGAAATATAATCAGAAAATAGTATATAACATTCTTACTAAACTTAGAACCATTTCTCTTCTCTTTAAAAGTTTACATAGAGTATCAACTTTATATAGTGATAAACTAGAGCGACACTTAACTCCTAAGGGGGAAAAAAGAACTTGACTAGCCTTCCAATGATTCCAATGAGACTAATTTTTGAAAGTCTTACACCATTAAAGATGATTTTTTTGGCTTGGTGGTCATGTTTACTTGCTCAGGGCAAACTGGATGTGTAGTATGGAGTCATAGTTTTAAAAACTTTTCTTGGGCTTCCCTGGTGGCGCAGTGGTTGAGAGTCCGCTTGCCGATGCAGGGGACACGGGTTCGTGCCCCGGTCCGGGAAGATCCCACATGCCGCGGAGCGGCTGGGCCCGTGAGCCATGGCCGCTGAGCCTGCGCGTCCGGAGCCTGTGCTCCGCAACGGGAGAGGCCACAACAGTGAGAGGCCCGCGTACCGCAAAAAAACAAAACAAAAACTTTTCTTTTTGTCCTAGTGGGCATCTCATAGGCACCGCACTTTAAGCTCCCTGAGAACAGGAAGACAATTTGTCTAGTTTGCTGCTGTATTTCTTACAATTAGTACATGAAGAAATGCAACGTGTTTTTAAAAATAGAAATATAGCCAAAGGAATCTGTATAACATCTTGATTTACATGAGTAATGTAACTTAATTTTAATTTTTTTTAAAGTCGGGAGTTCCCTGGCAGTCCTGTGGTTAGGACTCCGTTCTTTCACTGCCAAGGGCATGGGTTCAATCCCTGGTTGAGGAACTAAGATCCCACAAGCCTCGACACACGGCCAAAAAAAAAAAGTTAATTCATAGCCCACATGCTCAAGAGATCATGGGGTGGTTTGAAGTAAGGGAATGGTAGAGATGAATGGTAGAGAGATGAATTAAGAAGTCCTTAATAATCCAGGTACATGATGTTTACAGTTTTGAATGAAGTTGAGACAGCGGGGAAACAAAAAATAGTGCAAACTTGGGATGTTTTAAATCTTATTCCATTGAAGAGGAATGAGGGAGAGGGAAAAGTAGAGAATATCCTTTGGATTTTTAATTTGAACAATTAAGGGTGTGGATAGCAATGCTACTGACCAAGGTAAGGGACAAAAGCAGTGAAGCTGTGAGATTAGAGGAAGAAGCCAAAAATATTACAGTCAGTCACAGTACATTATATGTAGTTGGAAATGGATAATAGCAATTGGAAATATGAGTCAGGAGTTTAGGAGAGACATTGGGAAGGGTTAGACTTGAGAATCAGAAATACTTTTCACAGAACCACACCTCATGTGGCTACCGAGCATTTGAAATTGAGCTACTGCAAAGAGGGATGCCCTGTAAGGGTAATATACAAGTGGATTTGAAGACAATAAAAACATGTACACTATCTCATTAATAACTTTTATACTGACAACATGTTGAAATGAAAATATTTTGTCTATCTTGAGTTAAATAAAATATATTACACTATGTTTCACCTTTATATTTAGTTTAGATTTAGATTAGTTTTATTTTTTTGTAGATTTAGTTTTATTTTATTGTAACCACTAGCAAATATAAAATTATGTATGTTGGTTGCATGATATTTCTATTGGAAAGTGCTAGGCTAGTATACTGACAGGAAAAATAATTGATGGTTTTCTATTTCGTTTCTTTTCATTACTTATTTTAAGTAGTCTAGGTATTGTAAAAAAGAAAATCCTAAAAATACATTTTAGTTAACTGAGTAACAGGAATATCACAATATAAAATTCATTTTACAGAGTAACACTTGTGTGTTTCATGCCTCTGTGAGGGAGGCAGGAGTTCTGTGCTGCCCTTCAAGTTCCTACAATGAAAAGATCAGTGCTCTGTGACATATTTGCATCATGCAAATGCTGTGTGCATGTGCATGTGCACATGTGCACGCATATGTGTGTGTGTGTGTGTGTGTATACAATGTACATAGACATGGAATCTGCTATCTTCTTTTTATACTTTATATGTAAAACATTGCTTTTTTGGTCTCCCAAATTTGCATGTATTCTAAGAAAAATGAACCCAAGTTACTGCAACAAAATTTTCTTCTGCCTTTTGACCAATGGAACGAGGAAGCAATTTTCCCAAGTATATTGTTGGGGGAAAATTGTTCATTTAAAAATCTGGGAGTTAGATTACACAACATCTATAGCTAATGGCAGAAGTTTGATTGTTACTTAATCTATTGCCCTTACTCTCTCCTTTAAATTAAATTTATGTAATAAAATAATCCAATACTTTTACTCTTTCTCATCAAAACATCCAGAGAAGATTCAGAATGAACGTCACAGCATGGGTAGAATTCATTTCATCTCATGTAGCTACTTTACCCTCTCATTCCATGTGTCCTTGGCAAAAGCCATTATTTCATTCTATTGCCAATATTGCCTTATGTCACATAATCTCTTGTACTAATATGTTCTCACTAACAGATAGAATCTCATATAAGAAAAAAATTGAAAGCTACCTGTAAACTTCCTGTGACATGCTCTTTGGGACAGGAACAATTACGATCTTTATAATTTCTTTATTTAAAAAGAAAGAAACTATTAATATTTCTTCCCTCATTTTAATTCAACATGTAAATTTCTGTATTGCTGAAAAGAAAAGGCACAACTGTACAATATACAACCAGTAGAGGATATTCAACGGTGACTTAACATTTTCAAATATAGATATGATTGTAATAGATTTAAATAAAATATAACCCAAACCACATTCATTAAAATCCTTGCCCTATAGGATTTTAGTATCGAGTTGGTCATATTAGCTAAGGATTTCCACACCTAATTGCTAAAGCAGATATTCTTTTAAATACTAGTTATGCAGCTATAACTAAGATTATAGATTGTTAAATAAAAAGTACAAATCCTTGATTATCTGCTTCCTGCTCCAGTGAATTTGTTCCCCAGGGAGTTATCTATTGTTCTTGTTTATTTCTTAATTCAAACAGAAATTGATTACAAAAAATTTTTCATCTTCACACCACCCTTTGTTGGCCTCTTCCCTAAACTAGAGAGGTTGGTAAAGCAAAAGAAGGGTTCAGCTTGTTTTTCAAAAAGAAAGCAAATATTTGTGGTTATTTTATGACACAGATAAATGCCTCCTGATGCTGTATTAAGAATCCTAACTCGGGTCACCCACAAGCAATCAAATATCAATGATTTTTAGGTTTTCCCAAGCTTGATCAAATTTGAACAGTGGCTTAGTTAATTTTTTTGTTGGTTCCTAAGCCCCTGAAAACCCAATTGCTCCATGATTCTATTTAGCTGCATTTAATACAGTCATCCAATAAATATATAACTTCAAACTTTTTGGAGCCCAATAACAACAACAACCAACAATAAACAAACAAGACAGCAAAGTAGAAAACACATTATTTGATCTTGCGTAATAAATTCTGAGGTCAGTTTTGCTCTCCCGAAAAGTGAACAGGGAAGGGGCAATGCTAGAAAGTTCAATTCTGTGGGTTTGTCCTGTGTTGTCCCAAATAGCATGATATTCTAATTTATAACATTTTAATCTAATGTAATTACAAACGTTCCATTAAAATGTGGAAAAATATAACATATAAGATGTAGCATGACACTACGTTTTAAAAGGGCCATTTTATCAATATAACTTGAATGAATTGTCAAGCAAGTTTACCCATAAAGTCAATCAAGATTGTGATATTTTTCTGTTATTCCTTTTAAGTCTCCATTTTGCCATAATCCCCTATAGCTATCAGTTACCCTCTTAATCTACTCCACACTTTTTTGGAAAAGGGAACACAATAATAATGAAGAGATTTAGTACTATTTTTCTAGAGTCTTTCTAGCCCTTTATTTTCTTAAAGATGTCTATATAAACTAACATGCTAAAGAATATCTTTACTCTAAATGTCAAATGGGTACCTAAAATGGGTCTTCAGCAGGACTTTTTTCTTGGCAATATTGTTATTTTCCCAAATGCCTTGGAAAATTAAACTGTGTATTTTGAACCCTCTGTTGTCTGAACTAATTGCAGGTAAGAAATGTATCTCAAGATGTAATATATACACTTGTACTGCTGATTTAACTTGGACAAAGTGTTCCTCTCAGCCCCTAAATGCAGGTAAAACTCTATTCAGATAATTCTCCACCATGGGATAATATAACCTTTTTAAAGGTTACTATGAGAGGAAATGTTATACAAGACCCTGTGGATTAGTGTTTGTAAAAATAAAAACACACAAATGACTTCACAGTTCTGTCAATTCAAATTTGCAGCCATTCATCCCCCTTTGATGCTCCTTGAGATGGGACCTCTAGGTAGATGCATTTTCCAGGGCTTAATGAATCCATGGCAGATGGTGTTCGGATCTCCAGCTTGGCACGTCTTTACCCTCTATTGCGTATTTTGAGCACCTGTAGGCTGAAGTCTATGTCACAGTCTTTCTCTTTTGTATTCCCAGTCTTGATGTATTTTCTCCCTTCTACAGTATCCATAGTGTAACAACGAATGCAGCAGAAGTTACTTTGAGTGAACAGTTCTCTCAGAGGGGAGTATATTCATCAGGTCATGCCAATGGTGCCATGATATGACCCTTAGTGATTATTAGAGTGAGAAGGACCCTTTGAAGTCCAAGATAAAGATGCTTCTGTCATGACTGGATTGTGAACAGATATGCTCTGTAGTAGATATGATGGGAAAGTCATGTTATTGCCCCAGTATATCTGCCTGGTAAATAACAGATGTATGATAAACATCTCATACTTAACATGTTCAAAATAAAAATCTTTTTTGTTTTTTTCACATCAGAGAGGAGTCTGAATGGAGGGACGGAGAAGGTCAAGAAGATAGAAGAAAGTTGGAGAGGGGAAGGCCTTCAAATCCACATTAAAGACTGTTTTTGTTTTCTCTTGTTTTATTTTTTTTACATCCATCCACAAATATTCTCTTAGCACCACCCCTCTGCCCATCAAGAGGCCAGATGAGAGAGAGGCCACTGAGGCCTGGGGTTCTGCCATGCAACAGAAACACATTTGTTTAGGTTCACATCACCAGTATCTTCAGACAAACAGAGAGAAATATGAAGGAAGTAATTTAGGAAAGGCTCCCTTAAATTTTTCTGAATGAAAAGTAAACTGTTTACTATATTCATTCCTTATCATCTTTTTAGGCTCTTTATCTTGTATTTTCCTTGGTTTACAGAATATTACATCTAGTTTAATAAACTGGAAAGGGGCATGAGCTTTGGAGCCCCACAGAGCTGGCTGAAAAATCTACCTCCCCTCACTGTGTGACTTCAATTTACTTCACTTCTCTGTGCCTTACCGGTTTATCCGTCCCCTAAAATGGGATAATTGTATATCATTCTGACCATAATATGTGGCAAATAATAGTGAAATATGGCAAACTTCTTAGAGTTGTGACACAGAACTGAAAATAATAAATAGGAAGCAAATTAAAACTCTTAAACAGACAAATTCCTTAATCAAAAATAAGGATTCAGTAGTTAGGAATAACATAGAAAGGACACAGCTGAAGAGGGAATTGGTAAGTTAGAAGATAGGACAATTGCGTTCTAATAACCAATATGAGTATATTTCTGTAAGTATAGTTATGTTGAAATAAAGTTTTAAAAAGCAAAAAAAAAAGAAAGCATAAAAAACATAAACATATAATAAAAATGACTTACATATATGTAACTGACGTATCAAAATAGAGGACATATATAAAGGATGAAGACTAAGAATTTTCTAAAGCTGAGTAAAGAAACAAGCTGCAAATTCAAGAAGTACTGTGAACCCTACTGATTCAAAATGGATCAATGTAAAGAAAATCACAACCAGATAATAGAACAATTGTTGAAAACCAAATACAAAGACAAATATCTTAAAAACATCCAGAGATAAAAGATACATTACTTTGTAAGAAGCCACAATCAGACAGACAGTCAATTTCTCAACATAAAAATTAAAAACCAAAAGACAAAGTAATGCTACCCTTAATGACAAAAATTGCCAACATCACATTCTTCACACAATGCATAACTTCCTAAAAAAATAAAGGTGATATAAAAACATTTTCAGGTAAAGAAAACCTAGAAGAATTTTCACTAGGATATGCAATCTAAAGAATATTTTTCAGGTAAAAGGAAAATAATCTAAAATTAGTATTTGGAGATGCAAGATGGAATAAAGAACAAAATTAACAATCATTTGGATGACATAAGCTAATATTGTTCGTTAAATAATAACTACTTATAAACTTTTATAGTAACAAAAGATTTGATTCATTGGAAATATATAATAATTCTAAATTAACATGTAACTAATAATGTGGCTTTAAGTTTTGTTAAGCCAAAAATTAACAGAGCTACCAAAAATAGATATATTTATAGTCATGGGGAGATTTTAATATACATCTTTATATAACTGATATAAAAATCAAAAAGAATGGTAAAATATATATAGATTTAAATAGCATGATTAACAAAGTTGACATAAGTGACAGATACAGAATATTTAACTGCCAGACTGAAGGATTCATTTTTCTCCAAATGCACACAAAGCTTTTATGAAAATTAACCATATGTTACATCATAAAATAGATCTTAAAATATTTCAAAGAATTGAAATAATACTTAATATGCTCTCTGATCACAGTAAAATTAAAAAATAAATAACAGGAAAATTAAATAACAGGAAAACAAAAAAAAAACCCTGTATTTTAAAAATTTCAAATACTTCTATTACTAATGGGTTAAAAGAAAAAAATAGAATGGAAATTTTAAAAATATTTGAATTAGTTCATATTAAAACTTATTGGATACAGTTAAAACCTTAAATTTATTTATTAAAGAGAAGAAAGTTTAAAAATCAATAATCAGCATAATTTATGGTGAAGTATTGTTAAGTTTTCCCTGTGAGATCAGAACCAAGGGAAAAATGACTATTGTCATTTTTCTTTTCAACACAGTATGGAAGCTTTGGTTTGAAAAAGCAAGAAAAGGTATATTAGGATAAGGATTAGAAACAAAGAAGTAAAATTCTTTTCCTATAACAACAGGATTTTTTATGTAGAAAACTTTTAAATCTATAGATAAATTATTATATGTGACTTAACAAGGTTTTAATTAACAAATAATTAGAAAATAAAATTTAAATAATTTACAGGAGCATACATCAAACTCCTAAGAATAAATCTAACAAAAGCTGTGAGAGAGCTCTACCCAGAAAACTATAAAACTTCACTGAAAGGAAGTAAAGGACACCTAAATAGATGGAGATATATATTATGTTTATAAATTGGAAAACTCTATATTAAAGAGAGGTGAATTCTCAAACTGATCTATAAATTCTCAGAAATCCTCATTAAAATGACAGATTTTATTTGTGTGCACATGCATGCGCATGCGTGTATAAGTTGACAACCCAGGTTTAAAATTTATACGGAAGTGCAATGGCCAAGAAGAGCTATAAGATATTTGAAGAAAAAAAGCCGCATGGAAGACTGTAGTCTACTAGATATCAAGACTTACTCTACAGCTATAGGATTTTAGGGCACTAACATAAAGGAAAAAATTGATCAATTTGTGTGAAATCAAAATCTTCTGGTCATCAAAAAACATCAATAAGAGGGTGAAAATGATTGTTTAAGAGTGTAGAGTTGGAGAGACTTCCCTGGTGCGGTAGTGGTTAAAAATCTGCCTGCCAATGTAGGGGACATAGGTTCGAGCCCTAGTTCAGGAAGATCCCACATGCTGCTGAGCAACTAAGCCTGTGAGCCACAACTACTGAGCCTGCGTGTCACAGCTACTGAAGTCCAGGCACCTAGAGCCCGTCCTCAGAAGCCAGTGTAGTGAGAAGCCCACGCACCACAACAAAGAGTAGCTGCTCACTGCGACTAGAGAAAAGCTCCTGTGAAGAAACGAAGACCCAACACAGCCAAATAAATAAATAAATTTATGAGTGTAGAGTTGGAGAAAATATTTATAGCATATATAAGTGTAAAAGAGGCTCTTGTACAGACTATATGAGGAATTCTCCTTTAATTCAACAAGAAACAATTTGGATACCTCAATAGAAAAAACGTGGGCAGACGAGCAGACACTTCAAAAAAGGAGGATATCTAAATGGCCAACTCATTAATCATCATGGAAATGTGAATGAATTAAAGTCATAATGAGATACCACTACAAAACATCAACGAGCCAAAATTAAAAACACAATACTCAGTGTTAAAAGAACATGGAGCAATAGGAAGTCATATGTCGATGGTGAGAATGTGAATGTAAATATGAATAGTACAACTATGAAAAATGGAATAGCATTGATTAATTTAAGCATACATTTACCTTGTGATGCAGCAATTCCACTCACTGGTATATAATCAACATGCATATGTGCGTAAAAATACACCCCAAATGTTTACATACAAAATATCCATAACAGCGTTATTCACAATTGCCAAAACTAGACACCTGTCCTAAATATATTGTAATCTAGCCATACTATAGAGCAACGAAAATAAGTGACACTACATATATGCAATAACATGGATGAATTTTATTAAAATTATTTTTGAGTGAACAAGTGGACACTTTAGATTACATACTCTGATCTCATTTACACAAAGTTCACAAAAGGCAATACTACTCTGTGGTGTTTAGAGGTCAGGATAGCAGTCACCTTTGGTGATGAAAAAGAGAGACATGATTGAAAGGGCATGAGGAAGGATTCTGGGATGCTGATAATATTCTAATGTTCTGTTTCTATACCGTGGTGGTGGTCAAAGTGGTGTTTACTCTGGGAGAATTCACTGCACTCTACACTTAGGATTTGTGAACGTTTCTGTGTGTGTTCTTTTTTTTTTTAAGATTCAAAATTTTTACTTTTCTGTGCAAACATGCAAGCGACATGATTCCTTCAAAGCTAAATAGGCCTAGAAAATGAGATTTGCTTTAAAAAATGAGACAAAATAAACAAACAAAAAAGCAATAAAAAAAACCTGCCATCTATAAGCCCAAAAGAAGGAGAGAGCTACAGACGTGCAAACACAGGAAAAGTGTGTACTAGTTTTTTGTTTTGTTTTTTTTAAATAAATGGAAATAATCTATCCATTATCCATTCTTCCTCCGATTTTCTTCTTCTCTTCCCACTATCAAAATCTATGGCTCTGGCTTTTCTGTTTTCCTACTTAGTTTTATTTTATTTTATTTTTAAAATTTTTATTGGAGGATAATCGCTTTACAGTGCTGTGTTAATTTCTGCTGTACAGCAAAGTGAATCATCTATACGTATACATACCTTCCCTTTTTTTTAGATTTCCTTCCCATTTAGGTCACCACAGAGCATCGAGTAAAGTTCTGTTTCAATAAAACTATTAGGAGAGCAGCTTTCTTTGTATTGTCTTACTCTCATTGTACTGTATTAGCTCACTCCTCAACTTCACTGCCAAGTGTCTGGAAAATAATTTCTACTTGATTCTGTCTCTCTTAATCCCACTCGTTCTCCGCCCATTATGTTCTGGCTTCTGCCCTAGCGCTCGGAAAGTGCATTCACCGAAGTCACCGATGACTTTCTAATTGCCAATTGTGCATTTTCAGTCTGGTCCAGCTTGACCTCTCCGCACCATGCGATGCTGCTGAGCAGCCCTCACTTGTAGCCCTTTCTTCCCCTGACCTCTTCCTCATTCTTCTCTTTCCTTGTGGACTATTTGAATTGTGTCCCTCCTTCCTTGCTGGGCCTTCAAATACTGGTTTTCTAGTTTCTTGGCCCTCAATTATGTGTTTTCTAGTTATAATTGTTCAGGTTCCTCTAAAATCAGAATTATAAACTGGTGTAGACATGTTTTCTGTAGTTCAAACAATTTTTAACAAATTAAGAACTATTTTCCATTGTATAAAAATCAGCAGATTTCACATAAAATACCAGGCTTCTGGAATCAGAAAACTGAAAAAGTTTGGTAACCCTAGAATTCAGCTTCTTGAGGGGGCAGAGATCTTCTGGAAGTAAGTAGTATGAGATTTTAGCCCAACTCGGAACCTACGCTTACCTCTACTTTTTAAAATAATTTAATTTATTGAACTATAGTTGATTTACAATGTTGTGTTAACTTCTGCATCTCTACATTTTATAGCCTGTTTAGAGTATGTAGGGCACTTGAAATTCTCACCACTATAACACATGTCTCCTTAGAGTAGAGCTTTTGAAATGGTGAAAAAAAATCACCCGGGAAACTTGTTCAAATGCTTCTACCCTATCCCCCAGGAGAGCAATATGACTGGTATTGGGTGGAGTCCGGGAAAGAGTATATTTAAAAAGTCCCAGGTGACTCTGTTGCAAGTAATCCATGGAAGACACTAGGTAGGGGATTTCTTTAACTTTGATGTCTCGAACTCTTTCAGTTCTTGGTCATAAGTGCTTCATTGTCTTCTAGACAATACAGCTGTACAAATAAGTAATCATAATATATATGTCCAATCGTTCCTCCCAGGCAAGCTGAGGCCTGAAGTGCCCATCCCTGTGAAAGTCTACAGACTGAGTCAGGTGTGGGATATCGACCTTTTGGATGTTGGGTCAAGGAACTCTCTTGCTGAACAGGAAAGCCGTTGAAGAGTTAATCAGTAGAGTTAGGCAGAGACAGAGAGGTGTAAGCCAAAGGGACACTGATGGGGAAACCAGAGGACAGTGGGAAATTTTGGAAGAGGCATGAGGAGCTGGGCTTGTAGCAGGTGGTTGAGGTACACGAAGGTAGCTGCCTTTGAAATAAATCCTCTAGTATGAGCACAGAGAGCGTAGCTAAGTAGGATCATAATGTGACAAATGTTATACCAGAGTACTGTACCATATCTGTAAAATGAGGTTCCATCAGCTCTAGAGTCTGAAAATAGTCCTGGCTCATTTACTGAAACACTTAGGTCAGTATCACTTGTTTGCGGCATCAGTCTGGGTAGCTGTGTTGTCCAGCAGCTGAATAGGTACAGTGCTGTTTACCTGTAGCTACAGAGCTGAATCACTGTTTTGATCCAACACTGAATCATTAAGGTAGAAAAAAAAGAGAGCGGAAGGATTGAGGGTAATGGTGAGTGATTTCAGAGCTAGACCATGGGTTCATTTCTTAACAGTGAAGCAAGAAGAAGCTAACTGACAAGGAATGAAAGGGTCAAGGAACCAGTGGCCTTGGTGACATTAGAAAACAGATGGGTGGGGATGAGTGAAAATGAGGGAAATTATAGTAAAAGAGAGAGCTTTTAATGATTAAAATCTCAGAAGCCAGTTCATTTAGGACAAGGGATAAGTATGTTACTGAAATGGGGTAGACTTGAAGGTCTTTAGAATTGAGAGGATTAAGGAACTTATAAAGCAAGGAACACAGTGTGTGTGACATAAACATATTTCCATATATAAATATCAGAAAAAAGAGGTTGTCTCCTCTTCTTCTTTTAATGGCTTATTCCTGTTATTGCGTTAATTCACCTGTACCCCAACTCAGGGTCAGTATCACTTTAAAGAAAATACTTTACATTTGTAAACTTTTTTTTTTTTTTTTTTGCAGTACATGGTCCTCTCACCGTTGCAGCCTCTCCCGTTGCGGAGCACAGGCTCCGGACGCGCAGGCTCAGGGGCCATGGCTCACGGGCCCAGCCACTCCACGGAATGTGGGATCTTCCCGGACCGGGGCATGAACCCGTGTCCCCTGCATCGGCAGGCGGACTCTGAACCGCTGCGCCACCAGGGAAGCCCTGTAAACTCTTTTTTAAAATCAAATATTTATTCCCTGAAAAGATGACAATGAGCAGAGCAGTTCAGTTTAAAATAAAGGAGAGCTGAGATAGCGACCTCATACCACGGAATGCCATAGTTTCCAAGAAACTTTTTACATAAGTCATACCACTTATTAAAACAAGTCATGATGTAGACTGGGAAGAAATTATCGTCTACTTTTAATAGATAAGGAGCATGAGAAAACAAACCGAAGGTAACAACTTCATATGACAGAGTCTGCCCTAGAATCCCTGCACCTCTATTTTATTTTTAATATTTTAGATACTTTATAAATTAATGAAGTTATTGGGGATGCGTTTAGTGTTGCTACACTTTTTTACAATTATCATTTTGACTTATCATGCATTTTCCCATTAATACTCACTAGAAAATTGAGTTATTTGAAGTCATCAAACAGATAATCCAGTTTAATTTCTCCTTAGGGAAAAAAACAGGAAGACTGGTAAGACTTTTGCTTTTAGTGTTACACAACTTAGGTTTACAGGATAAAGTATTTAACTAATAGAATTGATAGGAGTCTTGGTTCTTTCACCTTTTTGGATTTTTGGTACTTGGTGTGTGTGTGTGTGTGTGTGTGTGTGTGTGTGTGTGTGTGTGTGAATTCTCATATGGAGTTCTAATTGTTTATATAAAACAGAAATATCAAGAGCCACTTCTAAAATTTTTTATTTTACTTATATAAATAGAATAATTTATTTATAATTTATTTTATAAATTTTCTATTTATATTTGATGTTTCAACCCTCATTTTCCTGTAGAGTTTAATACAAGAGGGCTCTTCATTGACTACCTCTGGAAGGAAAATTTTACATATGGGTGCCTGTCTCAAGAATGAATTACACAGACCTACTAGAGAACAGACTTGAGGATATGGGGATGGGGAAGGGTGAGCTGTGACAAAGCGAGAGAGACGCATGGACATATATACACTACCAAACGTAAGGTAGATAGCTAGTGGGAAGCAGCTGCATAGCTGGGAAATCAGCTCGGTGCTTTGTGACCACCTAGAGGGGTGGGCTAGGGAGGGTGAGAGGG